>NW_027094096.1:3252777-3622086 GCF_029207755.1 Chamaea fasciata | reverse complement strand
CTCTGTATGTGCTGATGGTGTCTCGTGTCTCAGTGCCATCCTGCACAGAGCAGTGTCTGGACATTTCTCCACAAGGTTCTGTGAAACCATTTCAGAAACTTCTACTGACCTTCAGCAACTTTGGGGCCCAGCCTGTGGCTCCGGTTAACTTGTTCTTCCTCCTGGCCTTTCCCCTCATCTTTCCTCATTCCTTTCCCCTTCCCTTCCCTTCCCTTCCCTTCCCTTCCCTTCCCTTCCCTTCCCTTCCCTTCCCTTCCCTTCCCTTCCCTTCCCTTCCCTTCCCTTCCCTTCCCTTCCCTTCCCTTCCCTTCCCTTCCCTTCCCTTCCCTTCCCCTTCCCTTCCCTTCCCTTCCTTCCCTTCCCTTCCCTTCCCTTCCCTTCCCTTCCCTTCCCTTCCCTTCCCTTCCCTTCCCTTCCCCTCTTTCTTCTTTCTTTTTCTTTTTCTTTTTCTTTTTCTTTTTCTTTTTCTTTTTCTTTTTCTTTTTTCTTTTTCTTTTTCTTTTTCTTTTTCTTTTTCTTTTTCTTTTTCTTTTTCTTTTTCTTTTTCTTTTTCTTTCTCTTTTCTCTAAAAATATAACTGATCCTATTTGTAAGAATCCTAGAGAAATACGCCTGTGGTGCAGAGTTATATTAAATAAAAGAGCTCTCCTGTGGCAGGCCAGCTCTGAGACATGGTCAAACTGCCCAAATAAATCTCCCCCATGCTCACTCTGAGCAGCAGTCTCTGGTTTCCCTCACTGCTTTGCCTGTAAATGGTGCTTCAGTGGTGACTGCAGCAGAAAGTGTGACATATTTAAAACACTGGAGTGGAAAAGTTCCCAGCACACAGGGTTGAAAGAATCGCTGAAACAGAGACTTTTTGCTTTTCCCCCTCCTCTGTTTCCTCACCTCTCTCCCCATTTTGCTAACTTCACAGTCTAAGAAATGGAGTAAAGGGCCTTCAGCTACCTTGCAGTCCAGCTTGTAATTGAAAAATCTGGGCTGCTGGGGAAGGAGAAGATTGATTCTCTTTGAAGTGGACCTGGAGTGGAGGGTGATGGATAAACTGGGGGAATCTGCTGGGAGAGGTGGTGGAGGTCACACATGTCTGTTGGCAGGAGCAAGCACTCAGTGCTTATTATTCCACTTCAGAGTGTAGAGATGTCTTAGGCTCCAAAATATCTGTGGAAACAGCAGGCACAGCTAAAGTAATTCTTTCATCTCCTGCTAATTAAAAATGTACCAAAATATTGAGGGGCAGCACTGTTTCTGTGCACTTGATGCTTTTAGAGTAAAGCATGGCTCCTAAGGAGGAGTCCAACCTGGGATCACCATCTGTAACCTTCAGTCAAAGCACAGTGCATCCATCCATTTATTAATGCTGCTTTTCCACTTGGACTCACTGGTCTCTGCTCTCCCACTGTTGGTTGGCAGATGGAGCTTAACTCTGCTTCATTAAGCCCTAAATGTTCGGGCTACGTTTGACTCTCCTGCCTTGTGGTGCCTCCATGAGGCACGTGAGGCCTCAGTGCCACCTTCCAGAAGTTACTGAAGCCTTTGTGGCCAATCTGCTATGAGGAGTGAGAGATTCTGCCCCCTCTCAAACCACAACTTCAGTGTTTTGACCCTCCTGGCATAAGAAAACTCTCTTCCCTTGTTACGTGCCTAGAGAAGGGATGGGGTGAGTTGGTCAAGGCTGGATGGAGCAGAACCTGAGTGTGGGACCAAAGCTGATGGGATCACTGCTCTGGGGAAGAGCTGGCAAATGGGCAGGGAGAACCTGCAGTACTTTCAGGTGTGTGTGATATATCCAACGTGGAAGGAAATGTGGAAGGAAATGTGAAAGGAAAGAAAAAAAAATAAGCTCCAACAAAAAAGTAAATGCCTTTATTCTGATGCTCAGTAAATGTCTGACTGTCTTGGAAACGTGGGTCAAATACGATATTGGCATAACATTAGCCCCATGAAGCTGATGATAATTCTATCCAAGTGCTGTGCACAATTATGGAGGTCCAGTACAATTAGTGTCAGCTAAATTAGGTTAAAAATAATCAATAGGAGACAGTCATTTTGAGTGTCAGTTTAGATCACACAGGGGCTTTTTATAAATCACAGTGTGAAGAAAAGTATTTGGTTCTTTTCCATTTTGGTTCACACAGCGAGGGCACAGATGTCTGGCATCTTTTCAGTTGCTTTTTGCAAGTGGCACCACATTGCCAGAGGGTGCAGTGCCAAGCTCTGCTCCCCCAGCTCCGGGCTCCAGCAGCAGATGAAGTCCTCACTCGCTGCTCCTCTCACCTGCCAGCATGGGCTGGCAGTGGGCAAACATGGGACAGAGCTATTTATAAACAGAACACTGCTCATCTCATGCCTTCTTTGAAGCAATCTGCGATGTGTGGTGGGACTGTTCTGTTTAAACACAGCAGGCAGCTGTTCTGAGCTGTGTCCCAGAGAGCCCCAGAGCTTCAGGAGGCTGCAAGACTGTGAAGGAATCTGGTCTCCTGTGCTCAGGTACCCTGGGCAGGATGTCTGACACCTCTTCCCAGCCTCCCTGAGGTGTGCTTGCGGCAGCACACAGGACAGGATCCATCCTGGAGCCGGGCAGGCACTGGAAGGTCCCAGCAAGCCCTGCCTGAAATGGCAGGGAGCAGGTACAGGCATGGGTGTGCAGGATGTTCTGTGGGCAAGAGATGGATCTGATCTGTTTCTCACCTGGGGCTAACTTCTGAGTCACCAGTTCTGAGGAGAGGGGTGGGCTGTACCCAGCTGGGCAGCTGAGAGCACTCAGCCTCTCCCTGTCCCCACTGCAGCCGGTTCTCAGCTTCCTCCCTGCACTCTGGGCCTGCCTCCTCCTCCTCCTCCTCCTTGCTTGGCTCCTGGGCAGCACCACAGCAGGGCTTTGGGATTTGGAAACACAGGAGGGAAATCCCAGAAGGAAGAAAGCCAAGGAGAGAATCCAAATACTTAATGTGAGGGGAGTGTTACCCAAGGCTGGAGCTCTTGTCTCAGTCTCAAGCTTTGCCAGTTTGCCAGATGTTTTTGTGTCCTCTCTCCGCTCGTTGGCACAGGACTGAGGCAGTCAAGTCCCTTCTGCTGAAAGCAGCTTTTCTTGTCCTGTATTACTGTTTTTACCAGCATTTTTTTCCATGTTATGTCACATCAGCTAAGGTCTCCTCTTGGAATGTGTTGTCACATAAATGGTGGATGGGCAGACACTTTCCACCTGCCAGAGTAGGGCAGGGGACCCAATCTCCAGGCACCTCTCCAGCTCTGCATTCCCTGCAGAGATGTTGCTGACCACAGGCACTGCTGGTGAGCACCACTGGCTCCTGAGGACCAGCTGTGACCACCCGAGGGTCTGCCAGGAGGTGAAGCCATTGTTAGCAGCGAGCAGCATCATGGATGCTCTGTGTGTGCTCCATTCTAAAGCCCTCTGCCAGCAACGCCCCTCTGCAGTCATGGTGGTGAGATCAGACTGCAGAGGGGCAGAAGAGAACATTAATAAACGTGTCCAGAGGGGCAACAAGGCTGGTGAGGGGCTTGGAACACAAACTGTGAGGAACAACTGAGGGAGCTGGGGTTGTTATCCTGGAGAAAAGGAGACTCAGGGGTGACCTTATCACTCTCTACAACTCCCTGAAAGGTGGTTGTACTCAGGTGGGGTCGGTCTCTTTCTCCAGGCAGCAACTGACAGAACGAGAGGACACAGTCTCTAAAATATGCCAAGGGAAATTTAGATTGGATGTTAGGAAAGAGGTTTTTACTGAAAGAGTGATAAAGTACTGGAATGGGGGAGCCGGGGGAGGTGGTGGAGTCACCACCCCTGGATGTGTTTAGATAAAGACTGGATGTGGCACTCGGTGCCATGGTTTAGTTGGGGTGTTCAGGCTGGGTTGGACTCAGTGATCTTAAAGGTCTCTTCCACCCTAGTGGCTCTGTGATTCTGTGATTCTGTGATTCTGTGATTCTGTGATGGATTAGATTCTCATTTACATGTTAAGGGTTAAATTGGCATGAAAAGCCAGTCTAAATGTCCTTTAAGCATCCCTTAAACCTCCTGCTTTCCCCTCTTCTCCTTGAAGCACGCCCAGGGCTTTGCCTGTGAGGAGCTGCCAGCCCTGCTGCCAGCTTGGGGTCAGCAGGAGAGACAGAGTGTGGCTGCCAGGGCCTGGCACTGCCACACTGCCCATGGTGGCCGTGCTGGGCCATGGGCACACTGCCCTCACTGGCCTTTAATTCTCACCAGTTCAGCAGGAGCAGTGAGGAGGCCGTAAAGGAAAACTTCCCTGTGTGACCATTCCAATGCCAGGTGGGAGACAGGAGTGTTCCTCAACAATCCTGTGCACGGGTGTGGGCAGGAGCGGGGATGCTGTGTTATCCCACAGGCTGGGGAGCAGCCCTGCTGAGCTCACAGGGATCACACATTGCAGCAAACAAAGCAGTGCTGTACAGAGAGCGAGATGGGTGAGCAGTGCTGGGGTCAGTGTGCTCCTGGGGATAGCCAAAGCCTGGCCTGGTGTTTTCTGCTGAAATCTCTCTGCATCTGGAAGGGCTCCCTGGCACTGGAAATTCATGTCTGGCTGTGCTGGTGCTTTTCTTGGGGCTGATCCAGCCCTGGGAAATGAGGATCCACAGGAGGACAATACCAGCTGTATCTTAGGCTTAAGCCTAAGCTTAAAAGGTGCCTAAACTCGACATCAGTCTGCAAACCATTGGGGGCATGTGCTGGGTTGTGGTCTGGTCTTTAACTGGCTAAATAGCTGTGATTCCCTTGGAATCAGGAATGCTTCAGATGGAGGCCAGCTCTGCCTGGCACATTGGTGTTAATCAGTCCATTGCTTTGGTCACCTGTTAACCTGTACAGCATCAAATGCACAGATGTACCTTTCCAAATAAATAAATAGAAAATAGCTTTGAATTTCCCATACTGACGAATTCAGGCTTCCATATTGATCCTGACAGCTTTCCCTAGCACCTGGAGCAGTGGAAGTAAACAGTTCCTTGTTTTACTGACATAGGAGAAAAATCAGTATTGCCATGCAGATTGGATCTTTTTTCCTTTAGATTAAATGATATTGCATCCACAAAAGTCATTAGAGTTCCAAATACTTCGCAATTAATCATGAAGAAAGTAAATGAATCATTGATTTAACATTAAGAGAGCCTTTTTTTTTTTTTTTGGCAATGTATTCTCCTGACAACTTGCATTACCAGTAACTATTCAATAAAGAATAAAATAATACATTTGGTCTGGTTTAGAATGTGCCTCAAACTCCATAAATATCAATACAGCTACAGCTAAATAAATCTTCCTGTGATTGTGAGCTCTAGCTGAGAACACATCCAGCAGTAAAGGTAGTCAGAGGAAAGCAGCGAGGGACACAGGGGTTTGATTTGTCTGGTGGTACAGTTTGGGCAGCTGCATGTGTGTTTGCATGGGTTAGGGATAGCTCTTTGGTGGCAAAGAGCACACATGGAGGTGGCAGAGAGGTACTGGCCTGCACTGGAGGATGTGCCAGCTTTTTGTAAAGGGTGTAAAAGTGTTGGTGTCAAAGTGCCTGTGAGACTGTTCCCACAATCCCACAGCTGGCTGAGTACACATTTGAGTCCATATGAAAACCACCTGCACTGGAAATCCCAAGAATTTTATGAAGGTGAAGAACTCAAGCAGTCAGATATTAAAAAATGTGCTCAGTGCTCTGTAACTGGCTGATAGGTTTGATGCTTGTGTGTCAGAAATGTGACTTCTGGACAAAGGTTTCCCTGCTTTGGGGCATTTGGCGTTTGTTAGGTTGAATCAGATGCGAAGAAGGCTGCAGCAGGCAAGGGGGAAGAGTGGTCTGAGCCTCCCACACTCTGCATCTGCCCTGGAAAGCAGTGCTGTGCCCACACACACGTGGGTCAGTTGGCTGATCCAGGAGAAAATGCCGTTTTTATTTTGGTGAGTGTTCTATGAGCTCAGAGGGATGGATCATGCACCACACAGTTCACGACCTGGGGTGAGGGAGGTTGCCAAAGCAGGAGAAAAGGGAGAACAGCCCCACTTTTTTCAACCAGAGCCCCCAGCTAGACTGGCTGCAGTGAAATCCAGAGCCTTAGCAGGGAACACAGCTCCAGTGTCCAATGGAGCACAAAGCCACCTGGCAGCCTTTTGTACATTAACATGGGCCCTCTATCCCCTCCAATTCCCCAGCCTCAAATTACAGAAACATCCTTGCACAGAGGTGTTCACTCATCTGTGAAATACCATCTCTGGCATTGGTGCACAGTGGGTTATTCCCTGTGCATGTGCACATACATGGCTGTGCACTGGGAACCAGGCTGCCAGTCCAGGCTTGGTTTGCTTCCTTCCTTCCTTTTCCTTGCAAGTTAGATATTACATAAAATCATGGGATAAGGTAAAAAAGCAAATCAGAGAAAATATTAGAAAAAACAGAGAAGGTGCCCTCAATTTAGGTCAAAAGGCTGAACAGCTGGACATCTGATGTGTATTTATGTCTGAGAAAAATGATAAAAGGCCAGGGATTTATCCAGTGTAAGAAGTGCATTAGTCTATAATGTGCTTTAGTAAGACCTTGTAACTTTGTGCACATGAATTTTCACCACTGAAGTAACTGATACTGCTTTTAAAGTCAGGTACTTGATTTTAGGTACCTTGCTCAATCGGGAGTCCATTGTATCAACTCCTCCAAATGGCTGTTGCTTGGGTTTGGTCACAGAAAGTTTTTACTGGGCTCCAAGGTTTATGTGCCAGTATCCTTCTTTTCTCCCATCCCCAAAGTGACACAATAACTTCAAACTTCCTTTGTAGCTTGTTTTATGTTTTTGTCAGCTCTATTGGTCCTTGAGCTTAAAAATGTTCTCTGCACTCGTAATACATGAGGGGCGGAGGGAAGTTTTTGGTGCATTTCATGTCCCAGTATTACCTACAGGTGAACTAAAATGTCACACATATAAAAACATAAAAAATGGTAAAATATGTATATATCCATAAATCTATTTAAGCACAACCAGTGATGGATGAGCGTGTTTAAATCTGAGAATCGTATTTCTTCTAACGTATTGGAAGAGGACTCCCATAATTCACTGCAGAGTCTCATTCTTGTGAATTATTGTCTTCATCATTTAAGGAATATTTCATCTCCTGAAGATGATCTCCAGCCACTGTAACCTGTATTTGGCTTTCAGCTATATTTCTTTATCTTCCTTAATGCATATGATCTTGTGCACTTCAGTGCGGAAAATTGGATAGTCCCTGCTCTCTGGTTCCTGGAACTTGTTTATTCAAGAGTGCTATTTAAGTAAACACAGTGCAGCACCGTGGCCAGCTTCTGTTTTCTCCCTCCTCCTTGTGATCATCACTTGTTTACTGCAGCAGCATCACCTGAAGCCCCTGGGCAGCAGCGTGTGCCTCCTCTGCAGGTGCACGGAACTCATTAAACCAGTGCCAAAGGGTTTGGTCTGGTGGGGAAAACCTGGGGCCAGCAGGACAGCTGAGTTCCCACCCTGGGGCCTGTTTGGGGTCATGGTGTGACCTGGGGGCAGAGAGGAGGGCGATTCTCCCTCTCTGCCTGCTGGCACTGGCAGCTGCAGGCCTGTGGTCACATCACGGAGCTCAGCTGGGCTTGGCAGGGCTGGGAGAGGCTGGTGCTGGGCGAGCAGCTGGGAGAGGAGCCGCATGTTGGGAAAGGTGAAAGTTTGACAAGAAGGTTTCACAGATACGTATGCTTGGCAGAAAGCTCTCTGAATGTGGAACCTGAGAGCAGAATAGAGATGGAAGCAAGTTTTGATATAGAAGAATGAAAGATGTCTAAATTAAGAATTGCTGAGCCAGTCGTTACTGGAAAACTAAGAAGGCAAAGGTTAAGTGGAGTTGGAAGGAGGTTTTACGGCTGGAGCAAAGGATGTGTTGACCACAAGCAAAGAAGGTGTTTTTACCAAGCAGAAATAGGTCTAATAGGAAAAGCAGAAGATACCACAGGCAAACAAACATGCTGATGTAGCAAGTAGAAAAAAGGTTGAAGAAATTTCCCTGCAAGAAAACAGAAAAACAACTTTAAGTTTAAACTGCAGCATAATGTGGTAACAACAGTAGTTATGATAGGCTGGAGGTAATGGTAAAGGTATTGTAGATGATGCTGTTTGGTTTGTATGTATTGAGATGCTCGGTAAAGAAAACCATATAATGCATTGGAACCAGAACTAACTTGACTTCAGGCTTGCCTATGAGCTGTCGCTGGCAGCTTTAGGCGTGGCTCTGTCACCCAGCACTGCTGCAGCATCTTCAGTACAATAAACAGCATTTGGAAGAGGCGCCTGTTGTCCCACACCTCTCAGATCAGGCTCCTATAACCACAGGCTTTGGGACGCTGATATTGCATATTTCATTTGTTATTTAAGAAGGCAGGAGCACTGGTGAACGCTGCAGTTGGCAGGGAGGAGCTCTAAGGAGCAGTGGAAGTGAGGAGGGACCAGGCATGGGGCTGAGGCTCTAACCACAACATTCAGGATGGAGGGACTCCTCAAGCTGGCCTGGGACACATGCTTCCCAATGAGAGGAATGACAGATTTGTCCTTACAAACAGGCACTGGGCCTGCTGGTAGATAAAACCAGCACTGAGAGATAAAAGAAGCAATGGGAAGGATTCCACTGATGGATGAATGGAAAAGAAAATATTTGCCTTTACAAACAAACTGTGGGTTTGCTGATAAAAGAAATTGGATATTGAAATATGGAAGAAACAATGGGGGAAAGTCATAAATTCCATGTGAATTAAAAATTAAAAGGGGGGGGTTTATACATTAAAGGGGAATTTTAGGTATTAGGCACTCTGGGAAGTCTGTTACTCTCAAGTACCTCAGCCAATGGGGAAAGAGAGAGGGAAATGGTGCCGGGAAATTGGGATAAATAGGAGGCTGCGTCCTCCAAAATCTGAGAGACCCCAGGGGAAATGCCCCATGGCCTCTCCCTTTATTCGAATAAAGTAAAAGGATTCCTCTGTCTCCTTTTTGGACACAAACCTCTGGTGTTTGTGAATTAATTTTCCTAACACCAACATAAATCCTCCCAGGAAGAAGTCCTGTGCTTTAAAGTCATGTCTTCCTATCTTTCCTCTGGAAAATGAGGATAATAATACCTGACCTATCTTCTCTGAGTGTTGCTTAATATTTGAATACTGCTTTGATCCCATGGAGTGCTGAGGATTATTGCTTTATAATCCTTATAATTCTATTATTCCATGAGTGAAGTGATTCAAATAAAATTGGAAGGATCTTTTATGCTGACTCAGAGGCAAAGCAGAACCAAAATTTTGTATCTGTGGATAGTGGAAGAAATTAAGCTCAACCACAGAATACTTTGGGGTATTTGAGTCATCCAGTGTCAGTGGGGATCTTTCTTTATGCCAGTGTGCTTCAAATGGGTTCAGTAGAGACAGGAAAGGCAGACAAAATGCAGAAGGCATCACTAGGATGCCAATTCCAATTCTCCAACATGGTGTTCACTATGCCCAGAGTTCTTTAAAGCTTCTTGCTATTTTTTGTATTTGACAATCTCCGTGGACATGGGAAGGGAATAATGCAATTCCCACAAAAGGACTGATGCTGTTCTCCGAGCTGGGCATTGCATCTCAGCTCTGAGTCAGCTCAAATTTCACCTGATTCATGCAGCCCTGAGCATGGGCCATGGGCTGTGAAGGTCTGGTTAGGAAGTTTTGGTTTTTTCCCTGCACTCCTTTTTCTTCCCAAGTGTGCCTCTCTGAAATCCTCAGCAGGGTTTGTTTGCAGAGCGGTGGAGCCATAGGAGATGGGTCAGTGGGCAGAGAAAGGATATTTAAAACGGGTGATAGATGAGCACCATTACAAAGCCATTACCACACAATGCACAGCTTAAATATCTTGAGGCTATGCATGGGTTTGCTAGCGAAGAAACGACTGTGTGAATAGAAAGACATTAGTGTGGGAGTGATCATGCTGAGGGCATTGTGCCAGGCTTGTGGAGGGGGAGCAGGGGACACCTCACCATTCGGGGGTAGGTAACAGTATTGTGTCTCCTTTCAGGCCTGATTTCTAATTGCTAAGCACACTAGAAATGAGATTTTATTATTGCTGCGAGGTCATGTAAAAATCTGCCCATCAGTTTACAGCCCTGTGTGGCAGGGGGTGTGTGTGAGGGGTGTCCTGGGCACACTGGTGGTTCTGGCAGTGACGGTGCAGAGGCAGAAAACGAAGTGTAGGGTCTGAAATGTGTCAGATACCTTCAGAAAGGACGAGAACCTCGTTGTGATGGAGGCACGGGCAGCTCCAAGGGCCACCTGGGAATGGTGGTGAGAGGTTTCCAGGTCAGCTGGCTCCTCGCTCCCTGTCGTCCCACAGCCCCCAGGGCCTCTGAGTAATAACACAATGTTTTGCTTCTTAGTAAATATCTTTTAAAACTGATGAATTCAAAATGCACTTTAGATGACATTTAAAATTTAGAACCAGATGAGTGAGCTGTGAATAATGAATCTTGCCCGGTAGATGGATGGCACGTTACTGTGCAATTCTCTCCCTCTCAGTCATTGTCAGCTGAAGCATTTTTCTCTTCCACCTGGTTTCCCTCCTCTCTTCCCTCCCTCACCCCCAGAATACACAAGGCCTATTCAGAATTGCTTTATTTTGAAAAGCGTGTGCAGAGAGAAACTTTCAAACCAATCAGACCTAATCAAAGGTGCATTTCTCTCCTTCTCTTCAATCCTGACCGGAGGGTTGGTCATTTGCGACACCAGTCTTTAAACTGAGGCTTTCTCTGCCCATCCTCACCCGCACTTGAGCCAGCAGTTGTCTCCCAGGTGCACAGCAGGGCAGCACAGCAGCCCCTGTCACCCCCTTGGTGCCAGGGTGCCAGACAGCAAGCAGGCAGCCCCTCCTTATCCCACAGCCTGGAAAGCCAAATTAGAGGTGCCACTTTCAGTGCCCAGCAGGAGCCAATGTTTTGGGCAGCACAGGGTTGCTGTGATCGTCCTTCTGATGGCTACAGCACACCTGTCCCAACTTTCCCTTTTGGGAATGGCACTCCTTGGCCATGGCAGCTCATGCCACGCTGTCCCCAGGCCTCAGATGCGCCTCCTGCCACACTCCCAGCCTCTGGCTGACCCCGCAAGGAGGGGTTTCTATCCTGGATGGCTGGCCCCTGCTCAGCAGCCTGAGGGATTTACTTGGTTTAAGCATGTGCCTTGTCCCTTTAACCCCCCGCAGGCAGGGCAGGCACTGGAAGTGTCCCCTCCAGCTTTGCACCACTGCAGGCAACATCCAGCTGTCCCCCCAAGCAGCCCAGAGTCCCTCTGTCACCCCAGAGAGGGAGCAAAGCAAGGAGGGGTCGTTAGGGGAGGCTGCTCAGGATGTAACAAGAAGGGGAGAACAGCAGGAAGCTGAATTCTGGCATCTGGAATTGAGCTGGGTCACAGGTGCCTCAGCACTGGGACAGATCCAGATCCATGCCCTGAGTGCTGCAGGCTGCACACATGAGGCAAAGGTGGGTAATGAAGGAGGCTCCATCAGATGGGAGCAGGGGATTAATTGGGCTTGGGTTGTCTGACCGCCTTCAGCTGGGTGTCAGTGTGATACCTTTCTGGGACTACTTAAAAACAGAGGCCAGACAAAATTAAGGGAATAAAAAGCAGTTCTATTTATTGAAGGGTCTTCAGGTGAATTTAGGGCAGACAAACCCACCCAGGGCCTACACCCAAAAATGGACTAGGAGTCACACGTTTTCACACTTTTATAAGTTTGGTCCATTTGCATATTGGGGATTAATCTTCCAATTACAGCTTCAGGTAACG
Organism: Chamaea fasciata; assembly: GCF_029207755.1. Classification (NCBI taxonomy): domain Eukaryota; kingdom Metazoa; phylum Chordata; class Aves; order Passeriformes; family Sylviidae; genus Chamaea; species Chamaea fasciata. Next base: position 3,610,288 of record NW_027094096.1, on the reverse strand, counting down.
AAGTAATTTACCCCCAGTTTTCTCCCACCAACTCACTTCTGTTTACCCACCTCAAGGCAGTGAGGTGTCCTTGATTGCCAGGGCTGGAGAGGAATTGTTGTGTATGACCAAAATGGGAAAGCAGCAGCTCACACTGGATATGGGGTTTAAAGTTCTACACTAGAGAATTGCAGGATTACCAATATATGAAATATATAAAAGCTGAAATCCTAAGGCATCAAGTGCTACGAGGGCTAGCACATTTCTAGTCTGGAAATGCCAAGGGCTGTCAGCTTGCTTTGGTTGCTGCATATTTGATCCCACTGTCTGGACAGGGTGTTGCAAAATCCTTGCCGCACACAGGAAGTCATGCTGAAGACTGTATTTATTACAGTATTGGTAACTTTCTGCCTTCTCCATTGTCAGATGGAATGTTTTTGTTCAGAGGAATTCTTGACATCGAGTTACAATATTATCTCCCAGCGCTGTTGTCTTGTTCCAGAAGGAAGCTGTGGAAAGTGCAGATTTTGGTAATTGCACTCAGATCTTTGAGGTAGAGATAATTCCCAGAGGAAGATGGGCTTCCATGAACATCTGCCTGGAGTGACCGCTCAGACTGGAACTGGGGCTGAAAGCCTCTGGGCCCTGCTCCTGTTTTGCTTTTAGGTGCCTGCCCTGGCCTCCCCCCTCACATTTAATGCTGCACTGGTGGGGTTTGCATATGAGCACCAGGAAATTCTACCCAAGGACAGAGGAAGCAGCAGGGCCAAGCTGGCTCACACACAACTCAAAGTAGGAAAGGCTCTGTGTGTTCCTATTCTGCCAGTCGTTCTGATAAAAGTAGCTTCTCCAAGCTAAAACTCCCTTCATCTGTCTCCTGAAGTCTACTGGGTTTGTTGTGCTCTTTCTCTTACGTTTCTTGAGACTTTTTGTGTGATTCAATTAGAAACATCAGCAAGGAAACTAATGTGTTTTAAGACTGACTTTCAAACTGCATTCCTTGGTTACTGGAAGGGTTCTTAAAATACTTTTTCTTTCTCTCTTTGGGCTTCCAAGTGTTTAAACACAGAGATTAGAACCTCGTTCATGTGAAAAATGCTTTTCTGCTGTGAAAGCTTGCAGAATATTTGCTCTGAGTGGAGGTGAAGGAAGTGCCCTGTGTGGTCAGTGCTCCCTGGGAAGCTCCTGCTCGGGAGTAGGATGAACTTTTGGCTCTGTGTGGCGTCAAGTAGCAGTCAGTGGCTATGATGTTTTGTCTTTAAAAGGAAGGTAAATGAATATTGCAAATGATTGTTTACAAATCTGGCTTTCACATCAAGGAGCCAAGGTAAAAAGGGGATTTTATTACTATTTTCTGATGGCAGATGTTAACAAAGTGTCAAAACTGCCTCTCCATAACTTCTTTGTATGCAAAATAACTGCAGAGCCAGACTGGGGCAGGAAAATTGTCGTTTGAAGCGGCAGTAAAGTAGCACTGACCACACCTGAACCTCAGCAATTCACACCCTGTAAACCTGAGCAAGTAATTAGTCTCTGCAGAATTAGAGGAAGAGTAATAAAGCTTAGGGAGAAAGCATATGGTGAGCTAGACTGTGCTTTCAGTGTGGTTACACCATTCAGCTGGACTTCGAAATGCTCAGAGAGAAATACTTGCCCTCGAGGATCATACCGCTGATCTGACACACGAAAGGGTGACTGGAATAGGGCCTGTGACTGACTGGAAATCTCTCAATAAAAATGAGGGAGAAGGAGAGTCGAAAATCATGGGATTGTTCCACATAAAATAAGGTTTTATTTTTTAAATGAAAGTCGGGAAAACTCAGCTGAGACTTTGAAGCTGGGAAATGGCTTAGTGGTAGGTATCGGATTGCTAATGAGTTATGACCTTTACTGAACACAAAGTATTGATTAAGGTGGTATTTTCCTAATCTTGTTCTTAACACTTATTTATCCTTCCTTAAACTTAAGAGAAAGTATTGCTGTAAATATGTGTTTACTGCGTCCCAAAGTAGCTACCCCTTCCTCCCGGCCACCTCCCTTTGTACTCAAACCCAGTAAAAACACATTCTGTGGTGCAGGCAGGGGTGTAAAGCAAGCTGGTGTTGGGAAGAGCCTCAGGTGTGGAACTATGCACTGGGGTTACAGCCAAATAAATCAGTATTCAGTGCACATGTCCCAGAGCACTGCAGCACGGAACTGAAATGAAATTTATTGCTGCTGCCTGTGGAACGGGCAGAGCTTGTCTGCCCCAAAGCAGGGGCAGATGGGGTGACTGCACTTACCAGTCCCTCTAAAGGTGTTGCAGCACAGTGTGGGAATTGCACCGTATTCAAGCATTAATTGCTAGAGCCTCAGAAGGACAAATAAAGAAATGCTTTCCCCTGGTTAAACAGGCTGCTCTGCTGGATTGGTCTTAACCAGCAATGTCCACAGAGCACACAGGCCCGTGTGCTACAGTCCTTAGCTCAGTGCTGCTCTGTGAAATCAGGTGTCTTTTGTGGGGCTTTTTTATTCCATTTCTGCTGGAAATTCCAGAGTAGCAGTCTCCTAGTGTTAACATAATAATTTTCTTTTCATCTTCTCTAAAAGACAGAAAAACCAAAGGAGAAAAGATGTTAACTAAAGATCATTTCCAAGATACTGGTTTCGCTGCTAGGGCTACAGTTCTTTTGGACAAATTGACTCCTCTTTGCAATTCTGTTGGCATTCTGAAGATTTCTTAAAAAAAAAAAAACTTTCAGGTGGTTTTTTTTTTTTTTCCCTCTTTCTTTCCCTAAAAAATACTTCTTCTCTGGTTGTAAAGCCTTTCCTAAGTCCTTACCTCAGAGCTCAAAGGAAGAAGTAGGGTCAGGGGGAGGAATCGATGTCTGAATGTGCTCAGGCCTAACACTCACACCTGGATAAGGTGTTTTGCAGTATCACTTGTTTTATTTTAGAGTTGCCTTTTTAGTATTATTATTTTTCCTTTCACTTGGGAACTGTTCGTTCATAGCAAAAAACTTTATTGGAACATCACATGTTCTGGAAACATGATTAATAAAGAGCTTTCAGGAATTGAATTATCAAGGAAGAAATTGCTTGTATTGATTTACTCTCTCTATATATATGTATATGAAAAAACTTTTCTTGTGACATGATTTCTCCTCTCCCCACAATTCCTGGCAGCAAGGAGAAAGCAAATTTCTACCAGATGGTGTGGAGGCAGTTCAGACTCTGTGCTGTGGAGGTGATAGCACAGGTGTGGGGCTGCACCAAACCAACAAAGGGCTCACTGATAAAAGCCATTGTATTGAAAATTATGGCCAGGAACCAGGAAATGACTCTTCCTCGGGCTGCTCCTGACACTGGAATTACTAAAACTAGTTTTGGAGTATATTCTGTTGCTGACAGCTGTGCAACAGCAGTACAGCCTCTAAACCATGTGAATAATGGACATTGAGAGGTTTCCTGAAAACCTTTAGAAGTAAAACCGTGATCATAAAGAACGTTTTGTTTTATTAAGTTGCCTTCCCAGGGAGTGACTGTGGGATCCTGTTACACTGTGAATAGCAGAATATGAGCTGTGGGAAAGGTCTGTGACTTGCCAAACCCAGGCTAGAACCTTTTAAACTTGCCCTACTCTCAGGGGCTGTGAGGCTGGCCTTGGCCTCACAGGGAGAGCTGCTGCAGGCAGAGAATGTTTGCTGTGCAGTTTTGCAGAACTGATCCTGTGAATGATCTTCTACTTCACTTATTTCATAGGGGAGCAGTGTCAGAACTTGGGCTAAACATACAGGGCTGTTTTTTGGACATGCATGAATTTTCACTGATTGTTTGTCTGCATGCAGTCCTGCGTGATGATTTAAACTTCATGTGGCAAATGCAGGATGTAAATCTTCATCTTGCTTCTAAACCAAACCATAAAAAAAAGATAATCTGGTTCATCCTATAGCTCATGCTAAAATGAGCCATATGCATGTATGTGTATACACTTAACGGGGGTCATTACTGAAATTCCTGCTGGTAATAGGTTCAAGAAAATCCCTTCCAAGGGAAATAAGCCAAATAGCTTTGCTCTATCATCACTCCTACAGAGGCAGCCACTGGGTCCCAGCAGGGATGTCAGCATCGACCAATCTGTGTTTTGAGTGAGGCACCAGGAAGCACAGTTTTCTGGGCCAGTATTTCAGGAGAACATATGGCAGTGTCTGCTGCTCATGAAAGGCAATGGTTTAGTCAAGCACTCAGTCAGAACTTTCCCACTGCACAGACCGAGGGGGATCCAGTCTTCCCCACACTGGATTCTGGTGCAAAGCTGGTCTGCATTTCCTGCAGTAGCCCTGGTGGAAACTTGTTTGGAGCTAAACCGTGCAGGATCTGCATTCCTGAGCATCAGCATGGAAGTCTTCAGGCTTACAACACTCAAGTCCACCAGGCAGCCTCAGGAATAGATAAGTGAGTTTCTTGCACAAGGCAACAACTAAACACCGCCTTCTATTGTTAGCTGCATTTTAACTTTGGTGTTATAACACACATCACATTGGATGGAGTTATTAGAGGGTAAGCACTGCTGTTCCAGATATCCTGTTAGGATGAGGAACGGGGGCAAAGGGCACTTCCCACTGCTCTGTCTTTATGGTTCCAACTTGAAGTTGGTTGGCATTGAAGTTGGTTTAGGTCTGCCTGCCCAAACTTTGGACACCACTGCCTCACTGCTGTTGCCCAGAACACACTGAGCTAGTTTATAATGGAGTGTGGAATTAGTAGTTGCAAATGGACCTCTAGACTTGTAGACTAAATTTAAAAGTATATTTAGTTATACTAGTTATATTAGTTATCCTGTGATACAGTCATGTTCCTCTGCTTGACAGGATAAATAATTTAGTCTTCTGAGAATCTCTTGACTGTATTCTTTTGCTAAAACTGGCATTAATGACAAGACTTCTGGCTAGGGACAGAGCATTCTGACTTCTTTGAGATCCTCAGCAATTTGGGCATCAGGTGACTGTAGGACAGCAGGAACTCTACCATAAGCACCTACCACAGTGCTATCTGGTCCAGTAATTTTTCTGTCATTTGGGACCCAGTAGTAAAGCAGATTTCCCCTTCAGTGTAGAATGACTTTGTTATGCAAGGTAATTATTTTCTTCCTTTCATTTCAAATGAGGTTTGTGTTTTTCCAGTCTATAACCAAAGTAGCAGCACAGTGTCAGCTGTAGGTGGGATTACAAGCAAGAATTGCCAAAGCATATAATGTATGGATATCCACACAGGCAGATGTTGCATGGGGGTTCTCATCATTAAAGTACTGTATTAGTAGCTTCCATTATGTTGCTCTCCTGTGGTGCAGCATTCTGGATCAGAAGAGACCTGCTATTTCACATGCACTCCAGCTGTTCCCTTCACCCACCACAGTCAAACCTCATATTTTCTTATTTTTAATGAGTTACGTGTATAGAAAGCCAAAAAAAAAAAAAAAAAAAAAAAAAAAAGACCCAAACCCCAAGCAGACGGAGATGGTTAGATTGTTTCCTGCATGAAGAAGCTCAGTGAGATTACTGAGGGGCCAAGAGAGTTTTTCCCAGCTATGTGAAGCACAGAGCTGTGAGGCTGACTCATTTCCTTGACCACTGTCTGGACAGACCAACACCAGGGTGGTTGCTTTTGTCTCTGGTGCTTTTGTCTCTGAGAGCACTGATGATTTCTGTTTTCTAGTCTCCTTTTGTTCTTGCTCTGCTGTGTTCTGGGCTCTTTATTATTCTGTTTTGATTTTGGTTTTGCTGGCCATCAGGGATATTTCCCATCTCCTTATGTCTCATCTTAAACTACATGTGGTTCAGAGCTCTGACTGATGGCCCCAGGATGCCTGGTTGTGGCTTTGATGCATGTCATAGTCCAGGAAGCTGAAATCCCAGCACAGATCACTGTACAACCCGACACAGCTCTCATGTTTGTGAGGAAAAGCTGTGCCCAGCAAAGACAAAGCAACAATGAGAACAGTGTCCCTTCCTTAGGAGCCCCCCCAGGACAGCACAAACTGCTGTGTGTGCCCTGCCTGCCTCTGCAGCTCCAGGGGCCCCTCCTGTGGCATGGCACACCTGCAGCTTTTGTACCACATCTCCTGCCAGCATCACACCTGCTGCAACCAGCACCGTCCTCCCAGAAGAGGGATAGATCACTCCTGTAGGATGCCCCAAAGTTGGGGGTGGTCTGTGGGTGTCACATTGGTGTTCAGAACTCTCCTGGTGGCATTTGGTTCCTCTCAGCCCATGCTGTAGCTGAGTGTACTGGTTTGAAAACTAGTCTGTGGGAGATTCCAAGTCAGTACAATTTGATAGGAAAATTAAAATAAAGGCAGAAAACACTGGCTTAAACCGACAGAGTCAGGATACAACCTGGCACCCTGTTGGTCAGGGTGGTGGTAGCAGTCCCATTAAATGGTGGCTGCAGTCCTTCTGGAGTGACAGATGTGGTTCTGTTGAAGCAGCGATCCTGTAGAGGGGTCTGGTCTTCCTCTGAAGGTCCAGTGGTGGCTGTGTAGCTCTTGTCCCCTGGGAATCCTGTAGGTGAAGGCTGGCTGTGGTGTTCCAAACCTCAGCTTATATCCAGGTAGGAATGCTTGGTTCCTCCCCCTGGGCGAAGCATCTCACAATGGGATGGTGTCATTTTATGAGTCATGCAGTGGGACTTGACGGCCCATTAACAGAAGATACCCCCGAGGGAGTTATCAGGGATGAGGCATGGAAGAGATAAAGAACACTGCCCCACCTGCTTTCAACAGTTTAGGAAGATGGTGATGGAATACAGACTTTTGGTTACATCTTACATTGTAGCCTACAACCCCGAGCAGGGACTTGCAGAGCAGGACTCCTGCTCTGTTTCGAAAGCCTACTCCATCATCTCCAAAACCTGACACAACCATGGCCACAGACCTGACCACTGAGCTGGTCCTGGTGCTTCACGTGCCTTGCAACATCGAGTAGTTGCACGGCAATTTGCAGAAAGCTTGCTGATAATAACACAAATTCTAGCCTCTGCAGAGGAATATCCCAACTCTTGGCATGCAACCAACACAGCACATAAGCTTCTGTTTTCTCTTTCTTTGAGCCATCTTTCTGCTTCAAATAATCTTCAGGAAAAAAAAAAAAAAGGATTTAAAACCTCAATATCAAAGCCATATACCCAGTGGTCATAGAGAGGTGCAGAACAAACAAGATTAGTCTCATAGCAGAGCTGAGGGGAGGCAGTGGGTGCTGATGCTTGTCCTTCTCCTGTGATGGAGCAGGGCCTGAGAAAGTGGCCCTGAGCTGGTGTAGGTTAATCAGAGTGGCATTTTAAGGTCCCTACCCCCTAGCTATACCTAAAGAGCTTTTACAGTATTAGTTGCTTCTGTACTGCTTCAATTCCTGCAAGAGACTAATCCAGCCCCTGCAGTATCTTTTGGAAAAAGGGATGGGTTTAAGCTCTGGTGGTTTGATAGTGGACCACCAGTACTTAAAATCTGAGAACTCTGTATAGTCTGGAGGCCTTTATAGCTCTGCTGAACTACCACCGGTCTGAAATGTTGCCAGAATGCATTACTTGTCTCTGGAAGCCATTTGTTTTCATTCACTGCACAAAAGTAAAACAGGCCCAGGGTTACAAACAGCTAGATCTGTGCTGGGGCTGTAATTCTGCTGCACTGGTAAAGGCCATCGTCACTTACAAGTGCCACTGTCGCTGACATGACACAGTAGCTCAGGCAGCTTCTCCAGGGTGGTGGCACAGCATAGGTGCTTGTGCTGCTGATTTTAGGAGCTCTTGAAACACAAACAGAGCTCTCTTACTGTGAGGATGATTAAATCGTGAAGTAGGATTGCCTAGAGAGGTTGTAGGGTCTCCAGGTTCAAATATTCAAAACCTGACTGGCCACAGTTCTGAGGAACCTGCTTCGAGCTGGGCATTGGACCAGATGACCTGCAGAGGTGCCTTCCAACCTCAGCCCTACAGTGATTCCCTGAAAAGAGGTTAAGATTTTCAGTGCAGGCACAGTCCTTTGAGCACTGTCTTTAGCATAACAACAGAACTCCACTCTGCTCCTTTTCCAAGAGGCCTATCAGCAATCTAACTTCAAAATCTGCATTTCCTGGCTTATGAGATCACCCGTGGAGGTAGATTCTCATTTCCTGAAATGATAAGAGCCCAACAGATAAGCAAAGGGCAAGAGCTCATTCAATCTGTTAGTTATATAAGCACATAAATATAACAGTCACTTTTCTTAGCATCAGGTACTTACTCTGTAATTGGTATCACTTAATGTAAAGCGTTGTTCTCGATTTAAAGGCTGATGTAATTGCAGTTTTGCAGACCACGGTAGCATACCAATGCAGTCACTTCTGTGCAAAGTACTTGGTGTGCTGTTCATGATATGTCAGTGCAAGGCTCAGATGTCACAGAAATAGGACCAGATTTTGGATGTAGACAGCTGATTTAATACATTATTATTGTTATTATTATCATCATCGTCATTTTCTACATGAATTACAGGTTTTATTTCAGGTACAGCACTTGCTGTAGCATTAACCCAACTACCTAAATTTTCATATAGGATAGGTAGAAAATACATCTCTCACTATAAAGAGAACCTCTGCAGAGGGTGGGACACAGAAAGGTTTCAAACTAATTAATACATTTGGTTTATCATGACTGCAAGGTGCATATGTCAGGTGATTGAGCCAGCACTTGAGCTCCAGTTGCAGAGCTTTGGTCAGTATCTGGTTTCCCTAAACATGTTCACCTATGTCATACCTGACTCAGACGTGCTCCACCAAGCTTTGGAGCTGCTCCTGCCTCTGTTTTAATCAGGGAGGCAAATGAGCTATTTTATACAAATAACAACCTGATTAATACTGACTGTGCAAGATTAAAATTGCTCCCCTCTTCTGAGGTGTTGGCTGTTGTCCCTGGCAGCTTGCAGTGCTCTGCTGTTTCACATAGGTGCATTCAAATCTCATCTTTGTCTACTTTGTACTGAAGAGTGACGTTTCCAGTTCTGGAGTGTGGGGAGAGGAAAGAAATTCTGCTGTATTCACAGTTAATGTTCAGCAGAAGAGTGAAAGCTCCTGCTTGGAAACGCATGCAAGGTCCTCATGAGAGCTGTCCTTTGAGAACTATCCACAGAAAGGCTAATCTGCTCTGGTCTGTAGACTAACGTGGTCAGTTTAAGTAAACAAAGTAGGATTTCATCTTCAGTGAGATCTCAACAAAAATGCTCTTGCTTATACCAGTGATATTTGGAACCTCACAGTTCATTTAGTGCCAGGACAGGACACTTCCCTTCCCTGAAACTGCTTCACCATTTCTCATTTATTCAAGTTTACTGCCATGATGCCTTGGGGTGACTACCTAGAACAGGGGCTAGACAAGATTAAGAGAATAAAGTGGGTATTTATTAACAGCCTTCAATAGATTAACCTTGGGCAGTCAAAAGCCTACCAGAGGCTACATCCAAGGTGTACAATGATCACGAATTTTTCATACAGGTATAAGTTTGGTCCCTTTGCATACTGGGGGCTAATTCTCCAATTACAGGTTCAGATAATGAAGTCATTTACCCCACTTTGCCTCCCCCCCTCCAGCTCACTTTTGTCTGTACTTTCAGGGCCTGAGAAGTGAGGTGTCCTTGAGCTTCAGGCCTAGAGATGAATTATTTTGTCTTACCAAAATATGAAGACAGTAGCTAACACTCTATATGGAATTTTAGATTTATACATTAAAGCAGTACAGGATTTGAAAAATATAAAAGCTAAAATCCTAAGGCATCAGGAATATGATCAAATCCAAGATCCCTCCTTCCTGCCCACAGTGTCTGTAACAGAGACAATCTACCACAGCTCTGAACTTCTTCCTTTCCCCCTGTGCCAATAAAGTGTGGTGCAGTGTGCTGCAATATCTGTGGGTGATTCCGTGCATGCAGGAGTACATTGATGCCTCTGCAGAACATGAGACTGGGTCACTTCTGAAGCATTCGGTAATAATTCTGATGAAGGGAGAAGCAGACTTGTTTGTTAACAGCACAGGCATTTCCTTAAATTAAAATGGCTCTTTGGGAATCTTGATTAGCTGTAAAACCAGGGAGCAGGCTGGCATGTGGGTTCATTAGTATTCTGCTGATTTATACTGGTGCAGATTTTGGCCTCTTTTGCACCATGTATTGACAAACCAAACATTTTGGAGGGTTCCCCTCACTTCCCCCACAAATTACTAATGTACTCTGCAGGGCTTTGTGCTTTTAGAAAACTGTTGTCCTGTCCAACAACACAAGAATTTCAAGATGAACAGTACATGCCACTGAGGTCAATGCAGCTATTTCCATGCCTACAATTTGGCACACTGACAGAGCTGCAAGAATGGAAATATTTCTGGATTTTGTTTTTGTGGTGAGGACAAAGAAAACACCAAAAAATTATTTTTCTGCTAAACTGAAATATGCCCATCCCAGAATGTAGCTGTGCTTTGCATGCATGGGCTGAATTAATTAGAGGTTTTCTATTGCAATTACATAAGGAAAACACATCCTAGCCTGACTGAGCATAGGTGCATAGCTTTATCAGCAATTAGTTCCACTGGTAGGTTATCTGAACAGCTATCAGCGATATTGATCAGGACAAAACCTGGTTTGGGATAGTGACATCTGAAACAATTGGTTTCAAAACAGTCAGAAATATAGCCACTGATTGACTAAAGGGGATTCTTCTGGTCTGTACACGTACAATTTTGCTTTAACTCAGCAGGATGCTATGGTGTGAACTTTGGGAATAATCTTTAAAGACAGTTTTGGGGGAAAAAAATGATGCTGGGGTGATTGAACATCTTTCAGAAAAGTTATGGAGGAGTTTAGGAAGACAGGGTTCTTTTCCTGATTATTTCTCAGCCATCCAAATCTGAGATTGAAAGCATTGCCTAGATTTAATGAGGAAGGTGTAAAAAGGGCGAGAATCAGTCTGGAAAGACCATACGCACATCCTGTTCCTGGGAATAGGAACTTTCTTGGGACTGGGAGATGGCTAAGTCACATTCGTAAACTGAGGCACACAGAAATTGCAAGTGGTCTGTGATGCTGAGCAGCTGATTGAGAAATCAGGACTAGGATTTGTTCTAGATCTAGGCAAACAGTCTTATGATGGTGGGAACGTGTTTTTCTCCTGGATGTGTTTTCTTCAGGCCTCTGATTATCAGCCTGCACGAGCAGATTCATCACAAACCACATGCCATCCCATGGCATTATACTGAACTAGAACATCAGGACAAATTTCTGGTAGTGAAATGGCGACCTAAGTATTCTTCAGGGTAGTTAGAGAACAACTGTGTCTCCCTTTTCCCCTTCTCTGTCAGCCAGTCATTGCAAAAGCACATAAAGTACTGCAAAGACTCAGGTTCCAGACAATCAATTAATGTACTCAGAGTCATGCATGGTCTGATGTGCACGATGCAGTTGCATCTCCATCTGCTGTGCTCGGCAGCAGTTTGAAAGATGGCAACATAAGTGAAATGCTGATGCTGCTTATGCTGCTGTGAAGTGAAGGGAGGCAGTTTCTAAATTGATCCTTCCTGTCTAGATAGCTAAAGTGAGCTTGAAACATGGATTGAAATTTAACATTTCCTTTTGAAAATATCTGTCTAAGGACAATTCTGTTTCTCTCCTTTTCCTTCCCTGCTTTGCAATAATGCTCAGTCTTGCTGGCCCTGTCTGCCTGCATCAGGTGGAGGTTGTGCACCATGGACCATCCTGGGGCTTGGGCTTCTGGGTTTCCTGCATGTGCTGCAAGGTGATGGAGCTGAGTCTGCTGTAGATCTGCTGTAGGAAGGGTTAAAATCTCTTCCAGCCCTCATGTCATATAGTCTGTGTGTAAAGAAACACGGTGCTGTTCTTGAATTGCCAGCCCCTGCCCTCCGTGTTCTAGGCTGTTTCTTATTTAAACACTGTTAGCTGTTGTTCTTTATGATCATATCGAAGGCCTCTGAAAATGTCAGCCCAGGCTGATATTGCTGTGTCCTCAGGACACGCACAGAGTGGAACAGCTTACAGCTTTTCCTAAACTTGTCTGTTTCTTTCGCATCGCCGTCTATCTTTTGGGAAAGTGAGAATAAGATGTGACAACGCAAAGTGGCTCTTCCCAACATCACGCAAACTGCCTGTGACAGAGCTGGAAAAACTGACCCAGAGCGTCCTAATCCCAGGCCAGGGCTCCCAGCCCATGTTACCGTGTTGATGTGCGAGCTGGGAAAAGGCAGATCCCCGATCATCGCCGGCTTTCCTTCACCCCCCGCACTCTCCCCAGCTGCACAAGGCCGGGAAAAGGCAGATCCCCGATCATCGCCGGCTTTCCTTCACCCCTGCGCTCTCCCCGGCTGCACAGGGCTGGGAAAAGGCAGATCCCCGATCATCGCCGGCTTTCCCTCACGCCCTGCCGGGCTGCACAAGGCCAGCCAGCATCTCCCCAGCGCCGCGGGGCTGCTGCTGTCTGGGGGCTGCTCCGGGGGGCTCCGAACGTCGGGGCTGCTCAAGGCTCGGCCCTGTCATCTGCTGGCTTGGCAGAACAGGCAGGACAGCCAGAATACCCCGTCACTTTATCACAAACAGCTCTCCAGCTGAGGCAGCTAGGGATTTGAGCTTGGCAATCTGGCATGGAAACGCCTTTCATTACACTCGCGTCCCTGAGCATTGCCATGAAGAACTGCTTTTGATCGGCAGGCGGCTCGGGAAGGCTACGGGCTGTGCCGCCCGTGCCCCGTGCGGAGCCTCGCCGGGCAGGGCCGGGCCCGGCGCCGCCATCGGCGGGCCCGCGGCGCCATCTGCGGGCGGCGGCGAGCGGAGCCGGGCCCGTCTGTGGGGCCGCCCCTGCGCCCCTGGGCCACGGCCACCCCGCCGCCTCCCCGGGAAACCCTTTCCAGTGTCTGTAATCACCCTTTCTGGAAAGAAATTCGTCCCAGTGTCAATCTGAACTTCCAGCACAGCTGAAGGCGATGTCCTCTCATCCTGCCCCTTGTTCGCTGAGAGAAGGGCCGGTCCCCACCTGGCACAACCTCCTGCCAGGGAGCTGTGCAGAGCCATAAGGTTCCCCCGAGCCTCCTTTTCTCCAGGCCAAATACCCCCAGATCCCTCAGCTGCTCCTCACAGGACTTGTGCTCCAGCCCCTTCCCCAGCTCCATTCCCCGCTCTGGACTGGTTCCAGCTCCTCAGTGTCCTTCCTGAATTGAGTGGCACAGAATGGGACACAGCACTCGAGGTGTGCCCTCACCACTGCTGAGCACAGGAGGACAATCGTGGTCCTCCTGGCCACACCATCGCTGGCACAGGTGAGGGGCCACTGGCCTTCCTGGCCACCTGGGCTCATGTTCAGCCATTGTCAAGCAGCACCCCCAGGGCCTTTTCCTCTGGGCCATTTTCCAGCACTCTGTCCCCCACCTGTAGTGCTGAGGGGTAAGTACAGAACTTGGCATTTCGCCTTGTTGAACCTCATACACTTGTCCTTGGTCCGTGGATCCAGCCTGTCCAGATCCCTCTGCAGAGCCTTCCTGCCCTCCAGCAGATCAACAGTCCTGATCAGCTTGGTGTCATCCATGAGCTCATGAAGGGCAGACTCAGTTAGCCACAGGACTTTCTGCTGCCCTCCAAACCTGGAGGCTGTAGCCTGCCTGGCCGGGAGCACCCCGGGGCACAGCTGATGGACGGCAGGAGATACAGCTGCAGCTTGGGGTAAGCTCACCTCAGCGCCCATGGCACCTGGCCCCAGAAAGCTCAGGGAACTTCTCAGGGGTTGCTCCTTTTGACCTTACCTGTCATCCTTTGCAAAATGCGTGGCTGGTTTTGGTACATAAAGTACATGGAGGATCGGGTAGAATCAGTATTGCATCCTCCATAGTCAGTCAGGTTAAGCTCAGCATTGTTGGTCTGAAACTTTCCCAACCTGCAACTTAAAAATCATACCTGGCTCTTAAACCTGAAATTATTAATGCAGATACACTGGAGTTTTTATGTGCCCTGTGAGTCCTGGAGCCTTTTGAGATGCTTCAAAAACTGTGAAACCCAGTGAGCTGCTCTGTGGCACCTGGGAGGCTCCAAACCAGCTGGGTGTGTGCCAGCCAGCTGGGACCAGCTGTGGTTTGTGCTTAGTGACTGCTCACAGCATATGGGGTGGGGGGACATTCTCAGCTCCACTAAAATTCAGGGAACACTGAGTTCACTGCAGTGCAGTGCAGTAGAACTGCAACGGAAGAGAGGAACAAATACAGGTACTTTTAGGAATACAACCCAAGTTAATTATGGCAGTTCCATTTTGCAACCACAAAGAGGAGAGGGAATGCAGGAGCAGAGGCAAAGCCCATTCTCTAAGCTGTTGGAAGCGCAGAAAGATGTGGAGCTGCTGAGCCTTGCACAGCAAATCTAGTTCCCTAACTTGTTCTGGTGCAGAGAATTTCAGTACAAGTGGGCTTGGGTGGATAGAGTTAAGTATACATGATGTGCTGCTTAGCCTAGTAAATCCATCATATGGAACTGCTGACTGACAAAACAGGCACAGTCAACATAGAGTGCCGTGGAGAAAAGCAGTGCAGCTCTGACATTAGCTGATGGGCTGAAATAGCAGTTTTGTTTTTATTCCTTCCCCAGTTTAGAGGCTAAAAGCCCACCACCCCTGAGCAGTAAAAACAAAATGTGCACAAAGCAGGGATACTGTTTTACAAAACATACTGTGGTCCTTCAGACTCAATTCCCTGCAAACATACAAGATTGTCTGCCTTTAGGAGGCAGAGCTAGCTGTGGTCATTTAGTGTCTTCATCAAAGCAAACTTATTGATTGTATCCAACTGCTCTGAAGCAATTCATAAACAGTAAATACCAATAGAGCAACCAGTAGCATTTTGCCCAGAGCAACATCTGTGCTCCAAGCAGCTTAGTCTAACACTAAACAGTAGAAATCTGTTGATAACACAATGTCAAATGGTAAATCTGGATCAGTGTTGCATATATCCAAGATTAAGCACTTCTGAATCAAAGCCTTCAACTCCATTAGAAAGAAATAGGTCTTAATTCTAATCTTGGTGTAGTGGTGTTAGTGTGGAGTAACTTTGCTGATTTCACAGACCTTACATCACGCTAATTAAATGGCAACTGAGACGCCCAAGGTATGGCAGCCTGAGCTGTCTACACTCCAGCTAAATCAGAAGTGTGGAATAAAGGCTAGTAAACATGTCAAGACAAAACAATTACACTAAATATGAATTTTATTGCTATGGTTATTTTGCTATAAATCAATAATGAGAATGAGGACACACAGTAAAAGCTGCAGTAAAGACAGGGAGTGCACAAGAACATAAAGGTTCTGGAGGGGAAACTTGTTGCATGCTACCCTCCATGACTTACAGAGCCTTATGCTGAGGAGGAAAAGCACAAACACATCTGAGGAACACGGGTGTGAATTTTCTCCTCTACTCCACCTGTGTAGCTGGTTCCATCACCTACTGAATCTTCACTGAAGAACAAACCAAAGTAAGCCAGTGCTGGATGACTGCAGGGTAGCTCCATCTAGACACTGCTCGGAATGTGCTTTGGCACTGGGGAAGATGTGTCTGCTGGAAGCCACTGCAGTTGTTCTGTACAGAAACACTGCCCACCCCCTCCTCCATAGTCCACTAACCTTTACCCACTCACTAGGAGAGACTGGCTCTCCCTCAAATCCATGTGAAGAAGCCAACAGCTGTTTTCACACGGAACTAAGAATATTGGAGGGAGCCCTGGTTGACCTCTTTAACATGGTCAGACTTACCAGGAGGCTGAGCATTCCCACCCCACTCTCAGGAACCCCGGCTCTGTCCCGCTGTCCGTAACTGAGGGCCCAAAAGTAACAGATGAACATGCAGACTCATGACCTCCATCAGCACTGACACTGAATTCTGAACTGCTGTACATTTATCCTGACCTGACAGTGTACACGGCACAAAAACAGTGGCACTGTGGTACCTGGGAAGCTCCCACAGCTTTAGGGGCTTAAGTATTGGGCCCAAAGCAGGAATGTGTGCTTGAGTACCATGCAAACATAACTGGAATTATAATAACGAATGAGCATTCTGAAACAAGCTATCATTTCAATCTGCTTTGAAAATTATTTTGCCACACCTGTTGCCTCTTCCCATCACTGTGGTATCACTGGCCTCCAGAACCTGGCATGGCAGTCCCTCCAGGCGCCAAATCCCATCTCCTTCAGCCCACAGCAGCATCCCCACCAACTGCAGATACATGAAGTGCAGAGCTGGGCAGAGAAAGGCTGTTGATTCACTGTGTATCCAGCCAGATATTACTGTGGATCTGACCAAAGCTCTGCTCTGTTCCTGAGCAACAGGAGACACAGGCAGGTCTTCAGGAAGCAAGTCTGAGCTTCAACAACCAGGGACTTTAGGTGGCAATCCCCATGCTGCTGCTTTGTGCACCAGGATGTAGCCACTTGTGTCTCGGCAGTGAGGCCAGAAAGGTTACGAGCACCTGCAGGGAGAGAACTGTGCTCTTGATTTCCTGCTCTAGCAGAGTTTTGTAAACTTGCCTTCTGGCTTCTAAATGCCTGTGCTTCTGAAATAGAAAATAGTTCATGGTTTTTGTATAAAAGCAGCCTATTGTTTGCAAGCCGAAACTAGAATCTTTGGCTTCAATTTGTGGTTTCCATTGAGAAGTGTAAGGTTATCTTCCTAATGGAGAATTACTTCAATTTCAACTTTTAAAAATGTAATTTCTTTTGAATTTCAACCCAGGAAATTGTTTTGCAATCAACAATCTTTATTTCATATACTTGAAGAAACCAGAGACCTAGACAGAGTTATCTCCTGAAAACACAAAAGACATGTTCCCTGCTGTGACTAACAGTTCTTCTGAAAGAAAAGCCCAAACCAACACAAAAAACCCAGCTGATTTCACTTTCCCAATCATTATGAAATTCAAAAAAATCATATGATGCCCAATTGTTTTATACTCCCCTACTCCTTACAAGTTAAGAATCACAGAGGAAGAAGAGGAGATGGAGGCATTCTGCAGAACTCGCTATTGCAAAACACAAACCAAACACCTGCAATCAAATTCCCCTCCTAAAGGGTTTTTTAAAAGGGTAGACATGTTTGTTCAGTTACATTCCATTCCCTTCTGACCTCAAGGCTACCAGGTCTCTAAGAGAGCTTCAGTGGTGTACTGCAATTTCTTTTGGTTTGGACTAGCAATTGGAAACTTTCACTTTAGTCCTCTTTTGCACTTCCAGAATGTCCTTTCAGTACATCTGACTGGCAGAACACGTGCAGCTTGTGGTAAGCTGGGAAAGGACAGGTTTGCACATTGGTGTACAGCTCGGAGCCAGCCTCCTGAAAGCAGTTTACCTTCCCTGGATTAGGCCACTCTCAGTAAAGCAGCCACAATGACATCTGTCTGTTTACTTCCAGTGATTCCACTTGGTTGAATTAGTCATGAAACCCTAGTGCTTCCCCTGGCTGCTACCCAAACTCTTGTCCAGGACCTCTATTGCTTAAATAAGTAGGATAGAGCCAAGAGAGTTTTAGGATTAAATGGAGAAGATTGGGACTTCAGCTAAATTTATATGGGTGCAAGTTCTCATCTATTTTCATCTTTCCTGACACGAGACCCTGTGAACCATAAGGAAATTAACCTTCTTCTAAATGGAAGCATAAGTAAGACTTAACATTAAAACAGTATGCGAATACAGGAAGCTAAAAGTGGAAGTATAAAAATAAGTCCTCTTACTACAAGAACTGAACTTAGGCACCCTGCCTCATTTACCTGAACAAGAAAGCCCATGCATTTCTTCAGAGCGTTCTCTCCCTGCCAAGCACAGCTCAGCATGGATTAGAACAGGCCATGTAACACACAAAACAGCCACGCTCCAGGGGACAGTCCACAGCTCACTGTGTAGAGAAACCACGCATCCGAGCAAAGCCAGACAGGTTCCTTGGAGTGTTTTTCTCAACAAGTCACGGAGGGAAGAGGAGACCTGCTGAATGTGAGGGGGAAATGTGCATACAACAAACCCAGGCTCAGCTGTGCTCAGAATTAGTTGCAAATAAGGAACCTGGTTCAGGAGACCTTGGTGGTTAAGAGGCAGGTGTCCTATCCTAGCCCTGGCAAGGCAGCTGACACCAAAGTGCCTGCGTGCAAGGTGTACTTGTGCTGCTTGTCTCTCCCCTCCTGACTGTTCCTGCCTGCAGAGGGGCTGGCAGGCCCAACACAGCAAGTGCTGTTCAAGTTCCTTCTCCTCCTGCAGCCTCTGCAGAGCCATGGCAGTAGTGAGCAGAGACACTGGACAATGGCTGGCTCCTAACAATGCAGCTGGGGCAGTGTCTGAGCTGCTGTTCTGCAGACACCTGCAAAGCTAAAGATCTCGTTTTTCCATCTGACCAGAGAACAGTCATCTGGGATAAAGAGGGAGCTGGAACAACAAACACTGCTCTTCCTTGCCAAGGGTCATTCACATTTCTGGGAGAATAAAACAATTGAGGAGTGCTGCCACTTCTTAGTGGTTTGCTCATACAGTCTCAGAGACAACTTCACCTGGATGGTGTGAGAAGGCAGGTAGAGGGCTCCACCCAAGAAAACACACTACCATCTGCAGTCAAGTCTGAAAACAAAAAAACCCTCGAGCATGGCAGACTGTCTAATGCCAAGGAATCTCTCTGAGCTCTGTTTTTCCAGGGAATGTTTAAAAGCCAGTAGTATGTGTATAGTAATGCAGAACTCTTGTTAACCTCTTATTTGAACTAGATCTTAGACTGCTCCCCACAAAAAAAATCATTTTTCCTGTGGTGTGTCCAGTAACAGTCTGTTCATAAAGCAGGTGACTGCTACCACATGACACTGGTGCTCATATTGATCCTTGTAATTCTGAACATCAGACCACAGTTCAAGAGCAGCACATGCCATCTCCAACCACTTAACTAAATGGTGCCTTTAAACTCTCATTAAGACAGTTAAGAATCAGTTATTAAGATGTCACTACTGAAAAATAACTATTGCATTTTTCAAAGTTTACCAGTAAACAACATTGCCAATATATTATTGCACACAATAAAGGGGTTTGGAACTACAGAGATAAGGACAGGGTAATCTAGAAGACCCAAAATAATGATCCCAGAGCCATTCCAGTTGCTGCTCCAGCCAGCATGCCCAGTGCAAGATCTCCATCGCTGTCACGGTAACGCTCTCGGATGATGACGTGGTTTGCAGGGGGCTGGCCATAAGGTCCTAGGAGAGAAGAGGTGGTGGGGAGGAGGGCAAAAGAAATGTGTATCTTAATACCATGCACTGCAATCTCAAAACAGGCCATTCTTTCATGTTCTTCCTTCAAATGAATACTAATATTTTGTCAGCTGCACAGGTAGAATACATTTCTGCTTTGGATTCACCCTCCATATTAATTAAACCCAAGGGCAAAGCAACACTTCTAGCCTTGTAACAGCTTAATATCTGTGAGGAAAACTCATCACAAATGTAAAAATGAGCATTGTTCTGCAAAGAACCTATGAATTACTTGTACAGACTTTGTGAATTTAATGTAAGAAATGGGTCTAAAAATTGATTCAGCCTTGAAGTTAAGGCAAATAGTTTAGTTCTTCCCCCTTACCCCCTCCTCCTGAAAAATCTTTGGCAGGCCTCAAGCCACTAATTTGTCTGAAACTGTGCATCAGTTATTTACATTTCCTGCTTACTGCAATTCAGCATTTACATGCTGGACTGATCTGTGGGGTGGTGACAGCTGCTACATTTCTGTTCAGATGAAAATTGGCCAATAGTAAGAAATCAACTTTAGACTCAAGAAGCCATTGATTGACCCTTGCTCTGTAACAGACTTGTACAAGCTTCACCTGTCATGTTTTCTGATTTAGCTCCTAGCTGCAAAGCAAACATAACAGTACTGGTTTCCCTTCCACACATTTCAGGGAGATTTCATATTCTTGAAAATCCCACAATGGTGTTTTGTAACAGATTCTTAAGTAATCCAACTAAATCCAACTACAAAAGGCTTTCACTGACTCTCAACAATGCATGACTCTCCGCCCTGAGAAGCATTATGTCACTGCAGAGGAGGAGCCATGGAGCTGGAAGTACAGGGGTTATGTGAGATGCCGTGGTGAATCTGAACCCTCAGGTTAGTTGCAGTGACCCTGGTGAAGGAAAACATTGAGCCTTGGTTACTATGCCCAACCAGTGACCAGTATCTTAACACTGGACTTGAAAACTGGCCAGGGGAGTCACTGCTGCATTGTTATCATATGGGTTTGCCTTGATTTCCAAGGCCTGCTGGCAGTTTTTAAGAACAGTTCTTGTTTTTAAAAAGCTACTGCTTTTCAGGACCAACAGAACACATGTTCCTCTGTGTTTGAATATATATCATCTCTATCTTAGGACTTCAGTAACTTAGATGAAGAAAACTTTAAAAGCTTTTAAGGCTGATACACCTCCCTTATAACAAAAAATGGAAAAGGCAAGTGAAATAACCTGAAAAATGTCAATTGGAAAAGAAAATCTCCCTCAAAACTGAAATAAAAAAATCTCAGTAGACATTCTTGTTTGTAGAGTCAGATCATAAACAATTAGTTTTCTCATTTTTATTACCAGAACAACTCTAAAGCCCCAGTTCTGTAGGACTGGGGCTCTATGCAAAACTAACCCTAAATTAAGGTGACTATGATTAAAAGCACAGCCCACAATTTCACTCTTTGCTTCCAGTTTTTGAGATTGAAAGCTATACAAACCTGAACAGAGCAACAGAAGATTTCATGTGGCTGAAATCCTGCCTTAGAGCAATTCCAACACATGGGGAAGGGACCAGCTACAACCTTGTTGTGGGAGTGCATTTACCTTTGAAACTTGCATTTAAATAATTAAACTAGGTATAAGAGCAGCAGATGTATGAAAAGCTCCATCAATGCCCAATATGGAATACTGAATCACAAAATCACATCTTCTGGCTCTTGTACCTTTCCTTCAAAAACATGCTGTAGATAAGAGTTGTGTATGCTTCAAAAGGAGTGTATAAAGCAACGTAATAATGCTGAGATCACATTGGGAAGGTTAAATCCCTTAATACCAATTTCACTGCACTCCCTTTGTTGTGAAAGGGTGCGTGGACTTGGTTCCAGTCACAGGTCAGGATTCTTTCTTTGTGTGCAGGAGTGGTGGCTAGTAAAGGACGGTGATTAATAGAGCTAAAACCAGAAAGATTGACTCAAACAGCTTCTGTGGGAAGGTGGAGGCTGATTACCTTGGTATGGATACTGATAGGGAACAGCATAAGCTTGCCCGTTGGAGGCATAGAAGATCTGAGGGCCCGCCGGGGGATACGCGCCATTGTACTGATCGTAGCCGTAGCCATAAACCTGGGGACATTAAATACCTGTTACACGGGTACGCTTTGCTAGGGATCCAATTAACCACACTGCTCAATTTGATTTCGTTTCTAATGTAGTTAAAGTTTCACTAAAATATCCAGGCTGTCCTGCTGTAGCCAATCTACTCTCTGGAATGGATTCAGAACAGCTGCTTGGAAAAATAAGCACTCCTAAGGAGCATTTGCCCTCTGCATTTCCCGGATAGGCAAGAGCAGAGGCAGGGCCTGGATCACCAGGCAGGGGCACAGCAGCCCTGCCAGCTTCTCCTCTCTGCCCTCATGCCAACAACAGCTCTGTGGGGAGCTCAGAAGTGCCAGGAAGGCAGCAGCCAATGCCAAAAAACTCCAACCCACCCTCCAAGAGGGTATGCTGCAAGCAAATGTCAGATTAAAGACAAATGCTCTAGAGCTGTATGTTTTAGAAGTAATTTCTTTCTCCAAAATAGGAGGTTGCACAGAGGAAGCTTCCAGCACAACTCATTCTTAAGAAGAGGGAGAGGCTGGAGCAGATAGTGCAACAACCAATAGTCCTCCGAACTATCCCCTCACATATTACTGCATATCACTAAGAACATCCAGAAACCCCCAACATATCCTGGTTTGGTCCCAAAGCTGTTCCTTCACTGCAGAACTGTGTGTCCAGAACTAGAGTTACTGTGTTGCTGGGACAACGAAATCCTTATGTGGAAGTTTTTAAATACAGTTCTTGGGTGGAAGTGGCAGCTCCAGTCATTACACCTATTTCTAAAACTCCTGATCCTACACCTTTCCAGTGCTTGCACAACATGAAAGTGTAGCTACACCTCCTTATGTTAGAAGCTGCACAACGAATATATTTGAAGATCAGTCAAATAAATTCTGCCCTGTCTCTCAGAAGCTTTATTTTCCAAGTTTTATTTTCCAAGGAGCAGCCACACCTTTATACACCTCCGAACAAAATGTGCCTCATCCTTTTCAAAGGAAATCCATCTCAAATAAGAGTAGCAATAGATTGATAGTGCCTCACTCTCTGCCTTTGTAAAAGCTTGAAAGCTGGGTATGCGAGTACAATGCAGCATTTTGTGAGTGCTTGAAGGAGGCTGCTCCTGCTGCCTCTTTCACCTTAATGCTTCCTGACTGCAACTCTTACCTCAGGGGATGGTGTGGCATAAGCCGTGTAGGGAGGAGGGGCTGAGGAAATGGCTGTCTCATCATACATCACATCAGATCCCACGTAGCCCTAAACACCATGGAGAGAGAGCAGTTATCACCTGTTCCCACAGACAGACAGTTAGAGCAGTCTAAGGATTAGAACTCAATGACCCCAAAGAAAAAGTAACCTTTAGCCACACTGCATGTTAAGAAAGCAATGAGTACCTTGTAAAGGCTGCAAAAACAAAGTGCCCAGAGAGTCGACCTGGAGGCATGTAAATTCCTGATCAAACACAGAAAGGAGCCAGCCATACGTGTGGGTGCCACAGACATGCATATGTGTAAATGCAAGCACACTGGCTCCTTCCACCATTGCAGAACCTCAGATTTAGAAATTACCCTCCAGTTCATTTTCTGTCTTCAGATGAAGAAACTGTCACAACTAAGCTGGCTGCTTCCTGGCACCCTAGAGTGCTATCACAAAGTTCTGCAGAAGCAGGCAAACAAATGCAGTAGCCAAAAGTGGAACCTGAGGCAAAGGCGGTAATACTTGAGTCCATTTAGAATAAGTTCTCAAAGACAATTAAGATTTCTTACACTACCCTTGTATTCTTGCCCCTAATATCCAAAATCTACAGTGATGCTCTTATTCCCTTTTCCAAGGCAAAAGCCAGCTCCCATTCTTTAATTCAACATTTAAATAAATCAACAGCAAATGTTGTATTATCTCTTGAAATCATGGCATTTGAGGACATAATATGGTTATAACCCAAGTCAAACTCATGGTGGAGATTCTAAGGATTGCTTGAAACACTGTTAAAATACCATATGAAGTGGTATTTCCATCACATGAGAAATCTGCTCACACCTAAGCAGTGAATGTGTTCTGCCCTGCCACGGGGATCTCTGTACAAGTGATGCACAAGACTGCAAACACCTGTAAATGATACAGTTCTCAAAGCTAAGGTGATCACCCTGCTATTTCAGTCAAGTTAGGAGGCATTGCTGGACGCTTGGAATTTTTGAAAAGCGTGTCACACACCTACAGACTCAAACCAACTTACCCAGTTAGTCCAAGTCCATGTTGGACACCTTTAATAGCTTTGGACAATGTTAATTTATGTATCTACTTGTGTAGAGGGCTACCCGCTCTACTTTTGAGTAGCAGGGGCCTGCCTTGGCTGACCAAGGTCAGCACTGCCGCCTTCTGAGCCATCTATCGAGGCTGGCAGCAGTGCCAGAGGCATGACAACAGCACTTCCCATCTCCTGAAACTGGAGTCACCATCTCACACACAGGTGAGACAAAGCCCCTAAAACTAGAGCAGACAGACCATGAATGTTGTGTCCTCTGCATGAGGACAAATCCTTCACTTCTCATTTAAGGCCACAGGCAGCGTAGCATGGCTGCAGTCAGAGGCAATCGTGTCTGGAGTAGTTTTGCCATGACAAGTGTTTGCTTTGGGTATCTACAAATCTGAGTTATATCATCTGACAGATGTACAGTGGCAATGCTAATGTGACCCATCAGAAACTGAGATAAGCTTCTACAAAACACAGCATTTCCCCTGAAACAGAAACACCTCAGCTTGGTTCAGCCTGGTTATCCAAGGAAAGCTAGTGCTGCAGAGTACTCTGGAAGGCAGTCTGAAGGAAAAACAAATTAGCAATACCCACAAGTGGACTGATGTGGCTGCCCAAAGATACAGTTCTCCAGAAGACTCACAAGGAGGTTTCTATGAGTCCTGATTCTCTCCACAGCTAGCAGAGGTAATACACTCCTCCTCAGCATGCCTGCACTCCCCTCCAAGCATCTCACTCTTCCCCATGTCTCTGCCAAGAAGCATCCCACAGTGGGATGGATCTACATTAACAAACAGCTGCTGTGTAGTAAGCTTCCTTTAGCACTGCACCCACCTGGAAGGCAACAAACACTGGGAGTGAAAAGTTCAGTTTTGCTGGTTGCAGAAGATTTGCTTGCTGCCCACAGCCTCAGTGCCCACAGACCAGCTTTCCAAATATTCACTTCCACCCAGAGAGATCATTCCTTAAAATCAGTATTTTCCACACAGTATGTATTTGCCTGGATTTGGCAGCAAGGGATCCAGAGAATCATTCTTCTCCCCACCCACAAGCTTTCCTATCATGCTCATGACCCTGTTTTTCTCTAACAGAGAAGGATGGAACATGATTTCAGAACTAAACTGCTGGACCACACATAACACTGATGGTGCTGCTTCTCTATCAGGATAAACTCTAAGTAGGACACTCACTGTGTTTGTTCTGGCGTCCTGGAGAGCAATTTTCCATGCCCTGCAAAAAAACCCCATTGGTTAGTGGAACACTGATAGAAATTAATGCCATTTTTTTCTTTCAGATCAATGAAACAAACAAGGTTAGCAACTAGAGGTACTGCAGGAGCAGAGTTGAAGATACTGCATGTGTCAAAGCCTAATGTAACATTCAAATGCACAAAAGTGTTACACCAAGACTGAGAAATTATTTCTTTCTTCGCAGAGCTGAGAAAGAACAAGGAGGAACAAGAGGAGGAATGGATGCAGTTTTGGAGGTCCTTGCTGCAAGCACAACAGGTAAGAAATACGCAGTCATGCTCAGGATGAGGAAGAAGGAAGAGCTGCACCCCAGCAGAACAGTACATCTGTGCTGATTAGAGCAGGGGCCTTGCTGCTATTGCAGGAACATCTCACCCAGCTCCTCCCCTGCCACGGGGCTGGGAGAATGCTCCACGGACCACACCTCTTGGCAAACTGTGATCACAGAAGTTATCTAACTCTACACAGCCCAGCTCAGCTGAGAGCTCACAATAATGGAATAATCCTCCTATTGCTACTGGGATGTCCTTGGGCTAATGCCACATCATGTGCTCTTAAAGAATGGCAAAAGTTTTAAAAAAATCTGTTTAGCAAGCCTTGCATTAATCATATTAATCACATTCTTCTACTCCTCCTCACTCTTCAGTGTTTTCAGTGACTTAACTTGCAGTTAGTTTGCATGAGATAGACAACTTCTAGGAGAGCTACTGGGTTTTTTGTCACTGAAACCTCCTTTTATTTGCTTGAAAACTTTCCTAAAACATATGTCTGAAAGTTAGAAGGGAGGAAAATAACTAGGGAGAGAGATAAAGAGGGATAAAAGAGGGAGAAGCAGCAAAACCATTATTCTCTGACTGTCTTACAGGCAGTCATCTGCACTCTCTGCACAGAGGTTGACTGTCTTCCCATCACGGCAAACAATCTGCAGTAAACAGTCTCTCTTCTTCCCCTCTGGAGGCTGGAAATCTGAGTGAGAAAAACAGAGATGAGTTATGAAGTATAAACAGCTTTACATGATCACATGTACAAGAGGGAAGTTGATGCAAGTCTGGACAAAATAACCTAGGGCCAGTTGTAGCTGCCTTCCATGGCATCAGAACAAGTCCCAGAAGGAAATAACCTGTTGTTACTCTTCAGAGTGTCCTCAAAATCTGCAGCTGCGAACACCTTTCCTACAAAATGCAAGTGTCTCACAGCAGAACCAATCCATACTTAGCAATAGTACTCTCCAGCACTTGTGTCCTTCCCTTGTGTCAGCACCAAGCAGAGCACTAACAAATGCCAGAAGTGAACTTAGGAAAAACATCTGCTGAGGTTTCCCTTTTCCAGCCCTGCCTCTCCATCCAGCCGGCACTGTGGTTACACCAGGAATGCTCTGTATCAGGCACACAGTCCTGCTGGGAACATCCCATCCTCCTGCATGAGTGGTAAACGGTCTTCACTGAGTTTTAACAGAAGTATCAAACCCTAACCTCATCTATCACACGGTGACACCACACCCTGGGTATCTCCAAAGCAATTTAGGAGTTGGTGGTGTTGAGATTTTTTGGAAGGTGGGGAGATTCAGGAACAGTGAAGCTGCACACGTTTTGGACACATTTACATCTGCAGTAGTGCTGTATGTGGCATGCTGGGCAGGCACTGAAGGTGTAAAGAATCTCTGGATACACAAATCCTGCAGATTTCATTATTACCTCGACATTCATTCCCCACTCTGAGGTTGATGCAGTGGATTCGCATGTGGATTTTATCTTCTAGATCGTGGCGATTTTGATCATCATAGAATATTAAGCGGCCATCAGACCACAGATCAAACCAGTTCTTCTTCCAACGCCGTAAAATCGTACCTTAAAAATCAGACACTCATTTTGGAGGGCACATACTGGGAAATATTTCTGTCCTAAAGTTAATAAAAAGCAAACCAAGAAATCCTTCACCGTTGCCCCACACAACATTCCAAAGTGCCGAGCAAAATCCTGTATTACAACATCCCCACTTGGGAACATCAGAGAATTAGAGGGTGCCATATTTTATCTAAAATTCAAAGCAAAACTGGTTTTATTTCAAGTGCATGACCTGATGCTTGAGTTCTAACTTGCTGCAGCAACAAGCAGAGGGCATGATTAATTGAAAGACACTAAGTGGAGGTGTCAGGTAAAGTTTCCAAGTCCCCATTACACAGCACTAATTACAGAGCAGCATCTGAAGCTGAATGCCAGTCAGACATCTCAGATATGTTTATATCCTGTTTCCCACTGGAGTACCCAAAGGTCACATGGGAATGCCGTCATGACACGTCATTATGTGATGTGTCCTAAAAGTAAAAAGACAAAAAGACAACAAAAACAACCCACAGAACTAGAGGCTTGTTTTAAGAAAACCTGGGAATTGCTAAGCTGCTCTGATGTTTTCTGAAGAAATCCCAGTGAAGAGGGAGAGGAGGAGGAGAAAGACCCATGACTTACTTTGCCGGAGCAGCCATCCGCTCTTCACAAATGCCATCGTTGCTTAATCTAGTGGGAAGAAGAGGAACAGGGAAGGGGGAGAAAAGCAGTTTTCAGTATTTCAGAATAATATATTTAGAAAGGGGCATCTCAGCACCATCTATTAGAGCTGCATGTACCCAGCTGACGTTGCAGAGACGCAGCAGATCTCAGCTGAAGATACTCAGTAAGCACAACTGGTGGTGTAGGACGGAACAAATGTGCAAGTGCTGCAACCCAGCCTGACTGTCAGAGACCACCCTGATGTTTAACTGGCAAACAAAAGCTTACAGCTACTGCTCTTAGAAAATGGGGAAGAGATAGACTGGAATGACTGTTTCCTGACTCACCACCAGTTCCCTTCAAAGTTGTTCTCTGTGCTTACGTGTACTTCCTGTATTCTGCAGTCTCAAGTTACCAAGCACCCTCGTTTCTACCTGCCTCTCCTTTTTTTGTTTTGTACTTCCTTTTCTGTGTTTTTCATTCACTGGCTCAAAGTCCAATCAAAACAGAAGCTGAAACAGTTTAATCTTATACAGGAAGGAGAAAGCTGTTTTTATGACTTGTATTTCTTTCAAATCATCACTAGCTCACTCCAAGAAGAATTAAAGCAAGTAAAAGATAAGCCCATAAAGTCAGATTCTCAGTTCTCCTCAGCTTTTAAATGAAGCCTGAAATAGCACAGCAAGCACTCTTTGTTAAATTCAAGTTATCAAACATGACATTAAGTACTCGGCCACTGCATTCCGGTTTATGAGCATGCTGAAAAAAGAGATCAAGCATGGGATATACTGGAAAATGAGGTTTTATTTTATAGCCTAATGGTGTTCTGATTATTGTTTCGAAAGAGATTATAAAAACTCAACTATCTGGGTGCAACTGAACTAGAAAAGCAAGAACAGAAGCATTTTAAGCCTCCCCTGAGAGGGTTGCCTTTTAGAAATTATTTGTGGGGCCTGTAAGCCAATATGAGGGACAGATTCTGAAACCTAACAAATAACATTCTACCGGTGGCAGCATAAAGGGGGGCCATGAGGGGGTGAAAGGTGGCAGAGTAGATTTGATAGACAGAGGAACTCCTCCCAGAAAAACCTCAGCAGAATGTGTTTAAAGCTGAGGAAAAGGGAGAAAAAGAAGAGTTCTGTAATCTTCTAGTAAAATATAAAGCTATTAAGCATCCATCTGTTTCCTGATCTAATGGATATTACTTGTAGCTGTATCCTCTTCAGAGTACTGGGCAAATACTGCAGCACACAAGATTATAACCATCAGGATTTCATATTTAAGGAATGCCACATCCTGCACAGTCTTGGATATGATGGTGAAAACCACCTGCAGGTAAGGTTTGAACTCCGGGATAAACCTCTTATTCTTGACTTTTGTACCAGCCTGCTGGGAAAAGAAAGATTCTGCTGAGAGCCCACCGAAAGCGAGTGTCAGAATCCTGTCCTGCTTTAATCATGGTCACCAGGTCCTGCTCTGGGCTCTGAGCATACTCTTGTCACCCACCCACAGAGAGAGAGCTCCAGAAACAGAGGCAAATTAATTCTTCCAAAGTAACAAAGCAGTACAAAGGACCTGAGCCTCATACTGCCACCGCCCCAGCACAGGCTTCTGTCCCCTCGATTCCCATTCACAAGGAAACAGGCTACTTGCTCTTCATTTTCACAGGAATGGGTGTCTCTAATGGTGTTTCTATGTCTTCCAGTTTGCCCAATAAACTGCAATCACTATTTCTGGAAGTCGTTTCACAGTCTATAAGCCAAAAAAAGAATTTGCATGAACTTCAGTTCTGCTGCAAGTAGACTAGGCCATTGAATGTTGTTGCTGCCTTTTAACCTACTGTTACACAATTGCATAATTAGATTTAACTCAGACACAAAAAGGAGAACGACCAAAGAAGAAAACCTCTCTCTTGGCAAATTGAGTTCTGCCCGTGATTACAGAACAACTCACAAAGTCTCACATTCAGAATGTCTCAGAGCTGTTTAAAGCTACAAGAGCAAACAGGGCTTCAGCAGCTGTACAGCACCTTGCATGCAACCTCAGAGGCAACAGCTACCCTAACCCAATTCAGAGTTTAAGTGCCCAAAACTTCACCTCTGGAGAGAGAGCAAGGAATCACACAGAACAATCTGTCAGCACTTAGAGTAGGAGGTGCAAAAACAATTAGATATTCTTCCCTGTCCTTTTTAAGCACAAGGGCTCATTTGAAGTCCTTCAGTATTCGCAGTCCACCCACATGATGTTTAAAAGCGTTTTTGCAGAGCTAGAAGGTAGCCTAGCAAGATCAGCTGCATCTGAATAGTATTTGCTTGTTAAACTAGCCCAGTGCCACTAACATGAAAAAGGGGACTTTACCAAAGATAAATTAATTTATAACGAATATGAATAAAAGTGTTTTGGTGACTGAAATTTAAAAGTAGCAGCACTCTAAACTGAACTCGAGTTTCCAGTAGATCCAGCAAAGGGGTGGGACTATTCCTTTCTGCTCTCTGGAACAGCATGCAATGTGGAATATCCAACAGCCTCTTCCAGTCCCTTTCTTGGAAAAACACACTTTAAAACCAATCAAGTGTTTCTCCCTGCAGCTTGTAATCACTAGCGCAATTTTGATTACTGCCGCTGAGCTAACAGTGGACCCGATCCTGCGATCCGTGTAGATGGGGAGGGCTGGGACACCAGACCCAGCTAGGGAGCTGAGCCCGCGGCGAGCAGCAGTGCCCACAGACACCCCACGGTTACTGCACTCTCAGTACTTCGGGGAGAGTTCAGGAAGCTCAGCGTTCAAACGTAACCCTGCCCGCCCCCTCCCGCTTCGAACAGCGCAAGTTTTCTATTTCTGGAGCTCCCTGGCTCCGGCCCAGCCGCGCAGGCCCTTCCCCGTGAGCCGTCCGTGCTCCCCGAGCCAGCGCCCGGCGCTAGCGGGGCTGCGGCTCCGTCCCAGCGCTGCTGGCTGGTGCCGGCGGGGCGGTGCTCGCTCCCACCGGGACAGCCCCGCGCCCGCCGCGGCTCTGCCCGCCCCGGCTCCGCTCCGTCCCCGCCAGCTGCGGCCGAGCAGCGGCCTGGCCTGGCCTGGGCTGCCCCCAGAGCCGCGTCTCGCCCTCCCCGCCGCCGACAGCCGGGCCCCGGCACCGCCCCCGGCCCGGCCGGCTCTGCGCCCCGCTGACCTTGCCGGCCGGCCGCCCACCCCCGGAGCCGGGCCCCCTTCGCCCCCTTCCCCACCGGCCCTAGCCCCGGCCCCAGCCCCAGCCCCAGCCCCGGCCGTACCTGCCTCTCCCCGCGGCCGCCGCCGGCCCCGCTCCGCCCGCGGGCAGCGCCAGCCCCGTCCTGACGTCACCCGCCCGCCCGGCCCGGAGCCGCCGCCGAGAGCCCGCGGGGGGAACGCGTCGGCCCGGCAAGGGCTCCGCCGGGCACGGCGGGCGGGGAACGCGTCGGCCCGGCAAGGGCTCCGCCGGGCACGGCGGGCGGGGAACGCGTCGGCCCGGCAAGGGCTCCGCCGGGCACGGCGGGCAGCGGGCCGGTGACCCCGTTCCCGTTAATGCCTGTTCCCGTTAATGCCTATACCCGCCGCGACACGCGCTTTCCCGGCACTCTAAATCTATCGCCTCCTGCCCGGGCCAGCGTCCGGCACAGTGTCGGCCTCACGGCACTAAGGCGATCAGACTTTTTCTTTTCTTCGACAGTTTCTGATCTCACGCCATGGATCCGCACCAGAGAGGAGCAGGCGCTTTGTTCAGGCGGTCACGCAAGTGTTGGAGGCCAGGAAGGCCGGCTGCTCTGTGACCTCTTACATAAGGCAGGCAGGAGCCGCGCGGGGCCGTGCTTGCATGGAGCTCTGCGCTCTCTTGGGGTCAGTGCTGCCCGCACGCCGCTCCGCCCGCACTCACGGGCACAGCGCTGTGTCACCAGTTCATTATTAGCTCCAGCATTCCAGTTGTGTTTCCATTTCTAACGCAAAATGTATGAGATAGTTACCGTTGCAAATGAGAACAACCTCTTATGGAAATGTAATATTTCCCTTGATGGATGGATTTTCCTGTTAGAACTTTTACCAGGCTCATTCTGGCAGCCTAGGAGGGAATACCACTATTGTAACAACTGTAAGTAAAAAGAAAAAAACCCACAAACGTTAATTTGCTTCAATCAATCTCTTTAAGACTAGATAATGCAGGAATAATAGTCATCATAGTTACAATTTGACTTAATCTGTCAACAAGCTCCTCAACTTCCTCTTACCATCTATTATCTGTTCTTAAGCACAACAGCAGTTCTAACTAGAAATTACATAGCCTATGACCATGTACTTCAAGGCTGTAGTGTAGCCTTTACTTTCGTGGATCTGTGAAGGACCAGAAAAGTGGTGTAGGCAGAACAGGAGGGTTAAAAAGAGATCATCTATCTGTGAACAGAACAGGTTTCAGAAACCACCAGTAAATGAGATTTGTGTAGGTAAAATTCTATTTACATAGGAGTCCTTTCTGTGAGGCTAAAACTGTCACCTTTCATTGCTGAAAAGGTATTTTCAGAAATGGAGGTATTATGTTGGTGGTGGAAGGCAAGACAACCTTTACACCGGGGGAGGGAGCAGTTTTCTTCTGGAATGAAAAATACTCCTCGTGAGCATTTGGGAGTGCAGCAGATCCTACCCTGGGTGAACAGTCACTAGGGGACAGCTGCCTTTTTGGCACATGTTCAAAGCATTGGCTCTCTGGGTTCATATAAAACTCCAGTTTTCATATTAGGTTTAAAATCATTTTAAACTTCATCAGACAACTGTCAGGTGTTTCCTGAATGAATTATCTCCATAGGCACAGAGCATCAGGACTGTTTTGCAGCTGTCTGGGACCATGTCCTGTACTGTACCCACCCTGGAAAGTCAGCCAGGACTGTGAACCCAGCCACAGGCAGAGCCACACAAATCCCACCTGAGGGTGCAGGAAAGATCAGATCTTCAGGCTGCCAGAAAGTGAAACATATGCTGCAAACACATGCAAGCATCTCTTAGGCTTATCATTCTGAGATCTTCTGAATTAAACATGTTGGGCTCCTCGTTTGCTGAGGAAACTTTGATCAGCGAGTTTCTAATTAGCTGTGCTGCAGAGCTGAAGGCCTGAGTATTAATACCCTCAGCAAAAGAACTAGAATATTTAGGTGAATGCTATTACAGCTGGGGATTTCTTTTCAAGTCATTTGGCAGTGAAGTATGAAAGTGAAGGCTTTTGTTCAAATGTTCAGCCTGTTCATAACTGCACTGTCAGTCTGGTAACTTCCAAAGCATGATGTAAGATTCATCCCTAACTAAGAATTTTGAAAAAATGTTTGGAATGTTAAAGACTGACCGAACCCTGTGGTTTTTTACTCCCATTCTTGTCCTGAATCAAACCAACCAAGGCTGAAGTTCAACTTTCCCATCGTAGTTACAACATACCAATTAAAATTGAACTGGCAAATTAAATTTCTAAACACCTAAGAAATTCCTCTTTGGAAAAATGTATTTGGAAAGATTGAGCCATATGTGACTTCTAATTCTTTGTCATAATGCAGCTGCCATAATACATCTCTTCAATACATGCTAAATTTCGATTGCCACCAACATTGAACATTTGAATTCTCACAGTCATTTGAGGGTCTTTAGCTGGCATTTAAATTTCAAATTTCTTACTTTGATTCATAAAATATAATTAGACTCTAAACCAAGCAGAATATACATTTGCATTAAGAAAAATAATTTTAAACAAAATAGGTGCCAGCATTATTAAGTATTATAATTAATGCTATTAATATTACTACAACAAACACATGTTCAATCAGGCTAATATTTTTTTTTCTGAATCAGTATTGCTTACAAGTTAATGAAATGAAAAGCAGTAAAATCAAGTAAACTGTTATTTGACCAAAGAGCCCTGCCTGCAGCTGAAGGATCAGGAGAGCTGCTACTGGAGAACACCTGAATAAGGAATTCAAAGAACTAGGACTCCAAATGGGTTATATGGTTATTATTTATTAGTGTTTCAAAGCTTAAATATGAAGGTTATGGGCAACTTGAAAGTAGTTAGCTATTAGGTGAGAATAGCAGAGCAGAAGATAAGCCCAGAAACAAGGCAAGCTTGACTAACTGTTTGGGAAACTAAGCCAGGTTGCAATAGGTTGTACATAGCCTATAGAGTTCCCCTGATGAAAGGGAGATGGAAAAGAACATATTTCTGGTTTTCCAGAAGGTTGTATTGTCTTAGCCATGTGTATAATAGTCCTGAGCAGAAAGGTAAATCATAGACTTGGAAAAAAAGCTTTCTGCAGACTGCCTTAACACACTTCCATGTCTCCAGTGGAAAAAACTCTTGGCTTTCAGTTCCTGCCATTTCTATGGGTAATTCACCTGCACCCATGATTAAAATTCCTTGGCAGATTTTGCCTGCAGAAATGACCCCGTGGGATCAGTTTGTGTTGTGCTGTCACATGAGAGGAGTGTCCCCAGCTGAAGGGGTTCCTGTGGGGTCGTGTGGAGGTCCTGGACAGGATGCAGAGCACAGCTTTCCCTCCTAAAAACCACAGACAGGTCACCTAGCAGGAGTATTGTCTTGCATGGGAGGAGCTGAAGTGGAGGGCAGGGATTTTTTAAATTGCTTTGGGCTTTGTTCCTCTCAAATCTGCAAAACATAATGTATCCATGTAGGAAAACATAAGGCAGACTTGCCAAGCACAGCAGGTGTATAATGTTTGTGGAATGGGCAATGTGCTTGCAGGCTGCACAAGTGCTCTGCTCCAGCTGAACCTGCCCAGTGCTCAGAGCCCAGCACCACAGACTGCAGCCTGTGCTAACAGCCTGCGCACTGTGATGCTTTAGGACTTTAGCTTTTATATTTTTCATGTATTTGTAATCCTGCAGTTCTTTAGTGTGTAACTCTAAACTCCACAGACAGTGTGAGCTGCTGCTTTCCCATTTCGGTCAGACACAACAACTCCTCTCCAGGTCTGGGAATCAAGGACACCTCACTGCCTCAGGCCCTGAGAGATGTGAACAAAAGTGATTTGGGGAGGGCAAATTTGGGGTAAATGACTTCATTACCTGAAGCTGTAATCAGAATATTAACGCCCAATATGAAAATGGACCAAACTTATAAAAGTGTGAAAACCTGTGACCCCTAGTCCATTTTTGGGTGCGGCCCCTGGGTGGGTTTGTCTGCCCTAAATGTACCTGAAGGCCCTTCAATAAATAGAACTGCTTTTTATTCCCTCAGTTTTGTCTGGTCTCTGTTTTTGGGTAGTCCCAACAAGGCATCTACTGGAGCATTTCTTTTACATGGAAAGGTTGAGGAAGTTGGGCCTGTTCAGCCTCAAGGAGAGATCCCTGAGAGGGGACCTCAGTATTGAGTGTTAACAGTAAAGGGGAGGGGGGGCAAGGGGATGGAACCAGGCTCTTCTCAGTGGTGCCAAGCAATAGGACAAGAGGCAATGGGCAGAAAATTATGCCCAGGAAGTTCCACCTGAACATGAGGAAGAACTTTCTTGCTGTGCAGTGCTGGTTCACTGGAACAGATTGCCCAGGGCTGGTACAGAGTTTCCCTCCCTGGGGGTAATCCAGACCCCTCTGGACACATTTCCATGCCATGTGCTCTGGGATGACCCTGCTTGAGCAGGGATCATGGAGGCACACAGTGACTGCAGGCATGCAGGAAGGGCTGTGCCTCTTGTCTTCCCAGCTGCCATTAACCTTAAGAACTGGATTTTGCTAAAGGTGATGGGAGCAACAGATGTGTTGACAGAACAGGGAAACAGTTTCAGAGCAATTCAAGAACTCAAATGCCTTAGGAAAAGTGTATTTTCTTAGAAAAATCTGTGAGCTAAGGCTTGAGAAGGAATAGCTCTTGCATACTGACAGCAAGGGTGAGAGACTTGGCAGTGGTAAGGGTAGAGGATGCTCCTCCTTGACCTCTAACTGAAACCATGCTTGCCCTCCCTTGCCTCCTCCTGGCCTGTAGTTTGTGGAGGACTGCAGACACCTCATTTCTGCAGTGAAATGATCTCCTCAGACACTTACTGCAGGGGAAACAGCACAGAGAGGTACGTTCAAATGAGAGGCATCTGCAGCTTCCTGGTGGCCAGTGTAGCTCTCTGGAAGCAGATTGCAGAGTACACTGAGAACAACAGACAAACAAAAAGACCAGCCAAAAGCTGAGGAACTTTCTGGGTGAGACTCTGGGATTTCATTGTCAGCTTCCATTGTTCAGATCTGATTAAAAACAAACTGGCAGGAGAAAGACCACATGCTTATCAGACATGCCTGCAGGTCATGCCACTAGAAAGCCATTTCACTGTCACTGATGTGGCCTGTTTGGCAGGAACAGAGTTTTGGATCTCACTTTTATTTGTAGGCAGTTTTGAAAGGCATGGGATTATCAGGGATGGGTTAGATCCTTTGCAACTTGCAGAAAAGTTTCTGTCTCTTTGCAGTCATTCTGAAGAGGAAGAGAAGAAAAACCCAGTACAAAACATTTCTGAATCCATTAATAACTGTGTTTGGGCCTGACAGGCAGCCAGCATCAGTGGGAGCATTTCCTCTGAATTATCTAAGCTTTGACTCTCACCTTTGCTTTACATTGGCTGTGCCATTCCATTAGCATTTAAAGACAGTGCTATGTGCACAAAGAAGATTTCCAGTCATAGCCAAAAGAAAGATGTGCCAAGGAAAGAAGAGATCAAAAGAATAATTATAGTTCATTTTCACTGAGGGACTAAAGCACAGGGATAGCAAGATTTAGATGCAATCACCTAGAAAATCTGTGCCACTGTGGTGAAACGGATTTACACCTCCTGTTGCCAAATGTCAAATATTTGTGTTCCCTCATCAGATTGCCACAGTCCAATGATCACCAGCAGAGAAGCTCCCAATCCATATTTTGGTCTAGGACTACTTTTTAACCTTATCTTCAGTTACATGCTGCTTGTGATTTGGACTTTGGAAGAACTGTTGGTGAGGGGGCATCTGTTTTGCCTAATTTCATTCTTGAAGCTTGCTGGAACTGGTAAGTTAAAAGTCAGTTCCCTCATCTTACTCTGAAGACCTGGCTCTATTTGTCTTCAAATGCATATTGAATCTGCCCTCTCAAACCCCACCTGCCAAACATTGCAATCAGTAGAAATCACCATGTCTTCAAAGGCTTTTGCATTAGGGCCCATATTTTTTCCCTTCTCTTCCCGTAGTCAGACTGGAACTGACATGAAGGGAAGATGAATATCCATTGCCTCTTGGGAATTTGTGTCCTGTGTGCTACACTGATACGTGTGGGACATGCTTGTGTTTGATTTCTGCTTTTCCTAGGGACAGACTCCAATACCTGCCTTTCCCAGAAGCCTCTGCATGCCTTTTGATTAACAGCAGGAGCTCTGGCTAGGAGTAGAGCTGCCTGACTGATGGTATTTTATTTTACAGCTGAGATCTGCTGAGGTATTCTGTTTTTTTCCAAGTGATCATAGGAAATCCAACAGTTATTTTTCAGAATCAGGGCCCTGTAAGAGGGCCAGTGCATTTCACATGCCCAAAGCCAGGTACTCAGAATTCTTTGCTAAGAATAATTTCTGCCAAGCTGTGTATTCCCACTGAGGTGCTCTGACCACACTGCAGTGCCAGGGCTGCTACCCAGCACAGTGCCAGTAGTTGTTGCTAAGACAAGTCAGGAGCAAATTATCTCCTGCCAGACAAGGAAAAGGCCAGCATGGAAGTGTGTCTCACAAGTGTCTCTCTTCATCTACCCCTCTGTATCTAGGTCTTCTGAATGATCATTCTCATTTATTCTTGTTCTTTTTGAACCTCCACTCTGTCACTTCTGGGACTGGATATTTTGCATATACACAGATATTGAAGCAAAGACCTTCTAGACCTGTGGGCTGCAAGAGTTAGAGCAGAGAATTCAACATTTAGCACCAGCATTCAACTTGTAGAGTTAGAAGGAGGCTGGCACCTGAGGAAGCAATCAGGAGAATTTACTCATCTGAGCACAGCTACAGATTGCATATCAAGCTGTAATGTTCCACACCTAAATCTGACTTCTTGATAGTTCCCTTCCAGCCTGCACCTAGATTTGCCTTTCCCAGAAAGGCACAAAGGATGGAAGTAGGTGCCTAGGCTGAACTAAGAAACATCCCTTCTCTGCCTCACCACTAACATGACAGCACACTGTCTGGCAGTCTAAACTTCGACTGTGTCAGGTCTGGAAGTGTTTGCAGGTAATTGTAAAATGCAAACTAAATGAAAATTGTGAAGATTTCCATTTGAAGGACATGAAGGTATTTCCCCTATGTTAATGTGTCAGACCAGCATTGGAATGTCGTGAATACTATGGAGTGCCTGTTTCTGCAGTAGTTTGTAAATCTCGGAGGATAACAGTCTCCACATCATATGTTCTTTGCATATACAAAAGCTTTGGAGACAATCACTTGACAATTCCTATGTACCTTGCAGAAAGCATTCACCAGAAAACAGTGATGGGAGCAATTAAGCTCCAGGCACAGAGCCAATGTACAACTGATTTTAACAGTGTGTGGATCAATTGCTGAAAACCTCATCTGTATAGAAAAGGCTTCTGAGCACACACTGAAAGCTCTTTACATGACTTGACCCATGATCTGACAACGACCAGAAATTGAAAGTTCTGATGTTTGTGTCACAGTAAGGACAGAGGCTTGGGCGTGTCTGTGTGTGTACACAGACAGAGGCAGCCCTTCCTCCAGTCACTTATTTAACAGGGCTGTACAAAAAGGGTTAATGCAACCCATCTCGGAGACCTCTGTTTATTTACTTTGAGCAGGTTAATAAGTTGGCTCCAAAGCAGAAAGCTGTTTTCCAAAACCATTCAAGCAAGAAAAGCAGATAGAGTGATTTCAGGGATTGTGGTTTCACTGTGGTTTTATTGTCAGTTGTGTCTGTATTTCAGGGTGCACTGCCTGGTTTCCAACCACCATAACATTTGACCAACACCCAAGTCTTCAAAGAAATTATTTCAGCCAAAGACATAAAAATGAACAGCATATTTCAAACATTCTTTGTTCAAGTGTCACTCGACTCTAAAAAAGTCACAAACCTTCAGAAGAATGTAAGATCTGTGGGACATGAATTTTTCCTGCTGTGTTTTGTGTGGTCCCCTGCACACTGAGGTTTGGTCTCAGTCAGGCCCTGCTGTAATAGAAGTAAGAGAACAAGCACTTAAAAAGTTTAAGGCCTATGAAGAGAGTTCATGTTCCCTCAGAATGAGCACAATTTGAGATCCAGCAGTTCTAACTCAGTATATAAGAGGTGTTTACTTCAGGTACTCTGCTGGGACTGTTCAAATTGATAGGTGTCAGTGCTGAATCAAAGCATTGGGCTAGTGAAGGAAAAAAAAAAAAAGTGTCCCTAACCCTCATGTTAGAAAGGACTGGCTCCTGTCAACTTGTGACAACTCCTCAGAGACCTGAAACCAACAAGAAAATCCAGGTATCTATTTATTTTACAACAGCAATTACACCAAACACATCAGTGCGTACTCTACACACCTGCCCTAACTTTTCTGGAGCTCTGAGGTGTTTGTATCTAACTAATGGGGCTTTAAAATGATCATATTCTACCTCTAAAGAAAATTTCTGCATGGCAAAAACCTGAAGGCCTTTACATCAGTGTTGAGATTCTTGCATTTCAGAGAAAGAATTTTAATTGGTGGTTTTGATGCAGTAACATAGTGAGTAATTCCTGCAATAAACTGCTTCTGCTCCCTGGTCATTCTTTCAAATTTTAAATTCAAAGTGGGCCAGCTCTCTGGAAGGTATGCTCTAAAGGGGAAAGGAAACATGCTGCATACCTGTGTGAACATGTAGTGGACTCAGTAGGTGGAAGTTCAGATGCACTGAGTGTGTTTTTGGTTTTGAATTCAATGAATGCATGAAAATCACTAATCTGGAAACATTTCGTTGCTGAGTCCCTTCATGGTGCCCTTTTCTTTGCCAGCCACTGAGCCCCTGTAATGTGGTAATTCCACTGCTGACAGAGCCTAAATGAAGCCAGCCAAGTTATAATGTGCAATAGGATTTCCTGGAAGCTTCCTCAGGCTGTCCCTGTTTGTGTAGCTGGAAGAGCAGCCTCACCAATTTATTTGGTGCCTAAAGAAGCAGTTAGGAATTAATGATTTAAATAATCCAAGGAAGTGCATCATCCTGCTTCTTAATTTTCTGAGGCACTTTTCAAACACTTATATGGTACCAATTCATCATGGCATCAAAATTCAGACACTTCATTTAGGCACTGGGACAGTTTTTGTTTTCGATTCCCTCTGGATGACAGAAAAGCCTTTCCAGAGAGTGCTTCCAGCCATGTCAGCTTCAGTTCTTTAGGAGTCGTCTTCTTTTCAACTTCACTTTCTAGGGGTGCCATTGAATAAACTGAAACCCTAAAGTGATCCTTCTCTTGAGGTAGGTTTTTGAGGAGTTTACCACTGAGTAGAGACATCCTGTATCTAGGGTTTGCATCTGGGAATGTTTGGAAAATGTGGTTCGATTGCTGAGCATGGGGGTTCATGCAGTCACTCTGACTCAAAGATAACTTTGGCTTCAACCAGAGCAGTGCCTCCAACCCTCGCTACTGTGTCATTTTTCCACAGCCTGGGTAAAGATCTGCTTGCTCTTTCCTTGGGGGAGAGGGAAGGGTGTAGAACTAT
Source organism: Chamaea fasciata (assembly GCF_029207755.1). Taxonomy (NCBI): domain Eukaryota; kingdom Metazoa; phylum Chordata; class Aves; order Passeriformes; family Sylviidae; genus Chamaea; species Chamaea fasciata. Next base: position 3,570,282 of record NW_027094096.1, on the reverse strand, counting down.
GTATAACAGTCATTAATATTGCATTGCTTTGCAGTAGCACAGATCTCTACCCAGTAACCTAAATAATGGTTGTCCCAGTAAAGCACAGGTACATTAAAAAATGCTGGAAGGCTTTAATACTTGTATTACCCTTTAAATGTACATAATCATCTTTGAGTCTCACGTGCTTTCCTTTTGCTGAGTTGAATTCCCTAGCACTTGTGCCCTGTAATAATCATTCCTGGAGATTTCCATCTGAGGCCTGGCTGCTGACATTGCTCAGCTGAGTGCCAGGTGCTTTGCATCTTCTTTCTGTTTGTATCAGTCAAATCTCTGCATGGCATTAATGGTCTCACCTCTGTGGCATTATTGCTCTCACCCCCAGCCCTTTGTGCTCTGAATTCAAGAGCTGATGATGACAGAAGGAGCTGCTTAGAGGAGCTACAGCAAAGCCCTGTATAGAAAATATAAAGCATTCCCAATGGTTTACTTAGGAACTTGTCAGGGTTTTTTTTTTTTTAATATTTCATTCATGAAGTATGTGTGGGAATAAAACACATCATCTCCACAACTAATGCAACTGTAACAGAAATACAGCACAGACATCCCCATTAATTGCAAGTAGATTTTTTCTGTTTTCCTCCATGCACTTGCTCTCATCAGAAACCTTCATTGACCTCCTGGGAGCTCTTTGGTTTCACACAAAATGGAGACCAAAACGATGCCAAGTTGTAATAGGACTCCCATTTGTACTTGGATCAAAAGACTGCCAGATAGGGAAGAAGGGAGTATCTGGTTCCTGGTGTCACTCTTTATACCACGAGCCTGAAGGAAACAACATCACTGCTGGACTCATCTCTGCCAGCCTCAGCTGACAGGACTGGCACGGAGCGAGGTACACGCTGCAGGGATGGAGACAGTGGCCTAATTATTCTCATGTCCGTGATACACTGAGTGCACTCAGTTCACCAGGGGATAAACAGAGCTTTCAAGGGGATGGGGACAGCTGAGGAGAATTCTCTTTTGATTTACATCCTCCAGCACTTGTCACATGCAGTGCTATGAGAGCAGCATGGATATGGAAGATGCTTGCTGCAGCTGAGAGGACGTTAGTGGTTCCTTTAAAAGCTCAGTTTCCCAGGAAGAGCAGATCCAGTGTAACAAAGCCCATCAGGACTTGCTTGTGCAGGGAAAGGCTCTCACTGCTGGAACTGTTACTCTGGAGAGACATGGCTGTTGTGAGCCAGCAAGACTTCAGAAGTGCCTGACTGCCTACACGAATAGAAAACTTGTGGAAATCCAATCCCCAGAGGATATGCAGTGTACCAATATGTGCTTATCAGTAGCTTGTCCATATTTGCTTTGGATTCCTTTCAAAGTTATTGTTTAGGGGGATAATTGGCTATTTAGTCTTGTATTTTGGCTCACTTAAAAACCTGTACCTGCTTCAGGCTGTGGTTCATTAAAGTCCTGCAGGGTGGCTGTAGCATCAGGGTACTTGCATTGTCTCTTCACCCTGCAGGATTTTGTGCCCTGCCGTGGGCTGGAGCCGCTCTCAGGGCTGCAGATGTGGGCACAGGAGTGCAGCTGCTGCCTGCAGAACAGGGGCTGGATTGAAGCACAAACCAAGGGGCTGCAGCCACCGTGTCTGCCATGAGGATCCCACTTCGGAAGGGTTTGTTCTGTTCTTTATCTTTGCTGTGGAAAGCTTCTGCACTGGCAGAGAAAAGAACCTGTGAGGCTGAGGTCAGCCAGCTGAACTGGGAGGAAAGTGCAGGGGAAATTCCATGGAACTGATCAGACTTGTACCACAAGGTCACAAACCCAGAGCTTGTTTAGAAAGGGTGTATCTGGTATTTTCTGGATACTTGCAGAAATGCAGGGAGCTCATGATACTCAGAGTTATTAATTTGTTCTGTTTATTTTTTTTCCTTTTCAAACAAAATTGAAGTTTCTCAGAGATGTTTCAGAGCTGTGTCCTATGTCCCTTCTCAGGTGTGGGTTACATGAGGGAAGAAAGATGTAAGAAAGAATACCAGACAACCCAGTTTAGAAGAGCTTTATATAGTCATTAAGAACCATCAAGTAACACAGATTCCACACCAAGCATTGTCCCTGTGCCCAAATGCAAGACTCTGAAGGGCAAGGCAATACAGAGCTGTGAATAGCTTATTGTATCCACTTTCATTGAATTGACTGCCTTCAATGTCTTAGTAAACTGTTCACAGAAGTTTATTGATATTTGCAAGACACATTCCATTAATATGTGGTGCTACAGAATTGTCTTTATTTGGTTATTTTTTCTGTCTATCAAATTTATCTATTACTGTTGTATGATGAAGTTAATATTTGTAATATTTTTGTGAGTAGATACCTTTTTAGACTGTTAGTAGGAAAAGCAAGTGAAATAGGTTCATCTAAAGTTCAGCATCCAGCCTTATAATTTTAGAAAGCTGACTTTGTAAAAAGAGAGCGGCTGTTAAATCCTGTAAACTACCTATGCTGAGAAGTAAAATTTTATTAGAGACAGGCAGGGCTGAACACGTACCGTTAGCCCACCAGCAAAGCATTTCTGATACACTCACCTAGTCCAGAATTCAATTTATGGAAGTCAGGTACTACTTCCATGCCAAGACCAGTTTACAAAGTCTGGATATCCCAGAAAAAACCCATGAGCATCAGAAAGTAACAAAAAATCCAAGGTGAAGAAAGCAGCACTTATTAACAGACACACTCAGTGTTAAACTTGATGAGAGCAGCCAGCATTTGCACAAAGGGTGAAGGATCACATGTGCCTGCAGAGGCTTGCTGAAACCAGAAGAAAAAGAAAAAGAAACAGAAACAGAGGGGAAGGGAGAGGAGAGGAGAGGAGAGGAGAGGAGAGGAGAGGAGAGGAGAGGAGAGGAGAGGAGAGGAGAGGAGAGGAGAGGAGAGGAGAGGAGAGGAGAGGAGAGGAGAGGAGAGGAGAGGAGAGGAGAGGAGAGGAGAGGAGAGGAGAGGAGAGGAGAGGAGAGGAGAGGAGAGGAGAGGAGAGGAGAGGAGAGGAGAGGAGAGGAGAGGAGAGGAGAGGAGAGGAGAGGAGAGGAGAGGAGAGGAGAGGAGAGGAGAGGAGAGGAGAGGAGAGGAGAGGAGAGGAGAGGAGAGGAGAGGAGAGGAAAGGAAAGGAAAGGAAAGGAAAGGAAAGGAAAGGAAAGGAAAGGAAAGGAAAGGAAAGGAAAGGAAAGGAAAGGAAAGGAAAGGAAAGGAAAGGAAAGGAAAGGAAAGGAAAGGGACTGATATCAGCATTAAGTACTCCAGAGGTTTGAAAAGGCATAAAAAACCTTGGTTGATACAGAAACTTTCTGGTTGCAATTGCAGACTTTACGCACTAGGTATTCACATTAAGCCTCTGGAAAAGCAGGAATGTTCTGTTTTTATCTTGAAATGTGACATATTTTACATGGTACAATGAATTGTACTGTAGGCACTCCTTAGCTCCATAGCTGTAGGAAGAGTTTCTGCTTGAGATGTTTAACATATCTGTTAGCAAATTCAGAAATTGAATTGTAAAATCCAAGGCACCATGAAGACTGGAAATAGTTCTGTGTGGTAGTTTAACATCAAGTATCAGAGAATGCAGTTGAAAACACTGCTTATATCAAGACAAACACCACAGTATTTTTATGTAACTCATGTCTTCTGGATCAGTCTCAGTGAAGTGTCCCTCTTTGCTTATTCACTAAACAGCCACAATGCAAAATAACACATAGCAAACAAAGACATCGACTGAGCACTGCATTTTCCTGTGGTAGAGGGCTGTGAAACATGAGCTATTCCATTAAGGGTAGCCTAACTTCATCATAAAAATGTTTTCTGGACCTGAACAAAAAATGAAAAATACCCCTACTGAATGGAGTTTCAATATATTCCTTGGATATTGCTCAACAGTAAGAAAAAAGCAATGCAGAATGTGGTGTGGGGAATATGCTCCACCTGATAAAGGGGGCATTTAGATTGGATAACGTGAGATTGGTAATTAAAGATGAAAATTAGTGGCTCAAGCTTTGCACTGAAAAGGGAAATATATTCAATATTGTCTAAGCCAGACTAAGGTATGTTCAGTTTCCCTGCGCTGGCTTACACCTCTGCCCTGGGACCAATCCCAGCCATTAAGTGATCCCTGCTGCTGGGAATGGTGTTCCAAGAGCAGAGGCTTGTCCATGCATGCCACCAGGCCTGGCAGCATTGGGGACCAAAGAAAGTTTTAGGTACAGGGCTGACAGAGATGGAACACAAGGAAGAGGTGTTTAGTCATTTTAATGACTATCCTGTTCTCCTAATTCTAATAAAGTTCTGGCAGTAGTTTTGGAAGCAAACTTCTGTGGAGGGCCTTGTTACTGTCGTGTAAGTGTCAGCACTTAGGTGGATTGCCTGAACTTCAGATGGAATACATTGATCAGCAAATGGAAATCACAGAGAAGGTGCAAAGAACACTGAATGTTCACTTCCTCTTTAAAATACCATGGAAATGCTGGCAGATAATTGTCATTTGCTTTTCCACAATAACTACTCAAGACTTCCATCTCTCCCACTATAAGCACTTGGACTAGAAATTCTCATACATCTTAGAGGAAGTTTTTGCATTAAAGTGCTTCAAATGTGTATTGGAGTGAGACAGGTATCCATCAGAGCAGGAGTGTAGAATCATTGCCATCTGAAGGTGTCCCCCTGCAATGCCTCACTGTTGTTCATTTTAATTATTTGGAAGAACTTTAAAAACACTGTGGAAAGTGAGAAAGCCAAAGGCGTTCAGTTGTCAAATAGAACAGCTTTTGGAAAGGAGTTTGTCCCTCAAAAGAAGAAAAACACCAAGCTCAGCAGCTCTGCAAATGTTGTTTCCATGTAGCAAGAGCAACACTTACAATTAAATAGGCAAGAATTACACCTGATGTAAATTAGACTCTGTGTGTCCATGTAAAATGAACTACTGGCCTGTAAGCTGGTGTAGGTAACAAAAGGAACAAACTTTGTGTATAAAGAAGAATAGATACTATCAAAGAAATTGAAAGACTCATCCTAAAATTTCAGTGTCCATCCAGATGCCTGCAGCTCTTGCTCTGCTGCCCTTCTTTGAATCTGATCTTTAATGAACTTCCAAGCTTTGGTAAGGAGACCTTGCACTTGCTGATCTCCACGTGTGGCACACTGAACATCCCAGCCCCACTGGTGTGCAGATACCTGGCTGCACTCAGACCCAGCACTGCCAGGTGCAGCAGTGCCTGTCAGCAAACACTTTCCCTGGCTCTGAGCAGCTACCTCACAAGGGCTGTTTCAGCACCAGAATGATTCCCAAGAGACAGACAGATGGTACCATCTGTGCAGTCTTCTGACTTCCAGCCTTAGTGCTCGCTGCAATCTCACTGGGTACAAATTTTATTTAGGAATAACCTGCTCAGTTATTATTATATATATTATTTTATTAACCAGCAATTGATTCACATATAGAATTGTCCTAAAAAATGTCCAGGGCCAGTTGTCATCTCCCTGCCTCTTTCATGGTTCTCAGGAAGCTCATTTTGATGGAAATGAGTCACATCCTCAGAGCATGCTTCACTCATTATCTTGTCAAAGCAGAAACACAGATAATGAAAAAAATGTACTTGGGGAGAATTACCAGGCCATGGACTCAGATGGGACCCAAACTCACTTGAAGGAGTCTGAGAAGAGCAAATGTTGAACAGTGAGTGAGTGTCTCAGTAAACAGCGTAGGAAAAAGAATAAATCATACTGTGCTATGATTCTAGCAAGAATGTGTCTCTTATCCAAGCCTTGTATTCAGTTGGTTGCAGGTTTAAAACTTTGCACAGTAGCTAAAAATACACCAAAACATACTGTACATTCTTCAAGAGGGGCGATTAGTCTCCTGCTGGAGGAATGTCAGCTATTGTTCTCCTCCCAATCAGGGCACTTTCAACATGAAGCTACACTCTTGATTTTCCATCTCAAGTTTCCATGGTAACAGTATGTAATCATCATATTTGTAAATAGCAACTACCCATTTAACTTCACAGCCATTCTGAACATTTTTTGCTACAATTTTAACATCCTTGAAATGTCCAACTTGCCTTCTTACAATCTTACTGTCGGTATACATAATTATTTCGGGATATTTCTGTTCCAGAAATCTTCAGAGATGCAGTAGCACTGTAGCACATCTGTATATAATACAGATGTGGAGGGGTCTGTACATGCACAGACACATAATGAACATTCTCTGGCACTGGCACATCCCATTATAAATCCTTATTTTCGACTTCTTACAACATTGCCAAGTTCAGGCTACTCAGGTTGAATGCCATTTGGACCAATTTACATTCCAGAGATTTCTTTTGTAGTTTCAACTAACTTTTTTTTCAATTGTGCCCAAAAATGTGGCTATGGAAGAAAAGAACAGTTTGCCTTCATGGCCAGGATCCTTACAGCTTTTTCAGCAAGTCTGGGAACAGGGCATGCATGATGCCTTGCTGCCACAGACACAGCTTTTGGTTGTCCTACCAAGAACTATCCCACATTTGGCAAACTTTTAATCCTCTGAGAACTTTTATCTCTCATAGACACAATCTAGATTTCCTAAAGTTCATAGCTGGGATTTGCTGAAGTTTCTGTCTGCACTAAGCACAGTTTGGTCCATGAGAACTCCCACGTGCTGCTGCTCCAGCATGGAATGACACTTGATGCCTTCCGGCCTCAGCTGGGGTCCAGAACAGAGTGGGGACAGAAACAGAGAGCAAGAGAAGAGCACAAAGACTCTCCTGTGAGACCTGCACAGCTGGTTAACATTAAACAGGTATTTAAAGGCTTTCCAGAGTAAGGACACAGAGCATTTTTAACAAAGCCATTTCCCTGAATCTCTTGAATCTCATCCCTTGCAAACTTAAGCCTCTTTGCCATTTCTACCCCATCCACCTTACATCCCCAGAACACCTCTTCCTGTGGAATTAAACACCAAGGATACAGCTTTTGGGTTTGATCTGAGTAAGTGGTCTGCACTGGAACCTTGTCAGTTGTTTTCCATTATGAATGAAGTGGGGGATTACTCTGATGTAGCCCTTTTCTTTTCCAAAGAACACACAAAGGTCCTTTCCCTTGGGCACAGGAGGAATTAAACAAAGACACTTGCTTTACTCAGCATCTAGTCCCTCCCAGGTTGCACTTGGCTGAGAGGTTCATTCTGACCATGATCCTAAAGCTATTCCACAGAGAAATCTGTCTTTCCTACATTTATCCTGCCTAAAAGGTCACTGGTTATACCCCTGAAATCTGGGATGTAGCCCTCACTCGTAACAGGACATAATTTTAAAGAAAAAACAGCAACAGAAAAGTCCTTGCAGGTTTGTTTAACCAAAATTAAAGGGTTCCATTGTGGAAAAATCAATGCACTGTTAGCGAGAAATAGCAGTTTGAATATTTGAAACATGCTTAAAACTTAGAAATACTAGAAAAATAGTCATCTTTTTTTTTTTTTCCCTTCCACATTCTAGGAAATAATCCTAATTTTTGCAGATAGACAACTGAAGTGAGGCAAATAATTTAGGATGGCTCCTGCAGGAGTCCTGCTACCTGGTTCCCAGGGGGCTGGAACATAGGCAGTATAATCTGGGATCTGTCTGCAGCAGATTCTGTAATGCTCCAAACTTCCTCCTGCTTTAAGTCATTTTTTGTTGAGGTGTCTGGAGAAATAAACAGAAAGAAGGCTTGGTTACTTTAATAATAAATAAGATCAAATATTCTCATTCACTTTAGCAGTGAACAAACGAAAAAGGAAGCACAAATTGTAGAATTTTTTTGTTCAATATATGAAAATTATAACATTATTTTTCATTCTTCACAGCACTGAATTAACCTTACCACTCTTGTCTTTTGCAAAGTGTTGGCATCAAATAAACAGCAATAGGGTAGTGGCAGGGAATACAAATTAGCTTCCTTTTCTAAGTGCTATGGTTCTTACTCCTGATTCTGGCAAATACAGGGGGAAATTGAATGTAGCATTCCATAACACTCTCTGAGAATTGTCAGATATTCTACTGCTACCAGACTGAATGATGCTAAACATTTATCTGTTGCAGTTTACTTATCTTGAATTTGGGGTTGGAGCAAAGTAGTTCTGTGTTGGATTTTTATTGTTAACTCCTACCAAAACAATTTGCCAGTTTTATTTGTAGAGGCTGGTGGTGGCTCAGAGTTCTGTAAAAGCAGAGCAGGTGATCACTCTGCCAGAACAACTGCTGATGGCTTGCGGGTCTGGGAAGGCTCTCTCCTCTGCTTTGGAAACTACAGGACAGTATTACAGTGCTGTCAACAATATCCAGCAAAGGTGTAGCTGAAGATTTGCATCGTTAAAATAAGTCACAACAGTAACAAACATTTGTAAAGCCTCACTGAATGCCACAAGGCACTGGTCCTCGTTGTAAGCTCTCACAATAGAAACATAGGAAATATCTGTTTCCTTATTATTTACTCAACCTTTAAGCAGCTAAATAGTTTGTCTGCAAAAGCTGTCCACACGTTCATCAACAGGACACAATGGCTTAAAATCTCTCTGCAGTTAGGGCAAAAGAAATCTAACCAGGAAATCATGGATTTTACCTCACAGATTAATATTTCTGTGTAGTAACAGAGTAGAGTTGAGCTATTTATGACACAGTGATGCTTACATACCTTGCAAAATCTTTTTAATTTTCTGTCTTTAATTTCATAATCCCTGGCTTTTGAATGTTAGGGATCATTATGAAATTCTTACCGTGTTTCCTGTCACACATTTTCAATCCTCACTATGAGGGAACTATTATTTTGTCTGGTTAATTAACTCCATGTATGACTTACTTTTATCACGTTGTGTTTTGGGATTAAGAGCCAAGCTGAGTGCCTGCTAACAGCCCCTGTGCATCACTGTGTTAGCTGTGCACAAAGGAGGAATGCTGAGTGAAAACACTTCTGATGCCCATAAAACAGAATCAAAAAGAATGGTTCTGTTTAGTAATAAATCATGTCTGATGTGAGTTAGAACTGTGCCACAGCTGGTGTCCACATGGGCTGCTGTTTTCAGAGGCTTTTGGGTACCTGGCAAAGATACCTGTGAGGGATTTTACATTAGAGGAAAGCGTGTGTCCCATACAGAAATTAAACTTGTATAAAAAGGGAATGTGTCCAGTCCTGAGAAAGGGCAAGTTTGAGGGGTAATAACACTCTGAGGTGTTTTCATATGGTTGATGGGTCAGTGAGGTTCTCAGAAAATCACAATGTGTTTGCACATTTCTTTTCCTGTATGCCACCCTTTGAGATGTGTTTGCCCCCCAAAGTGTTTGATCAAAACATACATTTTTGAAGACTTTTAATGAAGGAGATGATAAGGCCTAAAGAGATGGCATTTTGAGCTTGTGGAAAAAAATAAGAAGGAAAAGCATGAGAACTCATGGATGGTGAAGAAAGGGGTAGGAATGGAAGAAGCTAAAAATGAGAAATGCTTGTGAAAGCTTTTATAGCATTCAGCAGTCTTATTGAGGACAATCAAAGCTGCCTAAAATCTGCTTTTCAATTACCTTTTTGCCAGTTCTTAGGGAATTTTTTTTTTAAACACAGGGCTACTTGAGAGTGCTGAACAAAATAAACAAGCAATGAAAATGTACCCTGAATTAACAGAACCCTCCCGATGTCTCCATTCCACGTTGTAAATTGCAAGTTTTGTTTCCTCTAAGACTTTGTATCATAGCTTTGAAACACACAGTACAATTCAAAAGCACCAAAAAGGACCACACAAAGTCCTAACAAGACAGTAAAGAAGTATCCATTTGTTTCATGCAAACTGTTACGTGGATAAAAGTGTCAGAGTGTTGCAGCTGGTTTTATTGGCACTGGGTGGGGGGATCCAAGGCAGGGATCTGCCTCTTCAGGCAGCCCCAAAGGGACTGGGGATGCACAGGTTCCAGAGCAGTCCAAGCAATTCCAAGTGAGACAGACTCTTGGCAGTGCACAATAGTGGGATGTTGGGTGCTTCAAATATCCTGGAATATCCCACAAAACACAGGGAATCATTTTGGAGCAAGTATCATCTCACTGTAGGTGGCATAATTCCCTGCAGTGCCTTTACTTTCACATCCTCGTTACCACCGACTGAGTCCCCCCAAGAGACAGACTGCAGTGTCCACAGCACCACCTTTGCAAGCAGATTTTGGTGCCATTGCAACAGTGATAACCTCTCATCCCCCAGACAGGCCTCTCTCCTCTCCTCCAAACAACCCACGCTCACAAGGGTTCCATGGCAGTGCTGGACACTATTTCTGAGCCACCTTCATGCCCATTCCTGCTGGGATCTTTATGGTCCCATTCTTCTAGTCCTGCAGCTGCCATTTACTGCAGGACTCCTCTGCAAGTGACCAGCATGAGGGATGAATGTCAGCTCACATTTCTGGGAAGGGTGTTACAATAAGAGGGAGACATTTCAGGATAATTAGAAAAGTGCAAGCTGCCCTACCTGTCATAAGTGTCAGCAAGCTGAGAATCAATTTGCTTTTCTCCTACAGAGAGCATTATCACTTCTACATTTTACTACTGAAAATATGACACTGCACAAGGGAAGGATCAGAGGGTCTTCTGGTTTGTTCATTTTTAACAACAATATCCATTTTACTGTAATTTTTTCCAACCATATTTATATGCATGTACTTGCCTGGTTGTCAGGGGTTGGGCACCATACAACTGATCTAGAGTTAATATATGAGAGTAATAATTGCACAAACCAGACAGAGATTGCCTTCTGAACGTGCTGCCAGGGTGTGATAGTTCAGAGTGTTGCTTTGTCTTCTCTGTGGTATCAGATTTTTGTTTGGGCTGGAATATTTTCTGTTATGATGTATGGAATTACACCAGGAGATAAGCTGGAACTTACAGCTGAACTTAACAATAGCTAGCAGAATTCTGTCTGGCATAAAGACTAGCACCCCTGTGGTTTTAGTGGGATAACTCAGGGGGGTGTTAATGGTATTGCACACCCCTAAGTGAGGGAAACATCAGGGAAACCTGAGTGAGGTGTAACCTCAGGGGCGTCACATCCCTCTGGCCCATGTCTGTGTGCTGTGTGCTGGCCAGGGCTCCACTGATTGTACTGGGGACCTGCTGTAAGCAAATGATGATCTGGGACCTTTCACTGTCTCCTCGTGGGATTGAAGATGTTGATTTATCCACATTTGTCTCCCCAGGCTGGCTACAGCAGCCCAGGACCCTGCAGCAGGACATCACCAGGTCTCAGCAGGGACAGGGCACGGGGCCACTCACTCTTACCTGTCACCAGCTGTCAGTGTTTGATGCCAGTGTGACTCTCTGGTTTGTGTATTCCTGCTCAGCCAGGACCAACAATACTGTATTTGCTGTCCTGCCATCAGCCCCCTCTCTGGCGGTGTCAGTCGTGATGCGTGTCAGGAACAGCCCAGAACCAGCGGCGCCGTTTGCATTGACCTTTCAGGACAAATCCTCTCTGTTCACGCTGCCTGCAGGTGTTACAAAGTTCCCTTTCCGGTTGGTGGGCACCGGGAGTGTTGGCTTGGCTCTCTCCCACAGGCGTGTGCAGCTCCAGGTGTGCGTTTGTGAGGAGCAGCGATGTCCCAGCTGTCCCCCGGGTCTCTTTTGCTGCCATGGTCAGTAATGCCCACAGGCTTTGGGCTAAACTCACCCGCACACCCTGCTGCTTGTCCCACCCTCGGCAGGGTCTGAAAGGTCAATTCCGGGTCTCTCCAGACGGGAGTTCCCGAGTGTTTTGTCTGAGGATCAAATCACGACCCTGACAGAGCCAGGTGGAACGGTTTAGGGTTGGCCTGCATCGCTCAGCTGGAGGATGGAGAAGTAGTTAGAAAGCTCTCTTATAAACCCCATCTGCTTTAATTTGCCGTGCTCCTCTGTTTCAGTTTTGTGCGTAGTTTAGCGCAGTTCAAACGTCTAGAAAACTTCCCGGGTTTTCCCGCTGAGCAAACAGGAACTGTGGGGAAAGCAGGGGTTTTAAGGAGGCGGGAGTGCCTCACTGGGTGCTGGCACTCCCGGAGGGGCTGTTTAATCCATCCAGCCATCCCTCTTTTCCCTCAGTTCAGCCCACACAGACCCTCGCTCTTCCCTCGGCAGAGGGTCCCTGACCCTCGCAGGATGGGGCACTGCACCCCCCTGAAGGGAGCGGCTCAGAAAGTTCCGTACTGCTCCCGAACCACGTTTCCCACAGGACTGGGAGACGTGCTCATGGAAGCGGGATTTTTTCTTTTTAAAAAGATGGACGTGAAAACGAGACGGGGCTTCCAGGATTGTGTCAGCCAGCCTCAGCGTCTGCACCGTAAGGCGTTGTGCCACACGGCCATTGGTGCGTATTACTCATCTGAATCTAAAGCTGAGAGAGGTGGCGGCGAGCTGCGGTGGCAGGTGGTTTAAGGGAACTATGCAGCGGCCAGAGTCCACGAAGGCTCGCCGGGACACCGACACTCCAGCGAACGGCGGACACTCCCCGCACAGCGAGCTCCCGGCGCCGAGGGGCCGGCCCGGGCTGACCCCGCCCGCCATGGCCGCCGGGCCGCGCCGTCACGTGCCCCCGCCCGCCCGCACACGTGACCGGGCGGAAGTGACGTCAGGGCGGTCGGTGCGCAGTTGTGCGGTCCCGTCCCGTCCCGTGCCGTGCCCGCGGGGCCGCGCACGCACCCACGCACGCAGCGCGGGCACCCGCACGCACGGCCGCAGCCAGCGCCCGCCGCGCCGCCCGCACGCCGCGCCGCCGCTCACGGTGAGTGCGGGCCGGGCCCGGGGCCGCGGGGGGGACCCGGGACAGGTGCGGGCCGGGGGCCGCCGCCGGGCCGCCGCAGCGGAACGGGCCGCGCCGCCCGGGGCCGCGGGGCTCCGGCCCTAACAGGTACCTGCGCAGGGCCCGCGGCCTCCCGCTCCTCGGCCCCCGCGCCTCGGGGTGAGGGCAGCGCGGCATCGTCCGGGTGGGAACTTGGGGGAAATTGCGGGTGTCGTCATGAGGGCTCCGGCCGGCCGCGCTCCCCCAGCGGCGTGCGGGAGCGGCGAGGGGCCGTGTGTGTGCCCGCTACCTTTGTGAGCCCCGGCGGCCATCCAGCCGCCGGCCTCGGCGGGCTCTGCTGGGGCACGAAGGAAAAAGGGACTAACGGGGCTTCTCTACGTCGCGTGGAGCCGTGTAAGCGCCAGCCAAATGGTGAAATCGGTGCCCCGAGAAAGGTAAAAAGTCAAGGATTCGGTGAGGGCAGTCACCCAGCTCTCGGGGGCAGAAGAGCTGGGCTGCGTTTGTGCTTGAATGTTGCATCGCGGCGTGCGTGTCCCCTCCTGTGACCAGACTCTGTCGGCGCTGAGGCGATTCTGCTGCAAGATGTGGAATTGTCAGTGTCACAAAACTTGGGCGCTGTCAGAACAAGGCAGCCTTTCCCGGCGCCTTGGGGGCAGGAATTGCACACTCCGACTCCAAGGCTGGAAGGGAGGAGGACTCGGGAGCTTTTGGGAATTCCCTGTTCGTTGTGGTTGGCGACAGTTTCGTGTTATTTCAAAAAGTAATAAGGAATAAACCGAAAATTATTTTAATGAAAAAATGCTTTATAGGACTTTAGGAAGAAGCAGAGCTCTGCGGTCTAACTAAAAAGTTCTAAATGCAATTCCTTCATGTAGTGAAGTTAAATCCGTCCAATTAGATTTTTTTCTGTTTCTCGTAGCTGATAAACTTCCCCTAAATTTGGCAATAGACGGGATTCTATGATTCTTACAGTAAGGACTTGATGTTTTGAGGACTTGTTTGAGATGAGAATACACACGAATTCAAAGTTATACAGGATATGCAGGGATTGGAGCTGGCAACTTCTGTCCTCTTGTGCCATAGCAACAGCAGCAATTGTAGGCTTTGAGAAATATTGTGCAGTTTGTTTAATGCTTCCATAAGTTAGGAGGGTTTTTTGAAGAAGGTTTTGGTAATGTTCTGGCGTGTTTTGAAGACTAGAGCAATGCTACAATGTACAAATAAAGCTGGATCACAATCAGGAGCTTAGCGTTATGTTTTTTTGTGTAGGTTTTTTCTTTTGAGTGACACATGAAACTGTCGAGTCTTTCACATCTTACCATGTCTCTGTCCTTAGTGACACTGACTACAAGTAGTGTTGGTGTTAATGTATGTGTATTTTACATAGAAAAAAGCCCCTAACAAACCCTTGGTAAATCAGGCTTACACGTGAGAGTTGTATTCACCGGAAAGGATTAAAAAACCTCAACTGCTCCATTCCTTTTTTAGTCTTAGGAAAAAAGAAGGCATGCCCACAAAAATACAGATGAGTGCTTGGAGGTGTCTTATTCTTTTTCTATGACAACATCTTGTTGTCAAGCAGGGAAGGAAGGCTTGCATGGGAATGAGAGTTCCAGCTTTGTGTTTTCCTTGATGTGTGAACTTTGAGCAAAGTTGTTAACTGTCCTTTTCTAGGCTGTGGTTCCGCAGCCTCAGTCTGTCCTGTCACTGTCCAGTCCTGCTCCCTTCCTTGCACTGCAGCTGCTCTTGGCCATTCGGGGACGTGTCTCCAGCTGCTGGAGGGAGAACTGGCAATCCTTTATCCAGAAATGCTCCAGCAGAGCCAGAATCCTGGCAGGCAGCTCGGCTGGTGTAGCCTGGTGAGGGCTCCCCGTGCAGGGGTTATTGCCAGCTGCAGGGCAGTTCTGTGAGCTCTGATTCCTGCAGTCTCGGACTGCCCCAAACCCCTGCCCAAGCCTCAACAGGCTTTTCCTCCTTCCTGGGAAAATTCACTCACCTTCTTTGAGGTCTTTGGATGAATGGCAGGAATTAAGTCCTACCTGCCAGCACTGGTCCAGCATGGGATGCCTTGTCTTGGTCTTTATAATATGAGTCCCCTTTCTTAAACTAATTGTGGGAAAAGTGCCTGTTATTTGGCCTTGGATTTGCATCAAATGGCCTGTTTGGTGGCTGAGGTTTTAACAGAACGTGGTGTAACTGAGACTTTAATTGTCAGTTCTTTGAAGTGTCTTTTCTTTGCTACTTAGCAGTGGAAATCACTTCTTTTACATGAGGAGCTACCAGGCACTTATGTGTTTTACTTGTATTATGCTCTGACTGGAAGTCAAACGGGTGAAAGATGTAGAGCATTGTTAAGATTTTAAGTAACTTAGTAAGTGGAAACTGGGTCATTTGTGCAATTTCATGGCAAGTGGCATTCTGAAAGTGTTCCAGAGTGGATCGATGTTAAACACTGCAGTAGCTTAGTGTGTGTGAGTCTGCTTAAGATCCAAGAAGTGTTCCTGGGCCACGGTAGTGTGCTTTAGCCAAGGTATTTGGAGTTTCTTCCCCAACTCTTGTGATGGAATTGTCATAAAAAGAACACTAGATTGGTAGGTCTTATTCTGGTAGTGTTTCTGCACAACTTTGAAAATCAGGAATAAGAAAATTCCTGTGTTGCAAAGGAAGGTGCAGTTTGTCTCACTGTGTTTGCTTTGATCTGTGGGTTTTTGCATTCGTCCCTGTGAGATGATTTTTAAAAGCAGAGTTTTCAGGAAACATGCTTGTTCCGAGTGTGGCAGGAAAAGCTGTGTGCAGAACAGATCCAACTGAGAGTGCTGGAGCTTCAGCACTGGCAGTGCTTGGCCTTAGTGCTCAGCTTCCACAAACGTGGATCGAAGGGGAGGATAGTTGTCCTGGTGTCTGTAGCAAGATGGGATCTAACAGCCCTGCTGAAGACTGAGGTTTGATTGCCTGGCTTTGGCAAGAGTGAAAGGTGAAGGTTTGCACTTCCCAGCACCCTTGTGCAGCCTTTAATCAGAGCATCTTTAATAAGTATGATTGCCTTCATTTCAGCTGTATACAGTTAGCTCGGTGCAATTTATATCCAGATGATGCACTGTAGACACTGATTTGCATATCCATTACCATGAGAATGCTTTGGAGGGAATGCCAACAAAGCAGTTGAAAGACACGGATTCTTTGGGTTCCCTTTATACGAGTCCTCCCTAGTGTTTGATGTGGACTTGGAGCATTCCAGGGAAGTGGACTGCAAGGTTCCACATCTCACTGTAACAGATGCCTTTCCAAAGAAAATTACGGTAGGAGTGGGATGGTTGCAACCACCGGGTAATACTACATAATTATACTTACCCATGTTGGGTCCTTCAGAGAGGACCTGAAAATAATTATTTTTAATTAGAAGTGGTCTGGTGTTTTGTCTGCGTTCAGCCTGCGAGGGCTGTGTGTAGTGTGGAGGCTCTGACCTGTCTGTCAGCGGTGAAAGGACATCCCTGTCCCACCGAAGCTGAGTTAACTTGTGTGTGTGTGCTCATGGGAAGCTGGAAGCGTGCGTTCACTTGAAGTGGAAGTCAACAGCTCGAGGCTACCAGTGTCGTAGGGTTTTTTCCCCTTCCTTAAGTGGAGTTCCTCTCTGTCTGTACTTCCTTTGAGACCAAGTCTGTGTTGTCTGACATTTTCTATCCATTTTCTCTACCTCTTCGTTTTTGTGTGGCTTCCCTTTAAGTCATCTCCCACAGTGTATGTCCATGTGTTGTTTTGCAGTCATTGTCTACTAATATTTCTAATAGTTGGGAGGTTTTTTTGTCTATTTTGCCTAAATATTCCCAGAAGGCCCTTGCTGATTTTCCACCTGGCAGTTCTCTTTTTGTTCACTGCCACTCAGAATGGTAAGAAGGTTCCAGAGTCTTTTCTCCTAATTGCTGTGGGGACTGCAAGGAGGAGCAGCACACTTGTAGGGTATGAGGGTGTGGGAGAGCACTCTGTTATTTGAGTGGAAAGGTTTATCCATCTTCTGAAGACTTTAACCCCATAACTGGAAATGCTGAAACTGAAGTGCTTGAGCCCCTAAAAATTTTGTAAATTTAGAGACGAAATGTGACAAATTTAACGTTGAAAGACAAAGAGAAATGCATGTGAGAAGAAATGCAGGGAACAGACTGGAAGTTTTCAAGTAAGTGAGAGTCAGACTTTGGGGAGAAGGATCCACTGAAGAAAGCATGGGAGAAAAGAGTGGCCTTGCTGAAAGAGAGTGCTGCTCCAGCAAAATACACCTGTTGATTATGGCACAGAGTTAATGCTGCTGAAACCCCACAGGGCTTCAGGGGAATACAGCACTTTACACTTGAAATATAGCTAGCTGTAGAACGTTTTCAAAGAGATTTGTTTCAAATGGCGCTTGATGTGGGTCAGGTGATTAAAAATGCTGCTCTGGGGAACTTTATTCATACTAAGTGATGTAAATGGCAGCTTGTTTGGTTGGCAGTTCAGTGGATTCGATTTTCTTGATGTGTAATCATGTATAAATCTGAACGAAAAAGGCAATTCTGTGCAAGTTAGGATTATTGGAATGTGAGGGGAGGAAGCCCAAGAAACTGGTGAATCTTGTAATTCTCTTATATTGACTTGGAATGTTTTGTGAAACCTGATTATAAACTTTCTGACAGCACTTACTGATTTCTAATTTTGCACAAATGGCTGTTTTATATCTGTCGTGTAGTAGGTGCTGCTAATTCTCTTGGCACAGAGCTGGTTTTAGTGTTCCTTTAAAAAGCAAACTATTTATGCTTTATAGAGTCACTTACCATAGGTTTATTAGTGCAGCTATACTGATAAACTCCACTTGGATTCCTGCCATAGCATATTCTGTAACTGAGGTAGTGCATGTGTGAGTAAACTTCCTTGTTTCATAAACTTTATTTACAAAATTTCGTTAAACTTTGTTTAACTGCTTAACACCCAGTTGGTTTAAATAAGACAGCATCTCGAGGTGTAGAAGAGGAAGTTCAAGTGTCAGCTACTAGCAGTTAATAACAAAGTCTGGTTCCATAGGGTGCCTTTCTGTCTTGGGTGCTCGCAGGAAGAATCACAGATGTCCTGAGTGGGAAGGGACACACGGGATAATGTGTCCAGCTCCTGGCCCTGCACAGCACCCCAGGAATCCCACCATGTCCTGAGAGTGTTGTCCAAACACTCCTGGAGCTGAGTCAGGCCTGGTCAGTGCCCAGCCACCCTCTGGGGGAAGCACCTTTTTCAAATACCCAATGTAAACCCCCCCCGTGAAGCGGTAAATCTGTATAGATCTATCTATATATATGCAGAAAATCAGATGATTGAAGATGCTGAGCTTTAAATGTGAAGATTTTTTTCTAAAACACTAACAGTAGTTGTCAACAGTATTCCTGTATGAGGCACTTGAGAAGCATCTTCAATGCAGTTTTATTTCCCTTGGTGTTTGCATGCAAGGTTCTTTTAAAGATGGGATTTGGTTTTATTCCTGTGGGTGATGGTGGCTGTAGGGTTTTTGTGTGAGTGCATCACTCAGAAATGACTGGACACCACTGTCAGCTTGTCACGGGCTCTGGAGAGCTTGGCAGGAAGTAAAGGAAGAGATGTGGTCTGGCTGTCTAAAGGTGCAGAGTCTTTGCCACTTGCTGCTGTAGTAGTTGGTCGTTTGGTAATTTGGGGCTGGTAATGTACTGCAAGGCCAGGCTCAAAGTGCCAGTGAGAATAGATCGTGAGTATTTGCATCCCTTGGCTGGAGGCTTCAGGAAAGAAATGGGAAGAAAGCAAGGTTGATAGACGGCAGAGGGATGGTGAGTGATTGATAGATGGCAGAGAGAAGCTGAGTGATTGGGCACAAGGGGAGGAGAACCCCTGCAGGGGGTTTGGATCTGCACACCACGGGGGAGCTCTGGGCCATGGAAATATTTTGAAAGCGTGCTCTGCAGCAGGGAATGTTTCATTCCTGAGACATTCTCTAGCTGATTGAGGGTTGGGATGCTTTGAAACTTCTTCCTGCAGTGATTCTTTCCTGCCTGTAGCTAGAGTTTTAATATTGAGAAGTAATGGAATTGCTGCTTTTTTCCTTTGTTACAATTTCTTCCAATATGTCTCCTTAGTTTCCAGTTCCACATTAGTTGTTAAGATTGCAAGCTTTCCCTACACTTAAGTAAATACTGGTTTTCTTTTTCTTTATTTCCCGATTCAGTTACTGAAATCATGAATCCTGTGTATAGCCCTGGATCTTCTGGGGTTCCCTATGCAAATGCCAAAGGAATTGGTTATCCAGGTAAGCAACTCCATTTTCTGACGAGTTTTGGTTACACTGCTCTTTGCTTATGGCCAAGAATAAATGGTCACTTATGAATGCCTTCATGTAAATCTGTTTTGGGATTGGGATGAGGTAGCTTTTAAATTTAAAAACTGCCATTTCAGGAGTGATGTTATTTCTTCTGTTACATTTCTAACTTCAGTATCTCTTCCAATGCAGCTTATTTTAGGAGTTCTAATAATTACGCCCTGCAAGAAGAGGAGGCAATCTATTTCTGCTGCCAGTTGACTGGCACTGTTAACCTTTCTATCTTCTAATTCTTGTTCATGCTGTCTGTTCTCTGCCTGCCCAAAGCATGGCATCAAAGGTGGGACCAAGAAAATGGCCAAATGTGTTTTGGAAACTGAAGGACATTTATTTTCTTGTTTTATCTGCTTCTCATTGACTTAAAGTTTCTCATGAGGATTTTTTTCCCCCCCCATCTCCTAATGTATGTGCAAGGAGGCTTCATTTCTGATGTCTTCATAGTCTAAAAGTTTGATGATGCAAAAATAGATTTGGACAGAGCTTTCCAGGAAGGCTGAAGAAAAGCCCGTGTGTCTCTGGGAGACATTTCAAGCAGCATATATTCATGCTGCCTTTTTTTCCCCTGTTATTTCTGACAAAAGGGAGTTTCCATCCTGGGAGAGGCTCCAGGGTCTTTTCTGCTGAGCTGTGTGTTTCATGAGAAGTTAAACTTCTTTAGCTTCTACAGGGAGGCTGTTTTGTGATTTAGTTGGTGTCTGTGTTGGGAGGCAGAAATTATTCTGTGCTGGTACTGTTTATATTCTTGGTAGCTGTACTGTATTTTCCTACTGGTATTTACCATTCTTAAATCTGTTTTTCACCTTGGGTAGTACACTAGAATTCCTATTTTCCTGTTCTACCTTTCTCTGTTCCTCCTTCTAAATAGTGGTGCACAAATTAATTCTTTTTATTGGCTTGGTGGTCTCAAAAGCATTTTATTTTTTTTGCTTTTCATGTTCCTCAAACTAGTGTACCTTCCCTGATTTCTTCAGTTTTTATAAGGGGAACACAAAATGTGTTGAAACGTTTTTAAGTCTGTTGAGTGACTGGAATGGTGCAGTAAGGAATTGTAAAGCTGACACTATGTAACCGTAAGTCCTGCAGGGTGGTTTTACTCTGAAACTGTCTGAGTTGTGAAGGTTGTAGTAATCTTATTATAAGGCAAGCAGCAGAGGCTTACTTATTAGTATAATGTAGGGGACATTTATTTCTGTAGTTATAGTAGATTGCTTTTTCCAGCCTTCCTTTTCCTTTAGATAAAGATTGTTATGGCTTGTTTGACTTTAACTTCATATCTTTAGCTCTATTCATTTTATAAACTGAGATTTATATTAACCAGGTTTTGATTTGTACTTATAAGCATCTACATATTACATTGAGGCTCTTGTCTATACTAAACTGAGTTGTACTTCAATTTATTTAGGAAAAAAATACTATTGTGTATTTATAAATAGCAGTTTAAACAACATTACAATCTCTAATCTTTTATTCTACTATCATATATACTAGACTAGATATTAAATTATGTAAGTACTTTATATTTGCCAGTCTGCATAACTAAAATATATGGAATTGAAAGGGAATTGTTACAGAAGTGCCTTAAATGTCGTGCTACAATGTGCTTGCTTAGAATTCTCCCTTGCAGTAGGTTGGTCAGTTCACACAACTGTGACCCTTAAATTCAGTTTAGTCAATAATGTGTTACACCATTAGATAGTTTGCTGAGCTGCCTGGTTCAGGCTTTAAGATTGTGGGTTAAATACAAAGCACATTCTTTAAAATGAAAAGTAGACTTGCATTTTAGGATTTTTTTAAAAAATGTTGCATGACTAAGTCCCCCTTCTTTGCTTCTCCTGATTTAAAAGCTGCAGATTCTCCACTCAGAATCATTGCATTTACATTGGTTGCATGGTAATAGAAAGTGAGGAGCACAGCAGTAGGTGGAATGCATTATTGAAAGGCAATGTGTTTCTAAAGCTGTTGCATATTTAATAACTGTTTAGATTATACTACACCTATTTTAGGCTGTTGGATAGTTTTACAGCAGCAAGAAATCAATATTCAAATGTTCTCATGGATGGAAGTTCCTTGTAGAAGCTCAAACTGGTGCTTGTTGTAGTTACATTTCCCACAAATGACCTGTTTCTTGAGTAGCTCAGTGCTCCACAGTGCAGCTAAAGCTGTGAAGAAAGAAAGAAAGGACTGAAAATGTTTCCCACACGCACTTGTGCAGATGTGTATTGTGTTTGAGTAAGGGAAAGCTGTACTAAAGCTTTCCACCAGCAGCTTGTGAGTTTGAAAACTGAAGAGCTATGTACACTCTGAAAAGTTGTTCTGACTTGGTTATGTTATTTTTAACTTTGGTTTTTAAGCCTAAGGCTTTTCTTAGTCATCTCCATGCTGACCACCTAAGAGTAGTGCCAAGTGTATGTCACTTGATATGTTTACAGAGTGCTTTACAAAACTGGGTTAGCATGAGTAGTCCTGAGCTAAGTCATTCTTATTGTTGGGAGTAATTGCTGAGGGCGCTGGGATTCACGGTGAAATAAAAACCCTTCAGATTTGAACAGCAGTTGAAAACTAAGCTCTGACAGCAGGTATGCAAATATTAATTGCCTTTTATCTGAAGGAGCTGAAATCTTTGTATGTAGCCAGCAGAATGTGGTAGTAACTCCATCTTCCTGAGTACAGACATGACTTGGTTTTACAGCTTTGAAGAATGTAAATAGGTTCTTGGGAAAACTAATAGCTATGATTAATTCAGAAATTTCACCTAATCTGAACAAGCTTTGTGTCTTTCAGGTAGCAAGCTTTTGCTAAAGCTGTGTTGTACCTTACACTGGAGTATGTCACAGTGTTCTCTGGTGCAGAAGTGTTCCGCTGTCATTGTGCCAGCACCTCTGTGACTCACTCGTTACTGTTGTCGCAGTTTGTGTCTGAAACTGAGGAGCTTGTTTGATACTGAGTGCAGTAGCAAATATGTGTCAAATTCAGCAAGCAGTTTGAGCTGCTGCTGCTTTGTACTTTCTACTTGAGATATCTCTGATCTGGAGAGTCAGAGTCACTCTAACTTCTAGGGATTTATTGCGGTGAGAAAGTCCATTCAGATAAGTCCATTCAGATAAGTACTTTTCTGGAGCTATCTGAAAACAGAGGCTGGACAAGGAAATAAAAAGCAGTTCTATTTATTGAAGGGCCTTCAGGTACATTTAGGGCAAACAAACCCACCCAGGGGCCACACCCAAAAATGGACTAGGGGTCACAGGTTTTCACACTTTTATAAGTTTGGTCCATTTTCATATTGGGGGTTAATCTTCCAATTACAGCTTCAGGTAACGAAGTCATTTACCCCCAGTTTGCTCCCCCCAACTCAGTTTTACATTTCTGAGGGCCTGAAGCAGTGAGGTGTCCTTGATTCCCAGGCCTGGAGAGGAATTGGTTTTTCTGACCAAAATATGAGGATAGCAGCTGACACTGTGTATGGAGTTTAGAGTTCTACACTAAAGAATTGCAGGATTATAAATATATGAAAAATATAGAAGCTAAAATCCTAAGTTATCATTTGTACATCACACCAGGGGGAGGAGTGCAGGACATTTACACAAAACTTTGTTTTCCAACTTAACTTGAGAGTTACTTTGCCAATGGAGATGGCTGGAAGCGAGGTGTAAAAGACAATGGACTTGTGAAACCACAGCTGTTCTCTTTGCTTAGCATTCTTCTTCAGGGTGCTTGGGAGAAGAGGATTGCAGTGTTATATTTGAGGAGGTGTGATTGAAGGCTGTTTGCTTGCCTCAGTGAAAGCCTGTGCAATGAGAACTTTGAGAGTAAAGTCAGTCTAGAAAGTAACTGTGGCATGTTCTTTCTTCCAGCTGGCTTCCCAATGGGCTATGCAGCGGCTGCTCCTGCCTATTCCCCCAACATGTATCCTGGAGCAAATCCCACCTTCCAGACAGGTATGTGCAATTGGGATGTCACAGCAGCAGCCCGGCCTTTGCAAGTGGATAGAAGCAAGAATGAGGAAAAGCTGTAGGGGCTCACAAGAACACTTGTACTGTGGGATGACTCATAAGGAATCATCTGATAAATTAGAAGTATTATAATCTTAAGTCATGCTGTGTGCACCTTCCAAGAAGGGAACAGCTGAGGTTTTAGCTGTTTTTTCTATATTTCCGGATGATCCTTGGGGTTTGCACTGCACTTCCTTCACTGCTTCCTTCATGATTCTGTTTGTTTTGCATCCTTGTGGTCATTTCCAGATTCCTCTTTTTTTTTTCTTCTCTGTTATCCTCAAAATTATTATTTTTTCACCCCTTTATTAAATCATATCTTTCCAAGTTGAGCTGGCTGGCTTCTCTCTGCCCTTGAGATTGTCTTGCACAAGCTGGTGGTCTGGAAGGGCTGGTTGCTGGGTAAAACTGGTTGGCCATTGTCCATGCAGGGCAAGGACTCAGGTTACTGCACTTACATGTAGGTCATTAAGGAAGGGAATGGGATGAGCGTAGGAAAAGGGAGGTGGAAAAACAGGCATGATAAACAAGGCACTCACCAAAGTAATTTTTGTGTAGTTCTGCTTTCACTAGTAGAACATGAATTTAATGTGCTAATTGATGAAACAAAACAGAAGCTGGTAGTATTTAATTTCCACTTAAAGCAGGAACATGCAGCTGATACCACAGTATTATCCCTAAATTATTTTGTATAGGAAGCAATTCTTTACATTGCTTTGTTAGCATAGAGCTGAGCATCCTCAGAACTCTTTCACTTCCATGCATTATGCCAATTTTCCAGAGATGCTTATGGCACATAACCAGGTTTGTCCCTGAATGCCTTTGTGTAATTTGTGGCAGTAGGAAAGGATACTGTTTGAAATTGGGAAGCTTACACTGTGGAAGCTTGCTTGGTGTTAAAGTTCAGTGTTCCTAATGGATGGACTTCATTAATTACCAGGAGACTCTTCAGGGTGTGGCAGCAATTACTGAGGCAAAGGACTCATCTGAAATGTTTGCCTGCAGAACCTGTTTAAAGTGTGTGGCTTTCCTTGGAACTGTGTGCGGTTCTGGTTGGTACAACCCCGGTCAGTGTCCACTTTGCTGCTTAGAGGCAGAGTGAGTGCAGACTCACACTTTGTCTTGCCTTTGGCCTTGAGTTTAAAGTAAGGAAACAGATTCACATTAGAAGTTCCAGAAACTAAAAAGGAAATCAATCCTTATGGCCACTGTGGCAATATCATATTTAGGAATGCCAGCTTGCATCTGCCTTGGATTGCTTCAGAGCCTATCCCAAGAGCCATGTTCAAGGGAGAGCAGTTCCCATCAGGGTGGAGCTCCTACCTCAGGTGGCAGAGCCCCCAGTGGGCTTTTACTATTGGCCTTATTTCTGCCAGGCAGTTTCACTGCCTTCTGTGCTGCCCTGCATATATCCTGCAGCTGTGCTGAGGAGGAGCTGTAGGCTTGGATCCTAGGATCAGGTAACTGAAAGGGAGCTCCAGTCTTAGCACAGGCTGCAGTTTGCAAATCAGGAGCTGAGGCAAGCTGCATGGAATCAATTTAACAAATCATGGGAATTCTGGCAAAGATTCTTGACCTGTTAGACTTAATCATGTTGTAATATTAGTTCACATTGATTAATCTTGGACTCTGTCTCATGCTATGTAGCAAAGTCAAAGAGCCTTTTCACTTCTAAGAAAAAGCAATAAAGATGCATTAAAGTCATATACTGTCATTGAATGTCATTAATTTTTTAAAAACTAGTACTGTTAGTCTTTATTGCTGTTGAATGGGAAGTAAGCTTTTATTTCAGAACTATGAATAGCTTTAATTTTTAGCTGCTCTTCAAGCTGTGAACAAAAGTTCAAAATGTACAGACCTCTAATTCAGGCAGATAACAACTTGGAGTACTTTGTCCTAACAGCTGGGATTTTTTAATGTCTTTTTTAACCTTTCTGATGTAACAGCTTGTTTGTAGAATCAAAGCTTTTGTAAATTCACATTACACAGCAGTATTTGAATGTGCAGTACCACAGCTGTTACAAAAGGGTACTTTTTTTACAGGTAACTGTCTTAAATTACTGTGATTTTGACTTATCCTGTCATTTGCTGTTAAAGCCTTTGCTCCATATTAGGGAGAAAAAAAAAAATGGGATGGCAGAATACCTCTTGTGCAGATTTACCACTTTGCAAGAATGAAAGAGAAATTGCCTGTGCAGCTGCATCAGTGGGTTTTTAGAATGGAAGTGGGCTTCACTGAGGACATGGTTGCAGTGATTCTTCATGTTCAGCATTTTGTAGCTGGGGTTTTCACCACAAATAGCTCCCCATGCTAATAGAAGTTACTTCCTCAGCATGCTGGATCTCTGAGATACTTAGAGTCTCTAAAAGCAAGAGTTCAGAGTAAGTGCTGTGGTGCAGCTTTTTTAGAGGTAAAAATTCTATTAAAAAGAAACAGTAAACCTATTTCTTTGTTAGCTAAACAGCTTTTAGTTTGAAGGGTGTCATGAAATTGCAAAGAAGCCCAGACTTCTTCAAGAGGAATGAAGGTCAGTCCTGCTGTTTGCACAGCCTGACGTTTGACAGCACAAATGCCAGTGTTCTCTCTGCTATACAACCTCAGATCTGTTCTCTGTATTGAAGTCAGTTTAAAATCAACCCAGTCTTTACTCTGATGGTCTCTTTTTTTTATAATTACCAAGTGTCTGTTCTTTCTTGCACTAGTTTATTCCATTCCAGCTACAAATTGTACCTGTGGATGTTGTGTCTCCTGGTGTGGTAGACCTGCATGAGATCTAAGATCTTTTCACAGCAGCTCAGGCAAGGGCCTTGATGCCTTCTCCAGACTAGGTCATGCCTGTTGTTTGCTACCCTGAATGTTATTGCTCTTGGATGCTGCTGCTGAGGTGTTGATATTCCCACTTTGGCCACGGAATAATCTTGAGAGTGTAGCACATAGCAACATAAAATATATATATATTTATATATATATAGTAATCTCCTTCATGCCTCTTCAAGTCCTTGTTCTGACCCTGAGACTTTGTCTGATGAGGGCTGGAGAAATATAATGGAAAAGCTGTCTTTGGGCAGGGTCTGAACCAGCAGTTGCCACTTATCCCTGTAAAAATTCAATAGTTCCAAACATTGACAAAGGCAGGCTGATTCTGGGGGCCTTCTAATAGGAATGCCAACCGCTTTCAGATGGCATCTGAAGTCTTACTGTAGTATAGAAACAATTCATAAGTGATATTTAAGGATATATCTACATATATAATACTCAAAAAAAAATTATGGTTGTTTAAGTGCCTTCCAAGTCGAATTTGCAGTTGCACTGTACTTTGCAGTGTTTATGTTTTAGAGGTACAACATTTCATGTCTATTTTAGCCAGTTCAGAAAATGCCAGAAGACAAATAGAAATAAAGGTAAGTTGAAGTAGAGGTTGTAGATTTTGTCTATGTTCTCTGAAAATTCATCAGGAGTTCTTTAGATGATTCTGGCTTTTGAAATTCTTACTCCTGTGCTGCATCATCTTCTCCAGCAGGTTAGTTGACTGTTACTGTGCTTTGCCAGTACAATTTAGGGGTGTGTGGAGAACTGACTGACACATGTGCCAAATCCTCCTGTGTAGGGGTGCTGCCTGGTATTTCATGTGTCACTGTGAAAATGCACTTTTTGCCCATATCCATAGACTTGTAAAATAAATTGTGCAAGTATGCAGTTAGCTTTTCATGCTTAGTTGACACAGTCAAATAGTATTTCCTGACTGTTGCCAGTACTAGGTAAATGACAGAACTCATGCTTGGATATTGGGACTAACTTACCAAGTATTTACATGAAGCTTCTGGAGTTGGGAAATACGAAAACTGTTGCACCTGCCTTTGTGAATCTGCGTGCTGCTGAGTGTTGTAACGCGGATTTCCTCTTGTTCCAGGTTACACGCCAGGCACCCCGTACAAAGTGTCCTGTTCACCCACCAGTGGGGCAGTGCCGCCCTACTCGTCATCCCCCAACCCCTACCAGACTGCTGTGTACCCAGTCCGAAGTGCCTACCCCCAGCAGAACCCATATGCACAGGTACAGAGCCCCAAAATGCCTCTGTGGGCATCTCTGTGCTCCCTGCAAGATCTCTGTGAGCTCCTCACTTCTTTGTGCATGGAGAGAAGTTTTAGATGCCTGCAGTAAGAATTCTTAATACAGTGGTATAGTGTATGTGCAGTTTTACATCCTCTCTTGCGTCTCAGTTACTCAGCACTTACTGGTAGTGTGTTCACTCTTTGAAGAGACAATAAATTCAGCAGTTATCAAGACATGCTATATCCTGTAACTACCAACATCCTGATTTTTGTTTAGTCAAAAATCGTCATAATTTTTGTTATGAAGTTCCTGTTGTGATTTCAGGGATTTACCAAGTCTCATTCTAGGGAAGCTGTAGAAAACTATTACAAAGGGTAGAATTAAGACACTTCAGTAAATACGGTATTTTAGAGAAAAGTTGGCCTTCTTTGCATAGTGGGAACTCACGTGGCATTCAAGCAGTAGTGGAAGAGGATTAATCAGCATGTAACACGTTTTATTCAGTCTGCTTAGTGTGCTTGGATTTGCCAAAAACATTGGATTCTTTTACTAAAAGCAACTGAATAAAAAGTTGTGAAAGAATGAGAAGTTCTGTCATGGATTAATATATATGAAAAGGATCAAAGGGAGGGGAATGAATGACGAATGAGCCCTTATTGTTGAAGGTACAGTCAGCATCTACAAAGGTCCCTACTTCACATCTTATCCTAAATGCCTTAAAAACAGATAAAATGCTAAATTGTGAGGGAAACTCAACTGTAATAGTTACAATAAATGTTTCAGCTTCTGCTCTGGAAATTCATTGCAGTTAGAGTAACACTTTCATTTTATGATACATTCGTGAATGAAGCTATCATGTATCTTCCCCAGCAGATACAGTGTAATGACTTCACCTACTGTTTTCTCTCCAACAGCAAGGCACTTACTACACACAGCCTTTGTATGCAGCACCACCCCACGTAATCCACCACACCACAGTCGTGCAGCCCAATGGAATGCCAGCAACCATGTACCCTGCTCCGATCCCGCCGCCCCGAGGGAACGGCGTCACCATGGGCATGGTGGCTGGGACAACCATGGCAATGTCAGCAGGTGGGTGCCCTCACAGCCATGGCAATGTCACTGTCAGCAGGTGGGTGCCCTCACAGCCATGGCAATGTCACTGTCAGCAGGTGGGTGCCCTCACAGCCATGGCAATGTCACTGTCAGCAGGTGGGTGCCCTCACAGCCATGGCAATGTCAGTGTCAGCAGGTGGGTGCCCTCACAGCCATGGCAATGTCAGTGTCAGCAGGTGGGTGCCCTCACAGCCATGGCAATGTCAGTGTCAGCAGGTGGGTGCCCTCACAGCCATGGCAATGTCAGTGTCAGCAGGTGGGTGCCCTCACAGCCATGGCAATGTCAGTGTCAGCAGGTGGGTGCCCTCACAGCCATGGCAATGTCAGTGTCAGCAGGTGGGTGCCCTCACAGCCATGGCAATGTCAGTGTCAGCAGGTGGGTGCCCTCACAGCCATGGCAATGTCACTGTCAGCAGGTGGGTGCCCTCACAGCCATGGCAATGTCACTGTCAGCAGGTGGGTGCCCTCACAGCCATGGCAATGTCAGTGTCAGCAGGTGGGTGCCCTCACAGCCATGGCAATGTCACTGTCAGCAGGTGGGTGCCCTCACAGCCATGGCAATGTCAGTGTCAGCAGGTGGGTGCCCTCACAGCCATGGCAATGTCACTGTCAGCAGGTGGGTGCCCTCACAGCCAGGGCAATGTCAGTGTCAGCAGGTGGGTGCCCTCACAGCCATGGCAATGTCACTGTCAGCAGGTGGGTGCCCTCACAGCCATGGCAATGTCAGTGTCAGCAGGTGGGTGCCCTCACAGCCATGGCAATGTCAGTGTCAGCAGGTGGGTGCCCTCACAGCCATGGCAATGTCAGTGTCAGCAGGTGGGTGCCCTCACAGCCATGGCAATGTCAGTGTCAGCAGGTGGGTGCCCTCACAGCCATGGCAATGTCACTGTCAGCAGGTGGGTGCCCTCACAGCCAGGGCTGTTCTCAGTGGGACTCTCCTTTGAGCCCTGGGGAGCACAGCTGTGTTACAAAATGGGATGTCGCAGGTACACTTGACAGAATCACACTAATGTCAGGTCAGAAGGGCTTGTGCAGGTCGTGGGTCTTCTGAGTGAGTCCCGCTAAGTCAGGGTTTGTTCTTGTTCAGCAGTACCCTGATCACCTCTAAGGGTGGAGGTACCACATCCTCCTTTCAGAGTTAGTGTTACAGGACATCAGTTTTTCTTTGCATCTGTATAGAATATCACTTACTCTTGCAGCCTGTGCTTCTCCTCATACCAATGCCAAGAGTGTGACTTCCTCTTCCAATGCATTTGTCTGTGCCACTTGAAAGCAGCAGCCTCTTAGAGCTGAGGAAAATGTGGTGTTTTGGGCTCAGCCCTCATATCACAGACCTTTCTTGTCTTGAGATACAACACTTCACGTGTTTGTACTACCTGCAGGTCCTCTGTGTCATGGGAAATGGTTGGGGGTGTCTCCTTCCTGCTGCCACAGTCTTTTGGTGGTAGTGTTTTGGAGAGGACGGTGTTTAACCAATAATTCAGTCTCATCTGTGAGTGTTTACGTGAGGAGGTGTCATGCTTTGTTACTCACTGAGTGTTAACTCACAAAGAAAAGTCCACATTCACTCAAGGGGTACTAATTGAAAAATCTAATAAACAAGAGCCATAAGTTTGTTTCGAGATTCTGGCTTTTATCCTGTCAAAGTTATGATTTAATTTGAGAAACCTCAAAACTAGAAGAGTTAGGTGTCACCAACTGAGCTAACATTAGAGCTTCATTTGTGGGCAAAAAGCCTATCTGTAATAATGCAGACAAGAACTAATTTATTCTGATTTATCAGTCAAGTTATCTCTACCATCAAATATTCTTAATGGAATGTAAAGCCTGCTGCGGGGAGAGTTGCTTATGTTGCAGGGTTTCTGCTAGAGCTATTTTTGAGTAATGAATATCTTTGTAAGCATTGGTCTAAACATCCACTGGGCTAAAATGGCCCCTTAGTATAAAGGTTTGAAGAAGATTGGGACTGGAGTACAAAACAATACTGGTAATTTTGAAGATGAGCAAGTTGTAATTGTCTTTAAAATTACTTGGTTTTTTTCTCCCCCCTCCTTTTTTTTTTTTTCCCTCTCTACTAGAATTTTTGCTTACTGAACAACTGTTCTCTTCATTCCAGGTACTTTGTTGACAACTCATTCCCCAACTCCAGTAGCCCCTCATCCAGTTACTATGCCCACGTATCGGGCTCCAGGAACACCAACCTATAGTTATGTGCCCCCACAGTGGTGATCATCCTGGCAGTCAGTGTAAGTTGCATTGAAAACGGTCAATCTTTCTTACAAACAACAGCATTCTGGGTTCTTTGGGGACATTTTGCAGATGGTAAGCAATGGGGGGGTGCTCCTACAATATTCTAATTGAGCAGGAGTACTCAAAAATCCTGCTGGGGTTTTTTGAGTGGTCTGTGTCCTCACAAGCCATGAATCATTTTCATGATGAGTGATTGTCAAAAATGAAAGAATGAGCCTTAAGATGGCCTTATTAAAATACATCTGGAATTAAATGTATTCAGTATTTTGGAATCATTGGTAATTGTTGAATTCAGCAGTACTGTGATTCCTGAATGAATATATTTGACTCTGTTGTCAAATTATCTGTGATTGGCTAAATATGTAGGCAGGGTGTTTTGCCTTGCTCAGAGGGTGAATGTTCCTCACAAGCTGATGAAACAGAAAACAATTAGATGATTTCATATATTCACTCAGGTAAGCACAGAAAAAGCGTTTTTAGTGTGAACCAAAATTTAGATTGTGAGCTTCAAGAAAAGGAGTTTAATTTTGAAATCTGCTATAAACTGGATAGATTTTTGGGCTGTAATCTGTGTCAAACTGACACAAGGACTAATGTGTTTGTGATACCCACTTCATTTCTGGTTTGTTTGGTTATTTTTGGCACAAGTTGAAAACAGCTTCATTTGAAATAATGACTTGTCAGAACAACTGAACTTGAGATTTTCACTTTAGTCCATTTAGTTTATGACAAAAGTTAACTTTGTTGTAACTTTCTCTGGATTTCTGTTTTAGCAGTTAGAAGTATAAAGTTCTGAGATTGCAGGTGACCATTCCCTTTGAGTTAGTAATGTAGCAGCCATTTCTCATTTTGCTGTGATGCTACACAGCTGTCTGCAGATCTGAAATGTTTCTCATGAAGTGTTTCAGCCAAGAGTCTCACATTACATGAATATAAGAAGTGAAAATTGTGCCTGGAATAGACTCATGACTGCTGGGAATTAAATTTAGCAGAAAATAGCTTCTTAATATTGCATCCTCTACATTAAAAACAAGGATGGTGCTGACAGAAAGCTGGACTGGACATGGCCAGAGCAAGTCCATGCAGTGTGTTGTTAGCCCAGAATGTGCCAGGTGGCAGGATAAGTGCTAGGGTAACATTGTTTAACACTTGGCATTTGTTGGTGTATGTGATGCATGCATTGTTCATGTGTTCTGCCACACTCAAATAGTATTTCACCTAATTGAGAGTATTTCCCACTCTTTTCCCCTCTCTTAATGTAGGTTTAAAGATGGGAGATATGCAATCAAGAAATTGAGGTTTAAAAGTTGGTGCTGAAGCCCTCATGCCTCCAACCAGGACTTTCCTTCTGAATGCTTTCAACACTTGGCTAAACACTACTAATTCCTGATCACTGAAGATTTTCCAGTGCTGCATATCTTACATCTTGGAACTCCAGCAGTTAGTCTTAAAGCAAATCCTGTTTTGTGGAC
The DNA here is from genome assembly GCF_029207755.1 of Chamaea fasciata. Lineage (NCBI taxonomy): Eukaryota > Metazoa > Chordata > Aves > Passeriformes > Sylviidae > Chamaea > Chamaea fasciata. Next base: position 3,538,256 of record NW_027094096.1, on the reverse strand, counting down.
TGTCTTGCAATTTTTTAGCTAATTATAATGATAAAAAGGGAGTATAAATTTATTCTGATCCATATCTAGTTGAATGCATGTTAAAACACAAAAACAAAGCTTGCTCAATCTACCTGCAGTGACTGATGCAAAAACCATCATATGCAAATCCAAAGGAACCGAAAAGTATTTTACAACTTGTATCACTAATGCACTGTTGTAATGTATGCAGGGTCTGACAAGGTAGAATCATGAAAGTGAGTTTCTTTCTAGAATACCATAACCTACATTAGATGAGTGCTTCAGCCTGTTTCAGGTTGATGGAGTTGCCAGTTTTAAGGGGGCATATTTTTGTTTAAGTGATGTGTTCTTTTCAGATTCAGCTGATGAATTGGAGTGACTGGAAAATGAGTCAGACAAGCTGTAGACATCCCGCACACCATTAGTTTACTTCATACCTTTTCATTTTCATTGTTTGGAATCAGTGTTATACAGATGTTCTTAAGGATCAGAATGAAATGACAAAGGTAACGCTGTGTGTGCCAGTAACTAAGGCAAACTTCCTTGAGGCAAAACTGGCTCTTAGGAATAGTAGGAGGTGATATCACCTGCAGAATGAATAGCATGTCCTGGGGAGATTTCTATCCAGTACTATCTTTCAGATAATGCAAGATGTGTCAAAGTGAGACTGCCACACAGACTGATAGAAAAACACTTCCTTTTAGTTCTCAGTTGAGCAAATTTGTGCTGTTTTTCCTAAAGAATGTTGTAGTCAGTTAAAAACGTATGTGCAGTTGATCCAGCTTGCTTTCCAGAAACTTAAGAAGTGCAAGGGCTTTCTGCAACAGAGTTCAGCTGCATGTTATTCTGAGGAAAGCTTGTGTGCCTGATGAGTATGTTAAAGGGGAACAAATCATTTTAACACAATTTCCTTGTTATCTACTTGCAGTATGGACTATGGATACTCTGTAGTAGGGCTGCCAGAATATAGAGGGTTTAAATAGCAGTTTCATTTTGGATTTTTTTCATGAAAATATTTGTAATTGAAGTAGGAGCCGTTCGTTGGTAACAGCCTTTCGGTGTGTTTTCTTAGTATTTTCTTTTTTTTACTTCCTAAATTGCACTTGGAAGCACGTAAAATAAGACTCGACTGCAGATTAGCATTTCATTGCAATGAGTCATTTGTGATATTCTTTCTTGCAACTTCAATTTTTAAAGTACCTCAAAGCAAATGCTGTGGGGATAAAGGGCTAGCCTTGGAACCCATTTGTATACCAAAATTGTTATGGGGAAGATTTTAAATTTTTAAATTTGAATATTGCACATTAAAACCGAGGTTCTTCTTAAACCTGCTTGATTTACAATTCCAGAAAGATGCAATTTTTTTTTATACATTCTGCCTGCAATAAATTATGCAGTAAACGGATATAAAATGTTGTTCCCTTTTAAGCATTTACACAGAGGTATATCAGGCTGTCTTGTTCTCGTAGGTTAACTTCCATTCAGAATTAAATCTTTTGAAGTTGTGTATCTTAGTTATGCTTTGTTTTGGGGTGTTCTGCTCCTGTACAGGTTTGGCAGCTGATTTGGGGTAGCATCAGTGCTGATTTTGTGCTGCCATCCCCGTACTCTGCCCTGGTGAGAGGCTTGTGTACCTTCATACCCCATTGGTGGTTAGAGCCTTCAGTAACTTTATTTTTTACAGTAAGCACTCTCTGTATTTTGTACCCTATTTTTTTTTTTTTAATAAAGTTTAGGTTTATTTTGCATGAATCACTGTCAGTGGATGGCCCCCTTATTTCTAATGCCTTGAACATAACCATGTTGTTGGAATAAGTACTTTTAACTTAACTCATGAGCACTTACTGCAGCTTAGGGATTTCCATATGTTTTTATATGGAGCAGAAAATGATCCAAGACAAACTTAGTTGGATGTGTAGTGCTTTGTTCAGTGTGTGTAACAATTCCATTAGTGTGTTAGATTGGCAGCTGTGATCAGTCAGGTGTGGCAGAGCACAGTGAGCACAGGGCGGTCGTCCTGAGCGTGGTTCTAACCAGGAGCTGAGGCTGCAGCGGAGCTGGGAGGGCCAGGCTGGAAGTTTGGCTGTCTCCTATCTCATCACCATGAACTCAAGTCATAGGAGAGAACTTCCATGAATGCTGCAATAGACAAATAGTTAAGGAATGAATAGAACTTCTTGTATATTTGCTCTAACTTCAGATTCCTAAATGTCATCTTGGGATTGGTCTCCGTGTAGTATTCTGTAACACTTAGGCAGTCTCACTTACTTGAGCACTTTTTTTTCTAAGTTGCATTATGGGATTCATCCAGGTGGGAGAAACTGTACCTTTTTCAAAGGTACTGCACCTTCCAGTCCTGAGCGATTCTGATCCTACTGGGAGGCTGGAGCTTGTCTCCAGGAGTTGTTCTGAAAAGTAACCAAAAGCACAGTGCAGGGGGACGGGGGGAATATGTGTATATATAACTATCTTAATGGTATTTTGTTGCAAATAGTAGAAAGCATGGATATAAAACTGCAGTGGGGGAAACTGTACATCATTAAATAGGCGTTTACACAGTGAGGGTCTTATGAAACATTCTCTCCTGCTTTTTATATAACATTCCCTATTTAGAATTCCTTTATAAATGAAAACGCAGTCTGTGTTTGCACTCAAGCTCCTCAGCAAATGAAGAGCTAGTGCGGTAGAGACATTTCAGATCAAGCTTCTCTTTAAAAAAAAGAAAACTTTTATGGCAGCTTTATATGATTAAAAAAAAAAAAAAAAAGTACTACTATAAACCTGGAACTGAAAATAACTGTTGCAGCAATAACAAAGAGAAGTCCAAGAATTTTTTTTTTTTTAATTCAAATTTCAGGTGTTGAGTCTAGATAAAGTATTTTTTAAAAACCGAGGTATTCCCTATGTCAGTAACAGCTGATGAAGATGTCTTTTAAATGTAGCAGCAGCGAAAGAAAACTGGCTAATAATTGGCACCAAAAACACAAAGCCCTAGTCAATGTGGTGGTGGTGAACTAAACGCTAGGAAGGAAAAGAGACAACCTACTACAAGATGTTGCTTATGCTTGTTGTAACCCTCTCCTGTGTGGACTTTTTGGAGACATGCAGGAATGCTGCTCAAGAAAGCTTCGTTTTGAGTGTACTATGCAAGTTCAATGCTTAGATGCAGCAGTAGGTGAAAAAAGTCCTTTATTTTAGTTGAAGTTCTTCCTTGTATTTCTCCATCCACTGAAAAAGCTGACCAAACAACAGAAGCAAACCACCACCCATCAGCACCGCCGTGTCTTGGTGTTGTCAGGAGAGCTGATGGTACAGAGCTGGGTACTCAGCATCGGCTGCTCCCCATGGAGTGTTCTGCCTTCACTGCTCCTGGGGTAGTAAGGCCTGAGCACTGACTTGGCATCACTCCCCAGGGCTTCAGCACAGTTCCACACCATTCCTTTGGGTTTTGCTCAAATAGGTGAGCACAGCAGTCTGACACCACCACCTGACTCTAGGGTCAAAGTCACACCGGGAGTGGTAACTCCCGTGTGTGGGAAACCTCCCATTTTAGGAATGTCAGCAATAGTGATGCTTCAGCTGGAACTGGAGGCACAGAGCCCATGGCTGTGCCTGCTCCGTGACTGCCTGGGCTGTGTTTGTGCAGTGCCCCTTAGGAAACAGCCCCAATCTGCCCCAGCCTGCTCCAGCTCGTGTCAGTCCAGGCAGGTTCCTCAGCCCTGGCAGCCAGGCTTTGGGAAGGCTGTAAAAGACGATTCCAGCTCGCTCCCGTTGTTCCCGTTCCGAAGTGTCAGTTTCTAATCCCGTGTTGTGTCAGCTTTAGGCTTCCTGCAGAGTCCCTCTGTGAGGAGGGGTGATGGCACAGGGCAGCAGCACCTGCAGCAGGGCGGGGCAGGTTGTGCAGGGCTGGCCCAGGGCTGAGCTGGTTCCCGTCTGCTGGGAGGACTCTGGGCAGTCTGGAGCCCCTGCCCGGGGTGCTGAGGGCAGGCAAGGTGTCCTGTGGGCACCACCAAAGGGAGAGGAACTGTGGGGACAAGAAACCTCCTCTTGTGCAGGTTGCATTCGACACTGAGACATCTGAATTTCACACGTAATAAGGGTCCATTTGTGATTTTTAAATCTAGACAATTTGTGGGCCTTGGAGTTCAACATCAAGAAAATGAACATGACTTTTCTAAACCGGTTGTGACTTTTGGGCACTTAGCAGGCAAACTGGGAAAGCTTTTTTAGCTGGCTGCTGTACAGACTTGTTTTAAGTAGAAGGGATTTGTTAGTGGGTTTTTTTAATTGTAATGCTATTATTGGCTGCCCTCCTGTCTTAAGATCTAAAAGAGTGCATGCAATGGAAGTACAAGAGGCCCCAGTAATAGTTCTCCATGTTTGTTATGAAATAGACACAGGTTTCCTTTTTATGACTTTTTTTAAAACTGTCTTAGGAACAGTTGTATTGGTACTTTTTTTTTTTTAAGTTTAGGTCAATGTTGTCTTCCAGAATAAGTTTTAAGGCATCACTCACTCCTGCATTGAACTATCGCATCAACACAAAGAGTGGAGATTCCATTCTGAGCCAGTTCAATTGTGAAAATTCATACTTTTTTTTTTATTTTTTATGCAATTCAATGAGTAGATGAGCTCAAGTTTAAATTCTTAAAAGCACGTTTATTGTAACAAGAATTGTTATGTATTAATACTTCAGTTTTCAATAAAGATTGACTTGTGTTGCTTATGGTGGTTTCTTTCCTACTGTCTTTGGTGACATCCTTCCAGAAAACATTCTGTGCTGGAGAGCAGTAGGGTACATTTAAACTCTTCAAGCTGATGGAGTCTGGTGATTGATGGAAGGAAAGCAAAATGCTGAAACGGGATGAGTGACTTTTGTCAGTGAGGTTTCTTGATGTCTAACCAGAACAGTGGCAAGGGCTCCCCACTGGGGAATCAGCTGCCCTAAGTTGTCCTGGCTGAGAGTATGGTAAAGGTGTTCAACCCTGCCTTGTTCCCTTTTGAGACATTTCCTGGGGTTTGAAAGGTTTTGTTTTATAGCTTAAAACAAAGGAAACGGAACAGATGTAAAAATTGCCTATACTCCAGCATTTGCTTCATACCAAACCCATGCTGTTTGATTGGAGATGTGACAGCCCTGAGCAGAAAGCTGTTATAAATCAGTGTCTTGAGTGTTCCCCAGAAGGAAAAGAGTGAAGTAGGTGTGAAGTGTGGGTAATTATCCTGTTTCTTTAGTGTGTGGGTGGCAGTAAAGCTCTGGGGGAACAACTAAGCTGCTTGAACTAACTGGCTATTTTCATTTATTGTAGGTCTCCAAAAATAACAGTAACTTACCTGGTAACCTTCTGGAAAAAAGCAACACATGTGGAAGAGGAAGGTGCAACGTGACTGCATCAATCTGCAGGAATAGTGTTTCTTTGTCAGGATTATTGCTGCAGGTAGTTTTAAGTAGTTGAGCTTCTAAAATCATAGCTGAGCACAAGGGGTACCACGGACAGATTTTTTTTCCAGTGTGTTTTGCCTTAAGCTAGTTGTTGGTCAGTTATCCTGGGATCGCTTTCATGTTACAGGTGGATAGGTTTGGGAGGTTTTTTTTGCAGAGCACTGCAGCTGATGAAAATTCATAATCCTCAACCAGTGGGTTGCTGAAATCTGGGATGCTATAAAGGGAAAAGCTGTTCTTCAGAATGGTGCTGATCACACTTGGGCTAGAAGGATTCTGATGTAGCTGTTCTCCTGGGTGTCTGCTGCTGTGGAACATGAGCTTGTGCTGGATTCAACACCTGTAAGGACATGGTACTGAACTCTAAAAGTCTCTAGAGAGAGTTTCTTTCATGGTGGTTCTAAATGTATCTGTGGACCTGCCAAAATGGTGGGTCAGCAATGGTTTGACTTTTCCCTCTTGCCAGACTGATTTTCAGTGGCAGTGTAATTGCTGTGTGTTACCCTCCCCTCACTGGTGAGTGGTTGGTGGGTACTTGCTGTGGAGGTCAGATACATTGGTAAGAACTCCCTCCTTCAGGGGCAGCTTTGAACACCTGGGAACAGCCAGAGCCCCTTCCAGGAAAGCATCTGCTCAGTTAGTGATTGGCAGAAATCAGGCAAGAAATTTTGTATTTCAAGTTTTCCTGAAACTTAATTATGGGCAAAACCAAAATCTGCCGTTTCTAACATCTTGCTTTAGATTCTAAACTCCATGGCTTGCTGTAGACAAAGTCAGGTAACAGAAATAGTTTCACTGGTGAGCTCCTTTGGAATCAGGAATTATTTAGATGGGAATTTTTTGTGTAGGAGATGCCAGTGTTGCTGAATTACAGGGATAAAACGTCTGATTCGCGTGTAGGAGGCTAAGTGCACTCCAGGATTTTATTTCAGTATCCATCAGGCTATTAGCTCTCCTGTCTAATCATCCAGAATAGAATGGAAGGCCATGTGATGACTTCAGTTTTTTAGTGTTTATTTTAAACAGCAGCCAGGAGTGTTTGGCAGCTGTGGGAAGCTGGGTTGTGTCACAGGGAGATTTGCAGGTGCAGAGGGGAGCCCGTTGAGCCTCATGGGTACAAGGAACCCCCAGTTGTAATCCTTGGTGGGCTGAGAGATCCTTCCAATGCAAACGTGACAGAAAGAGCTTGACAGTGAGCAGCTCAGCTGTCAGCTTAAATTGCCACAGCTGGACCTTCATTTTTGGGCTACAGTAATCTACTTTGTAGTGTTGTACAATAGCTTTTTCTTTTTCGGGCAAGAAAGGTAAAATAGGTGTACAAATTGATGCTTCAGAAAGGGGAAGGGGCACACGCCAACCCAAGTTTTGCTTTTGTCAACCCAGTAAGAATTGTAACCATGTGAAATTCCCAGCTGAGCTCAAATGCAGTTCCCTCTGCTTCAGTGAACATGTGGCTGTATTTGGGGACAAGGTTTTTCTTGATGGTGTGAATTAGGTAGCAACTATATTATTGCAGGTTACTGGAGGTTAAAGAAAAAAGCCACAAATTACCATTAAGCCTGGGTAATGGGTGGGTGCTGCTTAGGAGAAAAGGGAAAGAAGTAGGTGTGGAAGGACAGAAGGAACTTGTAAGCAGAGTGCTGTTACATAGCTGCTGTGTAGTCAGTAGGTAATGCTTTTTGGGAGGATCACACAATTATACAAGACTTAAAGTTGAGAGCTCGTTTATTTCCCATCTCACAACTGTAAATTAGGCAGTCACACACAAAGGTACAGGGCTCTGGGGTGAGTACCACAGGTATTTCATTGCACAGGCTGTGGAACAGGGAGCTGCTTTGGTAGCAAACTTGTGCAAAAGAGAAGCTCAGGACGTGCACAGAGGAGGGGTGTAGTCGCAGGGGGAAAAATGTCGGGAGTGTTAAGCAAAAAGAACAAGCAGCCTGCATTTTTCGTAGAAGTGCCAGCACTGCCAAAGCCATGGGATTTTAGTCACGTTGCTTGTTAAGGAAATGTGTGAGAGACAGAAATAAGGTGTGAGGTGTTAATGGCACGGCAGGTCGAGCTGGGATTGCTGTGTGATGGGAAGGAGCACCCTTTGGCTTCTGCAGGGCCTGCAGCTGAGTGCAAAGGAGGTGATTCCACTGCTGCCTGGAGCTCTGGTGCCTCCTGTAGCACTGGCAGGGTGTGCAGGAGGCGTTTCTGTGGTGCCAGCTCACACTGCTGCCTGCACCCTGCACTGCCTCCACTCTGACACCAGCTGCACAGCCAGGTCACTGGAAGGTTGATTCCCTCCTCACACTGTCCAACTACAAGAGCACCACTGTGTCTTCAGTGGGTTAAAATCAGCTGAAAATGCTCCCATTTGGGTTTTTTTTTCAGTTAATTTTTATCCACTCTCAAAGTTCTTATTCTTTAACCCATTACTTACCTGAAGACCTGACCCTACATCTTTGCTTAGGCTGGGAGCTCTGGGACAGGGAGTTTCTGCTGGTCGGCTGGTACAGGACATTCTAGCTGATATTTTGGGTTGTACCAGTGTGGTGCTGCTGATGTCAGTAGCAGTGGCGAGTCCTGCCCACTTTGGCAGAGAATGTGAGTAGCAGCAGGCACAGGCTGAGGCTCCAGCAGTTGAGTGAGGTGTGAGTAGTTCCCTCTTTAAAGCTTTAGGAGTTCCTGTTCTACCATATCCACTGTCCAGATGGGCTCTGCAATGCCCATAACCCTCATGAGCAGGTACGTGGTGAAAGTTGACAGGAGAATTAAAACGATTGAAGTCATAACAATAAAGAAGGAATCAGCACTTGCTGGATGCTGTCCCACCTGCCAGGTGCTGAGGGGTGCAGTCCTTGTTCGAAAGTCTGAGAGTTGCATACCAGTCTTGCCACAGACTTCTTGAATGATGCTGTTACATGAGGATGTGCTTCCACTGCAGTCAATCTGGAGGAGCACAGCCTGATATTCTGACACATCAGGTGAAAGGCCTTTTTATTTAAGAAAAGCTAATTTCTGTCATTCTGGCATCCCAAGAAAAGAAGCATTCCCAGCCTGAGCTGACATTCCTTTGTGACTCCCAGGTGCCTCGATTCAGAGTTAGCCCTGTTGGTGCCAGTGAGGTTTCCAGGTGTTTTTGGGAAGCTGTTGGGACAGCCAGGTGCAGGTGGTTGGCACATGGATGACAGAGTGCTGTGCTGGCTTTGCAGAGCAGTGTCCTGCACAGGGGGATCTCCTGCAGTGGACTGGGTGAGGCCAGGGACTCTGCTGGACACAGATGGGGCTCCTCTCCAGCTGACACCCCACTGTCCTTCAGGGAATGGACAAAACAGGAAAGATACTAAAGGCTGCTTTGGGGGAGCTTTCCTCTCCATGGGAACTGACCTAGTTCTTACTTTGAGTTAGCACAAAGACAGTTTGTGCTGGTTTTGCTGCTGTTAGAACTTGAACAGTCTATACACCCACAGTGTCTGAATCAGATATTCTAAACTAATAGTTCAAATTAGAGATTTTTTTTTTCCTTTTTTTTTTTTTTGGTCACAGTAGAAACTACATAATTTAGCAGCCACTGGTCCACTTTGACTGGTAGCTTCAGGAAATCATTCTTTCAATTGATTCACATGCTTTACATAATTCTGTGTTTTGTTTGACCAAATGAAATCTGGGCAGGTTTTGGTCATTAAGAAACATGGCTGTTCTTACAAGAAGCTTTCTAAAAGGATATCTACAGAGGGAGAGGAACAGATAGAGCCAACACCCCTAAAAAAACCCTCAAACCACCCCTGACTCAATCTCTTTGTCCTCTTTGTGTAACTCAATGCAGAACTGTTTTTCTGAGCAGTTCAGCTGGTTCTCCCCTAAAATCCAGAAGGATTGGTGGTGTTCAGACTCATGTCAGGAGCTTCAGTTTGATTTGTAGGCAAATCTGCATTTCTGGCCCCGGTTGAAGGTTCAGCACCAGAGAAAAGGATGCTGATGTCTCACAGCTCTGATTCTTCATGTTTCAAATGGGCACTTCTTGTGAAACTGGCACGATGGTCTTGTCCCTTTAGCTCAGAGAGCTTGTCAGAGCCTGTACTTGACCAGCCAGAAGCCCCATTCTCATAATGTGAGAATCTCACAATGGGATCTGCAGTGTGCACTCCCCCAGTCCAGGCTGCACACGTTCACCCTGGTGTTGGCAGAACAGTGGGAGTCACTCCAGCCCAAATCCAGATGCCAGGGGGAGCGGGAGGGAAATGTGGGCTTGGTTAATCTGTTACCAGCTCACACACAGGTACACTTTGCCATTTAATGAGTAACTTGGGGGATGAGATGACTTTTGAGTGTCTAATCACTAAAAACCTAAAGAGGTTGCACGTGATCTGTGACGGTTGGTTCAGGAAACACGGAGGGTTATGGTGAGAATCAGGAAGTGGTGCTGGATGTTAAAGGACTGTGTTTTGTATGAAATCCTCTTCAGAGCAGCCTGTGGGGTGGGTATGTTGAGCAAAATGGGTTTATGGGTTTGAACCTTACCTGTTTTCTGTGTTGCTGCTGTCCCTCCACCACTTTGTGTGATCAGCTTTTTCACCTGATCTCAGTCTTGCATAGGGGATTGGATCCTAGCTCCAAATGGGATGTGCAAGACTAGAATCCCAACTGAGGACACTTTTTAGAAAGAGTACTGATAGTCAAGTGGAGACTAGAATTCTTCCAGAAGTGATTAGCTGTCCATTGACTGGGATGCTGTCTGGCCAGAGAAGTCTGTTTGGCACTTCAGAAATTCCTGTAAAAAAGTGTCTCTGTAAATCCTTTGTGCGCACTGGTCAGAGATGAAGTTCTGGAAGAGCTGATCGATGATGTGATTATTTTAACCACTCGATGCAAATTTACTGTTCAGAGTATTGCTACACAGGTAATCAGTAATAGCCAATTCTTGTGTGTGTTTCAGCAGGGGAAGAAGGGCAGGGGCAGGGTTGTTGCACTTCATGCCACTGCACTCCATGGTCCTGTGCCACTGTCACCCCATTTCCCTTGGGAGAGAAGGTGAGAATTTCTACCAGAGTGACTTCATTGCAGATGTAAAGCTGAGTATATTAAGCAACGTTCTGCCTAAAACCAGATCAGACACTGCAGCAAGGGGAGCTTTGAATAGATGTCACCACTTCCTTCACACTGGGCACAGAGTGGTTTTGAGCAGGGATATAAAGAGGTTTTAGGAGAATCTCCATCCTTGAGTGTACCCATATAGCAACTGGACAAGACTATGAGCAACCCGATGCATTGTCACAGCTGGTCATGCTCAGTGTGGGGGGGTGTAGGGTGTGATCCTGTATCTGTCTTGGGCAGGGGATTGTCCTCTGCCCCTCTACCCCCCTCCACTTACTACAAAGCTGATTATAAGCTCAGAAAATTGACAATTTTAGTGCCAACAGGTTTTCTTCCTGGCCAATCAAAACAAACATGCCATGGATAAGGAAAGGAGGGTGCAGACACTTAGGGTAAACACAGAAATGACAATTGGCTTCTGTTACTGAGTGGTGCTGGCTGCAACTGACAGTAGCTGTGTGTGTCAGGGTCTCTTGGTCACCGTGTCCCCCCTGGTGTCTGCACACACCTGGCAGTGCCTCAGTGTGTCTGCTGGGCCACGTGTGGCTCTGGGTGGCTTTCAGTGTCCCCACGTCTCTGTGTGTGTATGTTGTGCTAATACTGCTGTAGCTGCCTATTCTCAGTGGCTTCTTAGTGATTTTTCTTTTCCCCCCCACCCAGTGTCCTCCCCAGAGCAGAGTGTGACCCCTCTGGTCAGGTCCCTGTGTCCCCACTGTCCCTCCATGGGATGGCTGCTCTGAGCAGCCCCTCGTGGAGCTGCAAGAGCACAATCCCCCCACTGACTTGGAAAAGAAACAGCTTCACACAGATAGATGGGCTGGAGACAAACACAGGCCGAGAGTCACTTTTACAAGTTTCTTTATGAAATTAAATGTTGCCCCTGGTCTGGGGGGAAGATATAGTGCAAGAAGGACTTTGTACATGCTACTGAATTCAGATATCCCTGGGTGACCAGACTTTGGTCAGCTACAGCATCAACAAACACTGGATTTCTGAGCTCTGCAGACAGTTAGTGCTCACCCACACTTGAGCTGGAATGAGCTGGTGTCTTCCTTCCACTGTCACAGGATGTCTCCTAATCTAGGGAATTCAGTCAGTATGGCTTCTAACTCTCACTATGGTAAGGCAAATCTTTCTTTTTGCTAACCAAGGTTTAAATTCATTCTTTTTGGCCACCATTTGAAACTTGGGTACTTAAAGTGAGGCTCTTAATGCCAAATTTAGGCCTTTATAAAGCGGTTTTCCGTTTTTAAAAGTGTCAGTAACACTCCTTGAATTTGAGGGTCTGTGGGAGTTTGCATAACAATGACGTTGCAGAGTTGAACAGCAGACTCTGCCTTCTGGGAGCTACGTTTGCAAATATTGACCTTTCTTTAGAAAAAAAAATAAAAAGGAAAAGAAAAATTAAACAGACGAAACAGGCATCAAGTTAACAACATCTGACAAGAACAATTACAGACTTACAAAATACACAGTTCTGATTTTTACCATAAATAAACACATTACAAACAATGAGCATTTTCATTGGCCAGGAAATATGGCAGAATGATGGAGAGACGAGAATCTAAAGAATTGAGTATGGTATTAATTAGGCACATTTTTTCTCTAACTTATGTAACTCAAACCCACTAGAGAGATTCTTCGAGTTGACTCATGCTGCAGGTTGGCACAGTTTGATGTAGGACACCGTTCAGCGGTGCTGCTGGACCAAAGGGAAGGGAGGAGGTCACAGTGCAGTGCTCACTGTGCTCTGAGTGCCTGCAGAGGCTGCTGAGTTAGCTGGACACGCGGAGGAGGATCACAGCTCTGAGAAATGCAAGGATGGGGCCGGGCACAGCAGAAGGGTTCATCCCTCCTCATCGTGGGCTCTGAACCGCTGTTCTGAGCACGGCAGTGGCCGCGGGGCCAGCGGCTCCATCAGCTGCCAGCCCCTGGGACAGCTGCCGGCCAGCAGTGCTGGGCACAGCGGGAAGGAGCGAGTCCGAGTACAGCTGACAAGCGCGATCTCCGCGGCTGCAGCGTGTCCGCTCCCCGCTGCGCGCTCCTGGAGCTCCTGCCGGCGGGCAGCGCAGGGCCGGCTCCGCCGCACCGCTCCTGCGGCGCCCACGCCGCCTCACCCCGGAGCCGGCGGGCTGCAAAATAAATAGGGAAGGCGGGAGCACACGTGCCATCCTCTGTAAACACAGGGCTGGGCGAACCTGGGCTCCGCCGGCCAGGACTGACGGATAAAGTGCTTTCTCAGAAGGGGTTCAGGCACAAACACGGGGCTGCCCCTATTTCCGGAAGGGCGTCAGCCTGCTGATGTTCTGCCAGAAGTTCGAGGGCTTGCGCTTGGGCTCTGCCAGCATGAACACCTGCTGCTGAGGGAGCGTGGTGGGCAGCGTGGGGTGCTTCTGCCGCATCAGGAAGTCGTAGTAGGGCCTGGTGACAGCTGGGAGGAGGAGGAGGCGATGGGGAAGCACGTTAGTTAAACACGGCTCCTTTCCCCTCCCTCTGCCGCCTCCCCCAGTCCCCGTTAAAGCTGCAGGGCTGTGAATTGGGTCTGTCTTAGCGTTACTCTACTTCATCCTTACGTTCAGCAGTGCCTTTTAGGACTAGAGCTCATGTGGAAGGCCCGGAAAGGTGCTGCACAGGTGTCAGGTGTTCTGCCAGCATGACAGCAGGGCGAGAGAGCTGCAGCTCATGACTGGTGACAAACTTAGCTGGTGCTTTTGGCTGTGCTGGGAGAAGCAGCTGCCGGTGCCTGTTACAGCCTCCTGGGCTGCATTTCTGCGTAGGAATGGTCAGTGCCTGCATGGTGGACAAGGCTGGTCTGTGCAGTTTCCTCTAATGCAGTGCCCCAAGGGCTTTGCTCTGTTAGTGTGGTCTGGCCTCCTTCCAAACTTCCCCCTCTGCAGCCAAATCTTATTTCTGACCCTTTTTAACATTCAGCCAAGCTTTCTTTCAGGAGATGTGGCTGGGCTCTAAGTGCCTGCTGGAACCACCAAGAGGAAGTGGTTGCCTCTGTGGGTTCAGAGGAAACCAAGCAACACCTCTTCCTGTGAGCAGAGAGAAGGGGAAGGTGGCATCCACAGGGCTGTCTTCAGCCAACTGTGCTGTGAGCACAGGAACCTTTATTTTGCTTGACTTCCCTCTCCCCTGGCTGCTGCTAATTGTCTCTGACAGGCTGAAGGAAGAGCTCTGCTCAAGCATGGTACCTCTACCCCTGCCCAAGGTGCAGGTTTCAGAGCATCTTCCACAGGCACAACTGCCCAGCAGGAACAGTCCCTGCTGCAGTGACCCCTGTGACCCTCTGTGCACCATGAGGATTACTACAAAACTTGTCTTTTGCCAAAGGGAATGCCATAGTGCTGGGAAGGTTAAGGCTGCGCACTGGCCTTGGAGCAGAAGGTGCTGGGTTTTGGCAGAGTGCTGATTATTTGCAAAGTGGCTCTCCTGGAGTTAAGCATCCTGCCTCCAGCCATGTGAATCTACCAGGGATTGTAGTGCAAATTGTCACCATCTGGCCCACTCAAGAGTCTGTTAGTGCCACTTCATTGGAACTTCTCCCATGTAGTAAATACAGAGCCATCCCCCATTCTCCCAGTGTTCCCGTGCTCAGGTGTGACTCACCCTTGGGCTTCCCAGCATGGTGCTGCTTGCTGGCATTCAGCATTGCCTGTTTTTTCTGCACCTCTGTGATGGAAAATCCTGCAAGATAAAGCAGATTTCTGTCAGCAGCAGGTCGTCATTTGGTACCTCAGGAGAAGACTGGGGCAGGCAAATGCCTGAGGTGAGAGGCCACAATTCCAGCTAAGGCTGGAGGGGCACAGCCTGCTCCCCCAGCCTGTGCTGTGCTGCACAATCCCCCCATGCAGGGTTTGCTGCCCCTCAGCCCATGCTGCACTGGGGGGAGAAACCAGTCCAGGCCAGTGGTGGCTGAAACTGGGCTGAATTAAGATGGATTTGGACAAAACAACACAAACCCTCTTGTACAGTGAAAACCTTTGACTGATCCTCTTCTACACTGTTCTGGACCCTGTGTGTAATGTATTGACTATTTTGTCAGCCCTGCTTGAACTCCTTAAGACACGTCAGCCTCCCTGAGGACAAACTGCAGTGATGGTTTGTGGTGGTTTGCAGTTTTTTAATTGCACAGATTCATTCAGAATGTGTAATTCAGCAGCCCAGAGGTGCCCTGGAGCATGGACTGGCTTCCCCACCCTTTCACTCCTCAGGCATTAGCTGATGGGTAAAAAAAGATGAAAACCAAAAAATTATAATAATAATAATAAAAGAAAAACCAAACAATCTCCCAGCACTGCTCTTTCCATACCTGTCTCCTGGTCGAGCTGCACCTGCCTCCTTTCATTCTCAAACGCCTTCAGCCAGCGCTGCTTCTGCTCAGGCTTTTTTGCACAGAATAAATGGACTTCCTCAGTGTCTCTGCAGTGCAGCTTAAATGCATTTTTCACACTGATATTGAAGTCCTTGTCTTTCCCATCTTCCACATCCAGTATTTCCATGTCATCCATGTTGATCCGACTCTTGTAATACAAGATGTCCCTGCGCAGAAGGTCCTGTAAGAGAGATCACAGCAGATGTTGCTGTTTCTTGGATATGATGGAACATTTAACCTTCCTGATATCCTGTAAAAGAAATGAGCACTGGATTTGAGCGGGTGGAACTGCTGAGCTGCTGTGGGCACTGCTGGGAACTACATGGCTTGTTCTGGCGCTGGGGTCTGTGTTGGAGCCTGTCTGCTGCCCCGAAGTTGGGTATTACACATGATCCCAAATCCTCGTTAAGCCTCTGACACAAAACACTATTTGAATCCTTCAGTTTCAGTTAAAAAGCAAAAATAATACTAATTAGTTCTTGGTGTTTTTATTGACAATAAAAAGTAACTTTGAGAGCAGTGATTTTCATGCCTAAGTTACCTGGAGCTACCTGCATGCTGTGGGATGTGCAAAAAACAACCGGCACATTCAGTTCTGAAATTCCAGAGGAAGGTACCGTTCATTGGCTCCAGGAGGGAAGATTTCTTTTATTACTCAGCTTATGAAAAACAGCATGAGCTGTACTTACAGACTTACATGTGCTGTTTGCATGGCCTTACTGATGGCCAAGGCCCACAGCCGTTCATCAAATCTGCAGTTCTTGCTGAATACAGCACTAAGGTGGAAGTTCAGTTGAAAAACAAGGTAGTTAAAAGAACTTGTGTGACCGTACTCATAACTGAATTATATAGAATAACCCTACACTAACCCCAGAAGCAGTGCAGTGCTTTCCTCTTTTGCTGTGCTCAGGTGCACAAAACAGCTGAAAGAAAAGACTGCAAAGAATGCCCAGAGAAGGCTCAGTGCCAGGAGCACACCAGGCCAGGAAGAATTGAGAAAACAAAGGGGTGGAGAGGGAGTTCACTTAAATCCATCAGCACAGCAGTAGCAGCATTCATGGGTTACCTTCTTGCAGCAGACAAGCTGGTGATCAAAGAGGAAGAACATCCTCTGTTGGCTCTTGGCTTGAGGGTGGGAGATTTTGGCTAGTTCCCCAGAATAGATGAGCTCTGAGCTTCTGACTAGGACATCTTCTCCCTGAGAACAGCACAAAGAACAGGTTGGTCTCAGCCTCATCTGAAAGTGGGGGCCTGAATTCCTGCTGACAGAATTCATCTGGGAATGAGAGAGAGCCTCTGTGCTGGAGGACAGGCCTTGGCACATCAGGGACACACTGTGCCCTTGGCACCCAGGGAATGGGAAGTGAATTTGATTGAAACAATAGCACGTTAAATTTTTAAAATCTCCTTTTCCAGGGAGCCTGCTCAGGAAAGCTGCTCCATCCCAGACTTAAAGGAGGCACATAAGCAGGGAGCTAAGAATTTAGCCTGGCATCCTTGGGCAGGGAGACAGTGTGGGATTTAGAAAATTAGTATCTTGTTTCTTTTATTTAACAATTTTTTTTTTCATGAGTCTGCAGGGAACCTTGCTTTCCTCTGTCACTATGCCAGAACTTGCCTTTCTGCGACAATAACCTGGCTTGTAAAGAATTGAGGGGCAATTCTGCTCATCTCGAGAGTTTGAAGTCACTCAAGATAAAATGAAGGGCAAAAAAAAATAAAATAGAATTTCACTAACCTACCTACATGCTGATTTCATTCTGCAAGGAAAAACAGGGAAGCAAAAATCCCAGGGAACATGTAAAGGCAGCTGGTCTAGTCGGGTTATACACCAGACCTGCTCAGTTGTACTCAAAGATCATAACTGTTTAAATAAAAAAGAAGACTCTCCATAAAGATGGGCAGAGAACTGAGGTGGGGCTAGACAGGGAGGCGTCACTGCAGAGAGGAGCTGTTGGAAGGGCAGAAGAGGAACAAGGTGGGATTCTCCTACCTCCCAGTCCTCTATGGAGCTCTGCCACTGAGCGATTTTGTCGATGTTCTCCAGCCGCCGCTTCCTCTCGTTGATGAGCCGAGCCACGTTCTTCATGGCGTTCAAGGCAGCCTCCACGTCCTTGAAATCCCTGGGGAGGGGCAGAGGGGTACATGGCTGCTGTCCCTGCACTCCACAGGAGCAGCCTGGCACGGAGCTGGGGATGGAACCAGGAGTTCCACCTGCGGTCTGTCCCAACTGATCTGTGCTGCTGTCACATACCTGCTCCTGCTCCTGGGGCAGCTTCTCAGATACTCGCTGCTTTGGAGCAACATTATGATCTGGTAACAAATCTGGGCCACCTCTGGGGAAGGGGGTAAGTAATCTAATTTAGCGCCAGAGGTGTAAATACAAATCGCTGGAAGAACCTCCAGGTTCTCATTTTCTTTCTGCAACATGATACAACATATTCACAATGCTGCTGCTCCCATGCAGGGGCTGGTCTGTGGTGCAGAGGTGAAGCGGTTCAACAGTAGCTGGCTTGTTTCAAACAGGAGCTGATGGTTTATCTGGCAGGGTAGGACAGAGGCTGATCTGCCCTCCCCCACACACCATCTGTGGCCACCAGCTCCTTCTGCTGAGTTCAGAGCGGCTGGGAAGGAGCTGAGCTGCACAACTTGGCTCTGAGGCAACTCTCAAAACATCTGTGCACTTCCTTAAGGAGCTTTCTGCTCCGAGGTCAGCTTCAGACAACATGCTTAGAGATTTAACAACACATGTTTAAAACCATTCTGGGAAATACCAGGGCTGCAATTAGGAAGGTGAAATCAAGTCAAACCACAATGGACCGATATCAACACTTGCATACAGATTTTTCATGTTTTCAGACAATTAAGTGACAGATATTTGTGCCAAAGGCAGTGCCTTCACCCTGAAAGTGAGTGATGGATGTGGAGGCTTTGGAGCTGGCACTGACGGGGCACCAAGTGTGCATGGCTTGGCTGCTGCAGGGCACAACTTCCCACTGGGGAAGTGGAGCTGTATGGACATTTTGGGATATATTCAACCAAAGCTTTTGGAGGCAAAGTTCCCAACACCACCACCAGAAACATGTAACTCTGTGGTAAAACTCTATGGTAGATCTTTTCCAGGGCAAAGCCTTTGGGATTCCCTTGAGGAATTCAAAGGATTCCACATAGCTCCAAAGTGTGCATATGCTGGTATCACAGATACATGAGCCAAATAAAATAGAAAAGGGCTGTTATAAAGCAGACCTTCTAATTCTCAATCTGAGACAGGAAAGCTGCTGTAGTGGAAAATTACGTATTTAACATAAATATACCTTTTTCCCCCAATTTCTACGAGGTAACCTGTAAGAATTGTGGTGTTGGCTGCAGTTTGGCCACTGCCCTCCATGCAAGATTCATCACGAGCCCATTCCCATGAGAGCAGCCTGGCTCCCTCCCTCAGTGACCTACCTGTGCTGGGGGTTGGTGTACTTGAGCAGCTCGGCCAGCTGCAGGGGGTATTTGCAGATTTTCTGCACGGGGGTGAGCAGGAAGCCATCCAGGGAGATGTCAATCATCTTCTGCAGCAGGCGGCAGGCCTCGAAGAAGTAAACGTACTTGTTGACCTTGGTGAGGCGCGACAGCTCCATGCAGGCGTTGGGGTGGTTGTTGCAGTACTCGGAGTAGATCTGAAACTCTGTTTGCTGCAAGGGACAGGGAGGGGTTTACTGCCCACGTTCCCCTGGCACAGGCTCCTCTGTGTGTTCGGTGATTTGGATCCTGTCACTGGAACTCTTTTTAAGTGGTTTGTATCCTCCTCAAGCTCTCCAGACCTAAAGCTTGGGGTGGGCAGGGTGTGTTGCAGCTTCAGCACCTGCAGCTCATCTGAGAGACCCAGACATTCCCACATACTCTGCTCTAGGCTCAGCTGAATGCTTTTAGTGCCCACACCAGCCACAGCTGATCCTGCACCCACCTGAAAATGCCATCACTGCAAACTTCCCTCTCAAGGGTTTGGAATCTTCCTAGATTTTCCCTGAAGCACCAAGGTCTGGCAGGGATTATAGTGTTCAGAAGATAAGGTGCTTTGAAAATGCTCTTTCCACAGCCATAAGAGCTACAGGATATTTCTTTGGGAAGTGGGGAGGGGTTGAACAGGGCCGGGGTGGGGGGTGGTGGCATTGAGTTTGGTTGGATGGGTCTTTTTAAAGAAAGCTTCAGTTCTGTCAGATAAATTCCTAAATCCTCTGGCTTCATCCATGCTCCGCCACCCCTTTCCCATGAAGTCAAATTTACTTACATATTCCAAGAAGCACGAGCCAACCTCACTCAGATGTGGGTGGTCTTTGTTAAATTTCTTCTCTAGTGCTTTAACAAATTTCTTCTGGCACCTGTAGATGTCCTCAATATTCCCAAAGATTGTCTTCAGCTGCTCTTCCGTGAACATGTCCGCTCTCTTGCGGCACTGCTTAATGTAACCCTAGGAGAAAACCAAATGGGGAACCTTCCTGGGCATCTGCTCTGTGCCAACAGAAAGCCTCAAGGACTGCAGCCAGGTGTGCACCAGGTTCCTGTATTCCCTTCCTGCAGAGATGTGCCCATATTTAGCTGTTATTTCCTCTAATGTTACCCTAAACATGGTGGAAATAGAAGCTGCCGCAGAGCAGTGGCAGCCCTGGGCGATGCTGCAGCTCACACCTGAGGGGGTCACAGAGCTGCTTTCTCTCTTGCTGCAAAAGCCTTACTGTGTCTGCAGGCAATGGGGCGCTCTGAGCCCAGCACTGGTGGATTCAGACCAGTTAATTCCAGTTGTGGATCTGCTTTGGGTGCCTGTGTGAGGAGCTGCCCGACTGACTCCAGGCAGAGGAGAGCTCCCAGAGGTGGGGGGACACTGCAGCAGGAGAGGATTGTTTGTGTGTGCTCTTTGCCCCAGCTGCCTCTGCTGGGAGCCACTACGCTTCTGTACCACTGCAGTGGAGGATTCTGTTCCTGCAAAAATTCCAACTGCCTTCACTCCCCCAGTGTACACCATGGATCTCTTTTAGAAGAGGTGTCACAATATTCAGCATATTTGACAGTAAAGGACTCAATTGGCTGAGCATCCCCCTGTGGTTTTGATCTGAGCATGACTTGCCTGAAGGCTGGAGTTGCTGATTATGTTACCCCAGAACATATATTAGAGAGGACAGCAGTGCTAGACATTTACTTTTCTCTGGCTTGGGAAATTCAATTAATTCCATTTAATCAGAGCACAAGTGAGTGCTCTAAATGCAGAGGCATTTGGGATTTTGCTGTAATGAATTGTCTTCTGAGCATATAATGGCATTCAGCAGAACTGATGAAAACACAGTCTCATTTTCAGAAAAGTTACCTGCTCAGGGTCCTTTTCTGGGCAAGAATGGGACACAGACCGTCATCCTTCAGACAAGTTCTTACAGTCCCTTCCCCCTTTATTCCTTACCTCACAAATGTCCTTCAGGTGCTTGATGTAGTCTCTCTCTGTGCTTATGATCTCATTGATGACGTTGGTCCTCATTTGGTCTTTGGTGGTCTGGCCCATCCCAAAGCGTCGGGAGTCGTCCTCTTTGCCCCCCTCCACCTTCAGGGGATAATCCTCCATGGGCTCATCCTGGTTCACTCGCAGCTGTGCAAGCACACAAGATGTTCACTGTTTGTATTGCCGAACGCAGCTCTGCCAAGGGAAGTTTGGGACAGCCCACTGGCCGGCTGACAAAGCCTGAGCTGGGACAAGGTGTGAAGAGGGGCTGTGTATTGCCTGGAAACATTCCCCCCGCGGGGAGGCTGAGCCCAGACAGTCACTTCGGGGAGCGGACTTTGAAGCCACCTGGCAGCTGCTCCCACCGTGACGTGGGTGGTTTTAAGCAGGCATTTCTTGTGGAAAGAAGTCACAGGAATAATACGGAGTCCTTCAGGAAGTATGCATAGAAAATCAGGACAAAAATGGTTTATCAAGTGAAATTTTCTTAAGTATTTGAAGGAGGGAGGGAGAACCACTAAATTGTTGGGGGTTTATCGACTTTATTGTTCTCATGCTGTCGGTAACAGATGGCCCCTCGATAATATTTAAATTATTTAAATTAAACATAATGATAAGAATAATAAATTATTTTTAAATTAATAAATTATAAAATTAGCAATAAATTATTGAAATCAATAAAATCATAAATTATTTACATAATCCCCGGGATTATTTAAAGAGAGTTCACTGCTAAGGTAAAAGCAGCTGCAGCTGCCGTGGGCAGTAAGGGCAGGGCAGGGCTGGGCTGTGCGGGACTCTCGGTCCCCATCAGATGGCAGCACAGGGCTGGAGCCGCACCGGGCTGCGGGCTCCGCTCCGCACCGAGCTGAGGCTGCCGCCGACTGGGGCAGTTCACTGGGGAGCTTGCTTTGTCGTGGTGCTCTTGTGGCCCTCCGAGTGCCCGTGGGGATACTTTGTACTTGACTCAAAGGATCTGTCCCGGCACAGAGAAGGAGTGAAAGATAGGAAGTTAAAACACACACGGTTATCAGAATTTTTAGTACAACGACACGGAGCTGCTGTAAACTTTTCATGTAGTTTCTTCTAGGCTCTGTGACTTAGCACTCGGTACAAATACACCTACATATAAAAAACAGTGCACACCCCTCCCTTGTCAACACAGGCCCAGATTACATTTACTCACTGCTGCAGCCCTCAAGACGTGCAATCCTGGCTCTCCTTCACTGTCAGCAGGACATCGGCAACATTTAAACTCAGAGCTCGGCCTGAAACTCATGTGCAGTGACAGAGTCCTGCAGTCTGACCCGAGCCTGCAGGCACACCAGCCCTCCCTGCAGTGAGCTTGAGAGCCAGTGGAAATTAGCAGCAAATGTTCTCCTGGATGCTTGAAGGAGTGTTGTGATTCCTCTGTTAGAAGAATTTCTTCCTCTGCGTCCCTAATGCCCAGTACTAGTCTGCTTTACTCTAAGATATTACAAGTTTTTGCCAGCCAGGACAATTCAACTTTATCAGTAACATGAAAGAAAAAATTTCGTGTTTTCATTGAACAAAAAAAAAAAAAACAACCCCAAAACAAAAACAACAACAACAAAAAAGCAGTACTGATGTCTTGGTAATCTTATTTGTAAAACATTCCACTGTTTGCAATAATTATCCAGCTGAGATCATCTCCTGCAACCTATAACAAAGCATTTCAAAACTGCCCCACTTCTCCACGGACTTGTGCTACAGACACCAGATGACCTCGTGTCACCTCCTTACATGCTTCAGCTGGTTTTAGGTCACTTGTGATCTGAAGTGACCTGGATAAAGAGCTAAAGGGCTGAGAATCTCTGCCCTTGGGCACCTAATTGCCTTTGCAGCGCTGAGGAGCCTGCCCCGAGGTGGTGAAAGCTGTCAGGCACCCACACCTGACAGTCACAGTCAGGAGCAAGGAAAAAAGCCTTCCTCCTCACAGCAGGACAGCAGAGCACAGCACAAACTCCCGGATTCCCCGCTGCTTGCCCTGAGAGTTCAGATGTGTTTCAGAGAGCTCTGCTGGAAATGAAGGCTCTGCAGGGTGCAGCTGGGACTGTCTGGGCCGGTCTGCACAGCTCTTCTGTGTGGCCTTGTGGCTGGCACCAGGGGACAGCCTTGGCCCACAAGCGCTGAGTGTCTCACACTGCCCCAGGTAACCCCCGAGACATTTCTTGTGCTTTTCTCCTCCATGTTTTAGTGCCCGTCATACAGTGCTGAGTGACAGCGCGGCAGCCTGGTGGGCTGCGAAGGTGCACGTGTGAGTCGGCTGGTGCACCTTGGCATTGCACTTGCCCCTCCTGCAGCTGCAGAGAGGAGCCCTTGGTGCCGTGCTCGTCTCTATTGTCTGAGTGGACACTGGAGTGAAGACCTCTGCCAGCTGCATCGGGGAATGCTCCAGGAGAGTGCTGCCTGCTCCTGGAAGTGGACGCCATGTGCTTGGTTACAAATCGGCCAATATACAGATGGGTAAGCAGGAGCCAGGCTGCAAAGCACCAAACAGAGCGGCTCCCCAGCTGGCACAGCTCAGCTCTGCTCCAGCCTGGAGCTGAACCCTTTGCCCTGATTTATTCATGTAGAGGGAGTTCTCCACACTGGTGGCTGCTCAGCCAGGAGGGCACCCTGTACTGGAGCCACTTGTAGAGGAATACTAACAAGACAGGCTGAACCATCTCTAGCAGTGAAAGTCCTTAGGAGTCAGCACAGAGCATTAAACCTGGAGAAAAAGAACAAACCCCTGGTGCTAACGGAGAGGGCACAAAGGAAAACAAGATCTTACCCGAACAAAGCTAGCTGGAAACCAGCCTTCACTGTCCAGAATCCTCCCCCACCACCACTCCTTGTTGGTGGCATCCATTACTTCGATGACATCTCCGGCCTTGAATCCCAGCTCCTGGTCATCCATGGTGACGTGGTCCCAGAGCGCCTCCGCGTACACCACGCTGCCATCGCTGATGAGCTGTGGGCACAGCAGGCACAGTGTCAGTCCTGCCTGCAGCAGCTCCCTGCACCACCTCGTGCTGCTCACTCAGCACCCCCGTGAGCAACGAGGAGCTGGTGCCAGGCTGGTGACCCTGCTCTCAACAGCATTTCTTCAGAGTCACTTGCACACTCTGCTACATTTACTACCATAAAACCAGAAATTCTGATATTTCATACTGGCTTTGCCTCAGCCAGTGAACAAGGCTCGGTGGTGCCTTGTTTGTGGAGGATGCTCTGGTGCTGCCAGTGCAGCTCTGCTTTGCAAACCCTTGAAATAAAACCTTGAGCATCAATATTTAGAGACATACTTCAGAGAAGAAAGCATTCAGAGGCCTCAGAGCTCCTCTGGAATGGGCAGAGCCTGAAGCCTTTAAGGTTGTTAAACGTAGCACTTAAGGTGCTTAAAATAAGACACCTGGAGAGTTTAAAGCAATTATACTGAGGAACAACAGTTATTTACTACAAGCCCCATAGAGGCCCCACTCTAGGAAAAATAACAATGAACAAAACCAAAACCAAAGCCCGTGTGGCTGGAAGCTGCAAGGGGCTCCTGAGCACAGCGATGCTGTGCCTGGTGCCACTGCTGACCCTTCCCACATCAGCTGTGGGGTAGCCAGGGAACCCCTGGGGCTGTTGCTGTCTCTGTGGTCCTGCTGGCCAGCACAGCAGGAGAGCCTGATGCCACTGGTTTATCAGGGCAGAGTCTCCCTTGGATTTCAACAACTACAGAGCACACACACGGAGTTCCCGCGGCTGGCTGAACACCAAAGAATTTCCTGAGAAGAATGTGTGCATTCTGGAGTTCTGCTAAAAAGGACCTGGCCATTGTGGAGTGGCAGTGAAGGCCCGTTTTTCTCCAGGAAAATGGTGCAATGATGAATTATGGGAGGGCAACAGGAGGACAGTCTGCGAGGCACACCGGAGAAAGAGAAAAGCTGTAGGAAAGCCACTGTCCCTGGGAGGTGTCCCAGCACTGCAGCAGTGTCACCACAGCGCACAGGGCACGGGCCACCCCACCCCTTGGGTCACCCAGAGTTATCCCCTGCTTTGGTCACTGCTTCTGCCTCTCCACAAAGGAGGGAGATGCACGCTGGAAAAGAACGTCAGCATAATCGTGAACTGAGTAAATCAGAAGAGGGTTAACGAGGCATTTGAAAGAAAATTGAAATGCAGTCTGCCTTTGGACAGCAAATGACCCTTCACTGAACCAGAAACAGCTTAATGCAGTGTTTCCACTCTGACAAAAATAATAGGATGATGGGGAAGGAGAGGGTGAGAGCTTCCCCCTGATCTACACAGGCAGTGTGCAGCCAGAGCTGGGTGGGATTCAGTGCAGTGATGCTGTGTATATCTCTGTGAAAGTAGGGGATGGATCCATGTGGCAGCAAAAACAAAAGGGTTATTGATGTGTTAAAAACAACAGAAGTGCCTCAGAATGGTCATGTAGAAATTAGAGCCTCTCCCCCCCTCGAAAGGTGGTGGGATCAGCCCAACTGAAGTGCACTAATGCACACAGGATGGGAAACAGGAGGAGCCCAAGGCTATGGTGTGGAAGGAAAACTGGGATACAGCTGCCACCGCAGCAACATGGTGGGATGATTCTCCCAAACTGCAGGGCTGCAGTGGGTGGCCATAAATCCTTCAGAAGGAACAGGCATGGAAGGAGAGGGAGAGAGGGAACCCCGTGTGTGAGGGAGTGTTTTGATGATGGTGAGGGCAGGGTTGTGTTCCCCCTCTCCTGAGGGGCAGCAGAGGAGCAGGCACTGATCTCTGCTCTCTGGTGCCCCGTGACAGGACCCACAGGAATGGCCTGAAGGCATGTCAGGGCGGGTTTAGGTTGGATATCAGGAAGAGGTTCTTTCCCCAGAGGGTGGTGGGACACTGAACAGGCTCCCCAGGATCAGGGCCCCAAGGCTGCCAGAGCTCAGGGAATGTTTGGACAATGCTGTCAGACACAGGGTGGAGTTCTCGGAGTGTCTGTGCAGGGCCAGGAATTGGACTTTGATGATCCTTGCGTGTCCATTCCAACTCAGGATATTCTATGATTCTTTAAATATATTTATCCATGATGGGGATGGATGAAGGGATTGAGTGCACCCTCAGTAATTCAGAGGTTTTAGCTTTTACCATAAAGCAGTGACAGCTAGAGCAGGGAAGAGAGCTGATGTAAAGGTGTATTTTTCCAGCTATCATACTTCAGCCCCAGAGGAGCAGCTGGCCGTGGGTGAGGGCGAGAGTAGCCACTGTCACACAGAGCTCTGCTGCTGCTTTGGGCAATGCTGGTGCACAGCCCATCCATTTGCTTTGGGACTGCAGGGCCTGGTGCCTGTGCAGAGCCAGCAGAGCCCAGCTCCTCCTGCTGCAGGGAGGGAGAGCAGTACCAGGGTGAGGGGGGCCGGAGCCCAGCACTCCCTGTGGAGGGAGCTGATGGAATACTCGGATCTCACTCTCAGCGGCTGCACTCGGGTGAGCCCCACACCAGGTCCCAGCAGCTGAGTTACACACCGCTGCAGGAAGGGATGGCTGTTGCTCAGGCAATGGGCAGAAGCTGCTAAGCCTTGGGAAGGGTGGCACCCGGCAGGCTTTTCAACATCCAAACTGTGACCAGCACATACAGAACAAGGCTCCCTCTCAGACAAAATTCCTTCTCCGTGTGCTGAAACGCACCAGCCTGGATCAGTGCTCTGAGTGCGATGTGCAGGCTGGTGCACACACCGTGGCCATTACCAGAGACCAAGTGGACTTCCTCTAGCACTGAGATGATCACACAAACAGAGCACTGATGATGTGAAGGCATTAATACCACACAGTACCGCGCTGTCACATTTTGGTAACGAGATGAGAAGACAAGAGACCAAGCCTGACGTAGCATTAACAGCACAGGGGGCTGATACACTCCGCTCACAGAGACACATGGTTCTGCTCAGAGTCACTGAAAGCCACGGGGCTGAGTAGAGAATCCTCAGCTGCTATTTTAATCCACCATTAATATTAATACCTTACATTTTCTCTATTCAACAACAGCCATACTCTGGGTATGATTTGCAAAATACAGAAAGTCACAACTGTGGGATGACCAGCCTGGCTGAACAGGCCGGCAAGACACTGCCAGCTCTCATGCAAAGGAATAAATAAAATACATGTGAACAACCAGCCAGGATTTGTTTAACTGACCACAAACACCATGTTTCTAGGGAGGAATGATCTATATGGAATAAAGCATGACATAAAGAGGAAAAAAAAATTCATCTGTTCTTGGGATTAGCTCAGGTAATGTACTAGAGCAGCACTCAGGACACCTTCAGGTGTTCAGGCTGACAGGCTCTGCCTGCTCCCCCCCTGCCCTGATTCCCGGGGAGGGCAGGGCCACACCTGGATGCTGGGCAGTGATCACCTGGGCAGGGCTCTGCTCTGCTCTGCCCCCAGTTCAGGCTGTGCCTTAGACTGGTATTTTGCACTGTGTCCAGTCCAGCTGCTGGGCTGATACAAAAATACCCAGCACAGCCAGCCCCTTTGCCAGAGCAGCTACTGCTGGGTAGCTCGGAGCCAGGACTGGCATTTCCATGGCACAGGAGCACCTACGGTGCCACCTGTCACTGCAGCAGGGAGAGCTGCCCCATCCTCCCCCGGGGGCAAGCTGCCGTGGGGAAAGAGGGAAAAGACTCTCCCTACCCCAGCAAGGATAAAACACCAGCAGGTTAAAGGCTTTTGGCAAAATCTGTTTGGGGTGGCACCGTGACCCGGCTCTGCTGAGGGAGCTGCCTGGCTCTCAGAGGGGCACGGATGGAAGGGAATGCTCACCCCACCGCCAAACACCTCCTCGGCTCAAAAGGCTCAGCTCTCCACACTTTGATCTTTTGCAATTAAAGCAAAGTTTGAAAAACAACTGGTAATTTCCATATGAAACAACATTTCTGTGCTGGCTTTGTAACGTCAAGGACAGCTCGGTACATGTTCTTGAAAAGGCCCAAACAAGTGTAGAGCAGAGAAAAGTTAGAAGACAGAGAAAGCAAAGCAGCCATCCCACAGCTGCTCTAGCTCCTGCAGCTGGCAGTGGGGAAGACAATCAGAAATCAACTTTTTTTCTTTGTTTATAAAAGCTTTTAATTTTGTAGACAGCAGCATTTGCAACCCCAAGGCAGCACTGGCCCAGATGTTTGAATCCGAAAATCGAGGGCAGCTCCGTTACTGCCCTGGCCTTGCAGTGTCCCAGTGCAGCCCCAGGCTCCTGTCCCAGCCCTCCCTGCTGCCAGGGGAAGGCACAGGCGCTGCTGCCTTGGGGTGGCTCCCTAGAACAGAGGCTAGACAGGATTGAGAATAAAGTTGGTGTTTATTAAAGGCCTCCAATAGACACACCTTGGGCAGCCAGAGCCTCCCAGGGGCTACACCCAAGGTGGACGGTGGTCACGAGTTTTTCAGACAATTCTAAGTTTGGTCCATTTCCATATCAGGGGTGACTGCTCCAATTACAGCTTCAGGTAATGAAGTCATTTACTCCCAGTTTGCTCTCCCGAATTCACTTTTGTTTATATTTTTTGAGGCCTGAGGCAGTGAGGCGTCCTTGGATCTAAGGCCTAGAGAGGAATTGTTGTCTGACCAAAATATGAAGACAGTAACTAACACTCTACATGGAGTTTTAGACTCATACACTGAAGCAGTACAGGATTTGAAAAATGTAAAGGCTAAAGTCCCAAGGCATCAGGACAGCTCCTCCCGTG
Source organism: Chamaea fasciata (assembly GCF_029207755.1). Classification (NCBI taxonomy): domain Eukaryota; kingdom Metazoa; phylum Chordata; class Aves; order Passeriformes; family Sylviidae; genus Chamaea; species Chamaea fasciata. Next base: position 3,510,159 of record NW_027094096.1, on the reverse strand, counting down.
GCACAGATGGAGGGGAAGATTGATCCATGGCCCCTCTGAGCAGTGTCTACACAGAGGCTGCCAAGGAGGAGACACAGCCAGGGCTGGTGCACAGAGCTGCCCCAAATTAAGTCCATTAATTAATTAAGTCCATGAGTTTGGGCAAACAGATCTGGCGTGCCAAGGCCTGTTCCTTGTTGGCATTGCAGCCCCTCAGTCCCCGTCTGTCTCAGGCTGGACACCTTGACATAATTACCTTACATGTCCTGGTCTTGTTTGGACAGGACCTCCAGGCAGTATGAACAGAGATAAAAGATCTCAGCAATTTACAGAAGGAGGGATGAAGACGCCTTTAGGAAATATTTCTCTTTGAGCTACTCGTTTCTATTTGAATAAAATTTGAATATCTTTCTCTTGACAACGCCAAGTACACTGGATCGTGCAGAGCCAAAAAATAAACCCAGGAGCATCAAAAGAACTGGGAAAGGGAAAGATCAGGGAGAGAAGGTGCAAATAGAATGGGATTTATTTTTCAGCTCTGTGACGCTAAAACAGACATTTTCCACAGAGCACCTGAAGCCAGCCCTTCCTGGTGAGCTGAAATGATTGCCATGAATCCTGTGCTCACTGCCTGACCCCAAGAACTTGTGTGTCACACACTGAAGCTGGACTGCTCCAGCACACCAAACATCCAACCCTGCAGCAGTCCTGACCCCAGAGGCAAAGCCCTCCCACGGCTCCAGTTCCTTCAGCAGTCACTTTGCTTCCAGAGCTTCTCCTCTGCCTCTCTCATGCAAGGTGCAGCAGAGGAGTGAAAATAAATTACTGACACACATGCCCCAAAGTTGTGCTTCATTCACACAAATACTTTTGTTCTCTGAACACGAGCAGAAGCCAAAACTGGCCTCTGCCTTGAGCTGAAGCCATGGGATAGTTTTGAAATTGTCCTGACAGCCTGCTCTTGTTTCCTTCAAAACTTTGAGCTTCGCTGTCAAATGATGGACAACAGAGATGAAATTGATCTCACAGAACTTCTGTCATCTGAGCAGCAGGCACTGAGTCTGAGTTATCTGGATTGGCTTTTTGGAGCACGTCCCCTCGTGGGGACACAGCGCCCCAGGGAAGGGTCCACCTTCAGCATCTCTCTCAGCATGATGAGCCAACCAAGCCCTGGGGTTCCTGCCAGGCAGGGATTTGGGCTGGCTCTGCTAGGCTGGATTGGCTGCTGCCTGGCTGCAGGGTGCCAGCAGCACCAACACAGCTCTGCAGCCACAGCAAACCCTTCAGAGCTCCTTGCTGCTCCTCTGCCCAACAGCCAGGGTAACACAGGCCCTCCGTGGCAGTGACAGCGGGCACGTGTCCCCACGAGGGCAGTGCTGGTGGCACCGCTTCATTCACAGCCCACACACGCTGCCCCTGACAAGCCATGCCTTGGCATTTGTTGCCCTTTTGCCTGCGCTGTGAGCTGCATGTTTTTCTGCACAGATTTTTGAGACTGATTAAGGACAGTGGAGGACTCTCAGGCATTTACCAAGCACTGCAGATCTCCATTCAAAATATTTTAATTTGACAGTATTCTCCTTAACAAATTTAAAATGTCAGTCAACAAAGATCTTAATCCAGCTAAGTGTGCTACACTGATATTCCACATTGCTGCTTTTTTAATCAGTGCCTGTAGTTAAACTCCTCATGTGACATCCAGTACAGCTGCCTCCATTTACCAAACATTCAAAATTTGTCATCACATTTATTTGGTAAGAACTATTTTCCACAAAACCATTCCGACTGGCATTAATCACATTATTCCCTTTTATTTATATCATCTGAGTCCTGATTCCCCCTCAGAAGTGATTTAAACAGATGGGAAGAGGAGGAGGGTCCCCTCTGCAGCAGGCAAGGCGAGGCTGTGAAATCTCCCTTTCTCCAGGGCTGCAGGAGGGGAGAAGTAGCCCGTGGGGGAAGTGGAGGAGGCAGAGCTGTGCTGCATGTTGGGTGAACCTCTGTGTGAAGAGAAAGCCTGCCAGGGGTGCATGACCCTGGGTGCCACTAAATGTGATCCTTCAAGCCCCAGAGTGATGCAAGAACCTTCCAGCTCCTCACCTAAAATGTGGGAGCTGATTATTACAATGCAAGAGGAAACAACTTGAAAATTGCTTTCAACCATTTCACTTTTGGCTGAAATTACGAAGGAAAGTTCTTACAAAGGAGTGGGGACAGTGACCTGAAGCTGAGGAGGACACCTAAATCACCTGGACCCTGTCAGTGCCCTCGGGACTCCAACCATCACTCTCCCATGGTCTGTCTGTCAAGGGAGTCTGCAAATTCGGGGAACTAAGATCCCTGAGTTTTGGCAGAAGGAAAAACCAGGGGCAAAGCCCTTCTGAAGCCTCTGGGTAACTGTGCAGCAGGCTGTCTTTGTGTCACACTGCAGAGCTGCACTTTGCAGTCATTGGTAACACGTGCAGTAAGAAAAGCCGTAAAGCAGCTTCCATTTTAACCTGTCAAACACCTTTCCAGGGGACATTTGTTGAAAACTCCTGTACATAACACGCTTATTTTCTGGCATGAGTCAAATGTATTTTCATTCCTTCTAAACAAGTGGATACGACGCTGAGTGACAAAACAGCAACAGCAATTCTATGCTGACAAAGGTACCACAAACAATACCTAACACAAGTGACTGACTAAATGAGCTGCTCCTCAGGAAGGGCTCTGCCAGACCCATTTAACAAAACATTGGCCCTCTCCATCAGGGTCAGAAGCCCAAATATCAGGAATGACTCAGAAAGAGAGAGGAGAACTAGGCAAGGCACAAAGAGCAGCATGAATCAAACGTGGGAAGAGTTTCTAGGCCAGAACAAGCTAAAGAGACCTTGAAGCTGTTTAGAGACAGGTGGATGGAGGGTGGCCATGAGCTGAAGGCTCACAAAAAGGTTTTTTCTCATCCAGGCTGCTGGGTGCCCAGTGAAACCACCAGGCAAGAAGCTTGGGACAAAAGCAGCACCTTTTCCCTGTGGTGCACAATTAAGCTGTGCCACAGGAAGCCCCACAGCCAAGCACAGAGGTGATTTTAAAAAAGATTAAGCGAATGATGTCCTTCAAGGACACTTAAACACATCCTGTCTGGATATAGCCCATCAGGGACCCTAAACACACCTGGGAAGGCAAAGAGCCAGGCCATACTTGCCTCTGCTCCTGAGCAGTTCCCCAAGTCACAGGTAAAAGTGTCACTGGCTGGCCCTACAGATCTGGGCATCAGATCAGTAAATTTATCCCACAGAGCATTAGGACATTAGGGAAGCAAAAAGCGCAGAAGGAAAGAAATGCTGACTATTTGTATTACCCACAGATAATTCTTCAGAACAGCAGCGAGCCCTGAAAATGTTAACCTGGCAGGCACAGCTACATCCCATGAGGTACAGCAACACTGTCATTCAGGTGGAAAATTAGCAGTAATTACAGGGACATTAGGATGTCCCCTGGGGCAGGGCTGTTCCTCTCCTGCCTGGGACTCCTCAGCACTTGCACGCATTCAGTAGAACAGATCCCACACACTCCATCCTACACGAGCAGCCCTCACCAGGCACACACACGTGGAGCAGCCATTCACCCCTACACGCGGATGTTGAACTCCTGGCACGCTTTTCTTCCCTCCAGAAAGGAGGATGAAAGTGTAGCCAGGGAAACCTGGCTGTCGACATAGTGCCTGGGAGAAAGAGTCCCTGAACACAGGTCACAGGAGCAGGTGTGTGCCACTTCCTCACTCAGAATGTCCACCAGCCCTTTGCAAGGAGGAGCTCGAAGGACCTCAAACCCTCCTTAAAGACAGAAAACTTAAGTCATTCCAAAGCTCTAAATCAGCTTAAACAGCTTAAACTGATCTAAGGCCCTACAGTGTTTTAAGCATTTTAAACCCATCTAAAGCCTCAAAGTGGCTTAAGGAGCTTGAAATACTCGAAGGCTTAAAAGTGGTTTAAGCATCTCTAACTTTTGGCTCAGCCAGTCCTCATTCCTCTCCCAGCTGTGGCACCCCTCACCTGAGGCACACAGCCCCAGGTACCCCAAACAGCCCCACTGCCAGAACAGCACCTGGAAATTGTCCACACACCCTTCTCCTGCTTCCTTTGGTTTCTGGAAAGGTGCAAGGCCTGGGGTTGAACTCTCACGTTTGAACAAGACTCCGACCTAGGGCTCACACATCCACAGAGTTTGTAGTTTCTGGTTCCAGTTTGGCTGCAGATGAAAATTGTGTCAGGCTGCCTGACTGCCCACTTCACTTCATCAAGAGTTTTGAAGTCTACACTCACTGCAGAGGATGAAGTTACCACAATTTTGGCATTTTCTGATGCCCTGATTTTAACTGGAATGGAAACGGCACGTTTTAGAGTGATTGCTGTTGCATCGTTTTTACACTGCTGTTTCCCAGAAACCCAAGTAGAAACTATTTTCATCAGAAAATTTTATTTAATGCTACATTAACATATTTCTGTGTCACTTCTGCTTTCCCCATTTTCCTCTTGCTGCAGCTGCAGGGCTACCCTTCCTCTGAGCACTGCCACCAGCACATTCCCTTGGGATATTTCCTCTCCTTTGGCCTCTCTGCAGGACAGCTCCTGGTTCCACCGCTTCTCTCATGACTTAATTCTGGATTTTTTTCCTACCCATCTCCTCTTTTGCTTTCTCTTTCATCATTATTTCTTTGCACAAGTGAGGATTATACTCTACAGATCCCTCAAGATAATGTGTCCAAACCAGCTCAGCTGTGGCTATTCTGACACACAGATTTGTTGAGGATAAATGCTGCATCTTGGCTCCTTGAAGAAGGAAAGGAAAAGGAACCACGCCAGTCACAGGCTCTCTGCCTCCTGATGACTCTTCCCTCAAAAGAAATAGCAAGTTATGGAATCAGTTATAGCTTGAAGGTAAATTAATCTAAAATTGTGTTACAAAGAAGGTTAAAGAAAACATTTAAAAGCAGATACAAACTGCATTGCTAACAAACTCTTCTGAACCATCCAAACATCAGCATCAAGCCCGAAACACAGTTCATGGCTTTCCTTCTCATGTGTGTGCATGAGTTAATTGCAACGGAACACACTGCAAAAACCATGCTGAAATCATTTTCATTGCTCCTGCCTCCTGTGAAGAGATCTCCCTTGCACTGAACTGTGCCAAAGCCTGTACAACACTGGCAGGTGCTGGCAGGCGTGCTGGGCCAGCACAGAATGTTTATCAGTTTCCATGACGTGGCTCAAAGATGTTCTCCCTGCCTCAAAAGAACCATGCACAGTTTAGTGTCTATTTACTTTCTTCACTTCTTCCTGAGAGAGAAACCCTGCAGGGTTTTGGTGACATAAAACTTACATCTTCCACCACTACCACCACCACCCATCCCCTTTCTGGTGATCTCTTTCCCATTGTACACACACTGGGCTGCATCCTTTCATCACAGAACTAAGAATTGCTGTTGGTCCTATTGTTTGAAAATGGGGCAGAGAAAAATCTGAATAACAGATAGAGGAGAAGAACAAAAAAAGACCTTGATAATGTCTCACTGTCAGGCAAAGGAGGCTGCCTCAGCCTTTGTTTTTGGTTAGTATCGGTAAATATAAAAATGAGTCATTTCTTTTGTAGTCCCTGCAAAAGTTTCTTCAAGTTATGTACACCCTAGAAAAAAACACCTTTTCCTATGGGAAGTGTCCTGTGCTAGGTACAGAAGATGTCCAGGAAGCAGCAGCTTCCTGGGATCTTCTGAGGCCCTGTACTATTCTGCTTTTGAATATATCCGTTTTCTTCATTTGTCTCACATCCACATCACCTGGATGACGAGACTTAATGGCCTAACCAAAGCTAAGGCCTCAAACCAGAACCACATTCCTGTTTCCAAGACCACATTGCAAACAAGTCCTCGAAGTGCAGGAGACCGAAGCAGCTGCTGCTCCTCCTGCAGGACACAGCTTTGGTGCAGACAGGAAATCAATCACACAGCTCCTGTTGTGCACCAGTTCTCATTTCTGCCGCCCTGACTCCCTGCACAACCCTCCCACAGTGGCCACAGCTCTCCAGCAGGACCAAGCCGTTTTGCAGAGGCAGCTCAGTTTCAGCTGAGCACGTTCTGGTAGGTCAGGAAGCGATGGCTCCTGCCATTCCCAGTACTCCTCTCTTGGCATCCAGTGCAAATCTTCTCACTACGTAATTAGATTATGCTTATTATAACAAGTGCTGGCTCCTGGGCCCTACAAGTGTGAACTGGGACGCTAAAAATACCAAGCCATGACTCCTTAGCAGCCTGTCTTTCCCTAATCTCCTGCTAGAAGTATTTCATCTGGTGTGGTGAGGAAAGCTGTGTTGGACTGCTGCTGAGAGATCCCAGTGTGGCTGCTTGGATTCACACAACGCCTATATCCAATGTTTGTAGTTCTATGTAACATTTTCCACAACACTGCAGATACTCAACATGCCAGGAACGGATCAGATCACGGTTCAGAACAAGCACAGGCAGTGGAGCCCTGCTGTGCCTGTGCTGCTTGGAGCTGTAGCCCCACAAAGAGCACTCATGCACTGCCCCTGCACTGTGGCCCCTAAAACCAGCACAGCTCAGCAGGAGACGACCACTGATCCCATTCCTGAGCTGATATCCCAAACACACACAGCACTGGACAAGCACAAGAATTTCAGGTGTGGGCCCTGAGCTGTTTGCTCCATGCCCTGTGTCCCCTGGCTTTTCCCAGCAGCTGCAGGAAGGACAGAGGGGGCTGAAGGCAGCCCCTGTCCCCCAGCTGGGGGAGGCTCCATCTGCTCTGGCACCAAGGAACAGCAGAGATTCAGGTGTCCAGTGTGAAACTGGTGCTCTCTGGAGGGTCTCTCCAGGGAGGGAGAAGGGTAAGACAGGACAAGAACTCGGTGCTGCTGCAGGATGGGTGGGACCACAGCGTTCCAGAGGGGCCAGGTCTCCTGGGTTGTTGCAAGAGAGAGCAAACTCCCAAATTTCCCTCTCTGGTCCTTCACACCTGGCTGACTCCTCTGCTGAAAGGTTGACCAATATCCTCCTGGTGCTTTGGGTGACGTTTTTCTTTTAGCACCTCCAAAACAGGTGAGCCCTCGCATTTATCAGTACAAATGCAGAAAGTTTGCGCGCACACAACGGGACAGGGAAAGCCACTGTGGTGTGAGACAGGTCCATGCCACCTCTTTGAGCCCTAGTTCTGCCACCGCCAGATGCAGACACAGAGTGGGTGCACTGCATGTGACATCAGGAGTCCTGCCTGGAGTAATCCTGGCCAAAGAACTCATACAGAGATTCACATAATAAATAATTTTATTCCAGTTTGCAGCACACTCTAGTTAACAAGGCCAGTGACACAGCATCAATAACAAGTGCTCTCCCTCTAGAAATTTTTCTTTAACCTGTGTAATGTGGCTTCTTTTGTTGTGTGTTAATTTTTCGTTTTATTTTAAATCAAAACACTGGAAGGAGTAATTAAAAGTAGTTGTTGATGGTATCATCCTAAATGCTTACTGTGTTTCTTATCTGACCAGCTCATGCCTTGAATTCCAAGAATAAATCACAAAGACAGCAGATACCACATATCACCACAGAAATGAGTTTAGCCTGGGAGAACAAATTAAGCAAAGATATAATCTAAAGCCCAGCTCTCCCTTTGGAAATGATGTCTAGGTTGTGCTCCTGTTCACAGATGCTCTTTGCTCTCACAAGGCTCCAAGCGGAGCAGTAGCAGAGCTCTTGCCTGTTAAATGTTCTGGTGAACTTGCCCCACGCAGGGGGCACAGCACATCCCTGTCCCTGCAGGGCTCAGGACATGGCACACCCCTGTCCCTATAGGGATTAGGGCATGGGACACCCCTGTCTGTGTCCCTGTAGGGCTCAGGACACATCCATGTCCCTGTCTCACGGAGCACCCCAGGGCACGGGAAGAGTGCGGGCACAGCCTCACTCTGCACGCAGGGATGAGGGGAAGGACGAGGGGCTGTCCATGGCCACACAAGGCCTGGCTGCCACACAATGCCCTGCTCTGCAGCAGGAGCCCTGGGCACAGGGAGCCCTGGGCACAGGGAGCCGCGGGCACAGAGCTCCCCATCTGCCTTCCCCCCTGCCCTGCAGTGCTGCTCCCTCCCAGGGCTGTTCCCCAGTGCCAGGGCAGGGCCTGCTCTTCAGGTGACAGCAGAGAGCACAACCACAGCCCTTCTGCAGAGCAGCCAGCTCTGCTGGCAAATAAGTGCAGACAGCAAAAATGTAACAGAAATGTCCGAGCCTCTTCTCTCCTGCCCAGCGCTCTCTCCTTCTCCTTCCCCACTGCCTTTCCGTCACCATCTACGGCTTCTGCACACACTTCAGGGATCCTTCACCAGCTCTGTTTTTCCCGGTCTTTATTGGCCATTGCAGTTTCTTCAGCCAAGATGTGAGGCAGGATTGAGTGAGTCACAACTAATACCAGACTGAATAACACTTGCTTGTCAACTGCAGCTTCCAGCAGAATGTGTACAGCTGCAGGGGAAGCTGAGGAAGGAGACAAACACTGACTTCCCCATTACAAAACTTGACACAGGTACTTCAGGATTAGTCAGGTATCAAGAATCTAGACAAGCACTGGAAAGAGGAAATTAAGATTCACCAAACGTTAAATAGTAAGTGGGAAACTGTTCCCAGGCTCATAGCAACCCAAGCTAACACCTGTGCAGGCAGTGTTGGAACACGTATTTCCATAAGCTTCTCTGTAATCTTGATATTTTTCTGATCAGAATTTTAAGTGCAAGAACAGTTCTACTTTGTTTGCTCCCGACTGCTCCAGTACAAAATTGTCCTAAGCAGGAGTAATGCAAATTGTCCCAAGCAGGGAAGGGGAAGGCAATTTCACCAGAGGGCACATTAACCCTTTCTATCCTGTAATATACTTTTCTTCCTCGCTGTCCTGCACTCCCCATAGCCCTTGAAAGAAACAATTCTTTCCTTTAGTTCTCTAGCACTGAGCCGGTTTTCTCCTGGGGAAAGCTTGGGTCTTTCCATCAGCAAGTACAGAGCTTCCCAGAGGAGTGCAGCATGGCAGCTCTGTACCCCAGGGGCACAAACTGCCCAAACTCACAGCATTCCTAGGCCTTCCCAGGTCTGATATTCCCAACCTAGCAGAGCCCTCCAACAAGCAGCAGGAATAAGGCATCCCCAAACTGAACATGCAGCAGTAGCAGAGGGTGAATCACATCATCACCACAAGACCAGCACAATGCCAACCAATTTTACAGGACCCTTAATAAAAAGAAGTTCCTGGAAAACTTCCCTGAAGTCCCTTCCTAGGCAGAGTGGAACAGGAAGCTGCAGTCTCCAGTTCAGTGACAAAAGCCACCCAAGGACCATTTCAGGGCCATGGCACCGAGCTGAACAAGAGCATGAGTCACTTGGTGAATCCAGGCTCGCTCGAGGCTGGGAGACACTGGTGCTCAGCTTCCCAGCTGCCCCACACGGTTCCCACATGCTAAGCCAAACCCTGGGATTATGAATGGAGCTCATCTCCAGCTCTTCAGAGCCACACGTGCATGTGAATGACTGCTCTTCTCATCTAACATCAGGGGGTTTTGCAGTATTTCAAGACACGGAGCAGGCACGACAGCAACACCTGACAGTGCAAACTCAGTGCAGGGGCTGCCATGGTGCTGAGGCACCTCACTGCTCCCACTGAACAGAGGTGGGAGCTTCTGAACCTCGAGCACTTTCAGAACCTGCTCAAACCTTGCACAGGATTTGCCCTCAATAGGCAGCTACCAAAAGCTTTCTGTCCCTGACACCTGTGACCCCAAAGCCGTACTTTGGTCCCTCACGTGTCATTTGAAGACTGAGCTACACATTCCCATCATCCACTTGTACTTTCCAAGAAACAATCCTTTTTCCACCTTATGCCATTCAGTTCTGATTCCCACAGAAACTAAGGCCTCAGGTAAAGTTTAGAGGCAAGAGAAAACAGATTGGTTTGAAAGCCAAGTTGTGAGCGGTGGTTAGCTTTTTTTTTTCATAGTAACTTCAGAAAACAACATAGACTGGATGGTTTTGGTGGCTGTTTATCACAGTGGCTAGATAATAGAATTTATAGCCTAGTTTGAGGTTTTTAATAACTTGAAACTGTTCACCTGCATAAGAGATTCCCAGAGAATTGCAGGGAGCTGGGGCCTGCTGCTGCCCCACACCCAGAAGTGCAAGAGAGAGTCCTCTCTCAGGGAAAAGATGTTCTGCACCCCAGGTGTAACAGAAAGGAGCTCCACGGGTACAAATTCCATTTCTTTCGTGCTAAAGTGGCGTGGTTTTGTACGACACTAATGTATTACACAATCACATAAACAACCGATGCAGAGTACATCACTCATGATGACAGAGACAACACCACCATCCAGCCTTTCTCAACACCAGATCAGACTCCAGGAGCCATAAATATTCAGGTCTGAAAGAACTGCAGTAGCCTCAACCAAAAGCTGTCTGCAAACACACTGCCCCTGTGAAAGCTGTACTTAAATTGCAGATTACCTAACACACAAAATGAAGGATCCTGCTGAGTTTTAAGGGCTTGCATCTTTTGCAGTCTTCTGCACGAAAGCAAGCAGTGTCATTGAGCACAGCGCACTGTGGCTTCCTTTCCAGTCTGTCTTCCTGCAGGGACGTGTCTCCTCCAATGCCATCCAGTCGAGGGTTGCTCCATTGGGGTGCCAATGCCAAGTGTGGGAGTGCTGTGACGTGAGGGCTGCTGAGAACATCAGGGAGGTGAGCAGGCCTGCATGGGGCGGGCGGCCTGGCTGCCCTTCCCTCCTGCCCTTCCACAGGGGCACTCCTGGAGCCACTGCCCGTGCCCGTCAGGGACCAGGGGCTGACAGTCCGTGTCCGGGGCTGTGGCCCTGCCAGCCATTTTGATACACAGAGCTGATAAGCACCGAGGTGTCATAAAGGAAACGGCGTTAAAGCCAACAAAACGCTCTGTCCACACTGCTGCAGCGTTTATTCAGCCTGAATTCCTGACGGACTCTAGTAATCAATCTCTTTGGCTAATTGGGCATCACTCATGCCACAGCGCTGACGGTGACAGAGCAGCGGAGGCGTACAGGCTTCAGCTCCTACAGCAGGTGTTTACGTGTAGCTGCTCCTTGTGTAAGGGCTCCTTACAGCACGACCGTCCCTCTGCAAACAAAGCAGCAGCACCTGGGGCTTCTCCAGGGCTGAGGAGTGCTACGTGCAGGCACGGCATCGTCACGGCTGGCAATCAGGGCTGGTTAGTGCCACGGAGAGCGGGTACCATTAAGCAGGTTGGCTCCGTTACCTCTCTCCCTTTCTCTCGTTTACCTGGGATCCAAAGCGCAAGGCACGAGTGATGACAGGAGGAGAGTGAGGGGAGCGGGGTGGGGAACGAGCTGATGATTAGAAAACACGGGAGGAATACTCTGAGACACACAGTCACCGTGACAGCAGACAAGCAGACCAGAGGCAGACAACGACAAGCTGACCTGCTGATTTGTTGGCCACTCCTGGAAACCCCCATGCACCACACCACTACCGGCTGTCCTCCTTCAGTGAAATGCCAAAAGAAACATCAGCACCACGTTGACGATGATGAGGAAGAGCAGGATGACAAAGACCACGACCCGCTGGGTCTCCGGGTTCATGTTGCAGCGGAGGAAAGTGTGAAGCGCGCTCCATTTGTGCCTGCTTCTGTCGGGGACCTTTGCCATGGCTTCAGCCCCCCTCCAAAAAAAAAAAAAAAAAAAAAAAAAAAAAAAAAAGGAATAAAAAGGCTTAAGTGCCCGCCAGGGCAGGATGGGGCAGAGCGCTGTGAGCAAAAGCTGTTTGCAGCTCTCAAAGCAGAAGCCCGGCTCGGCACAGCCGCAGCACGTGTGCCAAACGCCCCCTCAGCTCAGGGCGAGCTCGGCAGCACATCCCCGCGGTTCCTCGTCTCCTGTGCCCAAGGAGCCGTCGCCATCGCTCCGGCAGGAGGAGGACATGGGTTCCTTGTGGCGGAGCTCTGCAATCCGGCTGCGATGTCGGCTTCCCAGAGAGCGGCGCCGCGATTTGCTGCGCTCCGTCTCCAGGATACACCGGGCCTTAGCAACGCGGAGCGCAGCCCGCCGTGTGCGGGAGCCTCTTAAGGAGGGTCAGCACGGGATTAGGCGCCTGCTTTTCTAAATCCCTCCACCCGCACTGACAGCGTGCCGGCCACAGAGGCGACTCCTGCCAGAAGGAAACCCCTGCTCGGGTGGGGCCGGCCCCGCACACCTGAGCAGCAACAGGTGCGGGTGTTGGCAGAGGGACGGGAGGTGCAGCCCCGGCTCTGCCCGGGAGCACAGCAGAAGAGGCTTGTCTTGGGCTCTGCCGTTCGCTTCCCGGCAGCATCCTGGAGCCAGAAAGTCTAAAGGACTTGGCTCCCTCTGCCAACGCCTCCGTGGGCCTGAGTCACTGCAAATCTCCAAATCTCTGCAATCAGAAAACCTCTATTCAGCTCTGCAGAGCCCTGACTATGATTTTATGAGCTGAACTTTTGCTGCTGGACTGCCAAGTTCACCATGCGGCCTCGGGTACACCCACAGATGCCCCAGCTAAGCATATCTCCCACCCGTGTTGGGTCAGGAGCAGAGGGGAAAGGGAAAATCCTCCTTGGAAGGATTAGGGAGAGACCTTGGAGAGCATTTAGCACAGGCTCTTCCACTGCAGCCCTTTTGTTTCCTCTAGCCAGCAAAGCAGAGCCCACCTCTCACTCAATAGCCAGCAGCAATCACTTCCCAGGAGAGGAGGAGGAGGACTCAGTATTCAAATCCTTCCCTGACAGGAGACAGCTTCACATCTTCCAGTTCTCACTTACGCCACACCTTCCCCCTCATGAAACCGAGGGATGCAAATCCAGCAATCCTGACAGTGAAATCAGCTCAATCCAGACCTTGGGTTTAGGGCTCGGTGATACTGGAGCTGTGCGTGGAGCTGCAGATGGAGGATGGAGTTATCCAAGAGGATGACTCTGCACTTTACACAGAAGTTTCCAACATGGCCACACACATTCCTAGGAGCAGGAACAGGAGCACAACGTTCCCCTCCTGCTTAAACACCAAACTGTTAAACAGCTCTGGTAGCCTCCATCTCTGGGAAGGGCCATGTGGGAGCAGCCACAGGATGCGGGTACAAATGGAACGCTCTCAGCTTCTCTCACAACCGAGAAACAAACTAACAAAAAAGCTGCCTTTTTTCAGGTGTTAGCACATCAATGCCTCCAATGCTTCTTGGGGGTCTGTACAGCTCCTGTATACATCCTGGAAAACAGCAGGTTAGATATTTAAATGGGGAAAGGTTTAAGAATTATGGGTACTGGTACTTTCCTTTAATTTTGGAGGGTTTTTTCCCCAACTCGCACCAGCCACAGCAGGGGCTATACAGAAAGGGCAGTCAAAACTTCCATTGCTTTTGCAATGTTTAAGATAGCTGTCTTTCTTAGTCATAATAAAATCAAATCAAGAATTATTTCAGTCTCTTGTTTCTGAACACAAAGACGCTGCAAATCTCCTTGTCTCTAGCCTAAATATAGAACAAGGAGAATGGTGCGTAGGATGAGGTGTTGTGCTCTCAATGCAGCTTCAAGACCCATAGGAAGAACCTCACAAACAGAGCAAACTGCTGGCATTTACAGGCTGCCCAAGCTCACCAGTGTTTGAGTTTTTGGCCTGCAATGAGTTAATGGCTTTAAAAACCTATTTCTCCCTGCCATGTGCAGCGCAGCAGAACACTTCATAGCTTCCAGACTTCAATTTACTGAAAGCTCTTCAAGTCCACAGTTGACTTGCATCATTGCATTGTTCAACTCCTGGGCATTCTGCAAATCTGGTCTGGCTTTGAAGGCTTTTTATGCCTGACTGAGTTTGGACATAAGCCACCAAGCAGGATTTGGGTGGGATGTAGATCTTCAGGCGGAGCTAATTATGGTGAATGAAAAGCATGATCACACCCACTTCTCTGAAACCTGCACAGCAACTACTATCTTCTCTAAGCACAGAGTTACACTGAAAAGAAATGGATAAACTCCAGTGACTCAACAAGGCTGGCAGAGCTACGCTGTTGGTATTGCAGGATACGGGGTAGTTTCTAAAATCCATGATTAATTAATCCATGATTCTCCACTAGTCTCCTGAAATCTTTGCCACTTATGAACGCGCTAAAACATTCGAAGGTGACAGCACAGAAAATTTGTCTGAAGACATCTGAAAGGGGAAAGAAGTTCACTTCTTGGACACTGCTCTGAGCCCCCCTGGAAAAAGAAGTCCAGGGGAAACTGACGCCAGAAAGAAATTGCTCCGGGGGGGAAAAAAGGTACAAAATTGTAGTGGAAGGTACATTTCCATCTAACTCTGTGGTGTCTAAGAAACACCCCAAGCCCCAGCTACATTCCTTTGCTCTTCTGATGTGCAGGCCCAAGTGCCCCCTGCACTACATTGCCTGGGCACAAATAACATATTTGCCTCGTGTACATCCTGGAGCATTGCACAATTAATGTTAAGTGGCATTCACCCTTCTGAGCCCTCAGTGAAGAGAAAGTGATCTGGACAAGGACAAAAGCTGCAGGGTGACTCTAGCTGTGACCTGGCTTTTGTTTCCACCCCCACACAGTGAATCCCCTCACAAGGTCTGTGGCAAGGACCCTGCATGGGGGAGTCACTTCCATGGTAACTCCAAGTGTCTGCACTGGGGGGGCTCTCCAGCTACTGCTGCACTCTGCTAAACATCATATGGCATTTTCCCAGCATGGAAATAAAGCCTCATTTTTATTCCTCACCGATCAGATCATGCTTCTGTGGTAGGTGGCATCAGCGAGAGATGAAATGGCAGAAAGTTTTACCTCGTGGCTTGTAATACAGTGGGGCTCACTTTGTATAACTATCACTGAGGGAGCATATTTTCAAATAATTGCTGCACAATCTCCACTGGAATCTGATTTGCAATTGTAATAATTTCCTTTCAACCCTTCGTCTAAGAGCCATCCTCAGCCAGGACTGCACCATGGGAATAATGCTGCCACTCAAACAGAGCAAGAAGTGAGCACAGCACAGCCTCAAAGGCCTGGGCACACACAGAGCCCTGCTGCAGCCCCAGGAGCTGCTCAGTGACCAAGGGGGAAGGAGTTATTCAAGAACCCCCAGTCTAATATTAGATGAAATAGAAGAAGAAAGATTTACCTTCATTTTTTCATCAAAATGATGTGAACTATTGCCCAGTCCTCACTCATCACCATGCAGCACATGAGGCCTAAGCTTCTGAAGACTGCTGTTGGTGTCATTTTTAGGAGTACACAGACAAACCCACTCTCTACCAGTGAAAAGGATGTTTCAATATTGTAGCAGCTGAACTGGGAACTGAAGGGCACACACACATAAATGTGAATAAATAAATGTGCTGTAAATAAGCAGCACAGGTGTGCCAGTAGAACAGGCAGACAAATAACCGAGGAGACAAACAGTGAAGCTTGAAGGATCCACCACTCTGTGTCCCACAGCAAGGCCACGTTCAGCACCTTTCTCCTCTCTCCTGGTGAGCAGAGAAAAGCCAAGTTCCAACTAGAACACTGCATACCATGCTGGAGCACATTTCCAGGACTTCCTATTCTTGACTTGTCACAAATAGGAATGTGCTTGCTACAAGTACAAGAAACAACACAATCCAACTCCTCTTAAAGGCAAGGATCCCTCACTATTGTAGGCACAAATACACCGTGCTCTGAATATCCCTAGATAGAAAAAGAGCTTTTACTGGGTCATTTATCAACACTCTCCCTCCAACAAGGTGAAAAGTATATTATCTAAATATTAACAAAGCCAGAAGTGCTAGAACTGAGCCTGGATTGGACACACAGCCCCCTCCTGCCCCAGCTGCCTGCTCAGGGCAGAGCTCATGGACACACCAGGCAGGCAGCTCCAGGGTTTGCTGGCTCTGTGAGTGCAAACACAGCCCGGAGCACGCAAATGTGAACCCCTTTGCAAGTTTCCCCATAGGCATTCCTAAAGAGGATACCTTCTGAGGCAGCTTTTCTCTCTGTTGTTGCACCAATGAAGCCACAGAGACAAAAATGAATTCCCCTGTCCCTCTGGCAGCACTGGCTGTTGGAATGCTGGGCATAAAGAACTGCAGAGGGAGAGAACACATTCAGCACATGCAGAAACCTTTAATGTTGCAACAGCCAGGTTCACCTGGGTCCACATGACTGGATTTTTTTCCCTTTTCCACTTTTCTTTGACATAAAAATCACCTCATTATTACTGCCCTTTCCATTACAAAGAGCGGTTGAAGAACTTCTTAGGGAAAAAAGCTTCTGTTGATTTTAAGTTTTTTTTTTAATTGGGTGATAAAAATACTTCTATCTATAACACTGGTGTGGTGAACCATTTCAAATGCATGTTTTAAAAAAGAATCCAGGCTGAGTGGATGTTCAGTGGATGACAGCTCAGCAGCTGAAAAGGCTGACAATGAAACTGTGAGAGGGGCAGGCATTTGTACCTGCAAATCAATCCATGGAAACCAAGTTTCCTTAAGTCCCAATTATCCCACAGTCACACTTTTCCCAGCATCCAAACAAAGCAACTCTCAACCTTGCTATGCAGAGAGTTAACTCTCAGCGCCACTGCAGATAACACCTCCCAAAAGGACAGCATTGCTCTTGAGCCACGGCCAGAAAACATCAGAACAAGCGTAGCTTTTTCAGCTGCATATGATCATGTACTTCTAAATTGGAAAACAGTCTGTCAGAGCTTGCTTTGAGTTTTTACAGTGTGTAACACTGTGTTACTAGAGCACAGTTACTCCCACTGCATCTTTCTCTAGCTCGTACTGCATGCTTTGAGCCCACTCAGCTTTTACAGCCAGTGCTTCCCTGGGCAGATTACTCAGGCAGTGCTGCCAAAACTTTACAAGCTGTTCTTGTGCTCCAGTACCAAGACTCACGAGATAACTCTCAATGGAAGGAAAATGGGCCTGACCATTTCCTTATGGAGTGAATAGATTAAGGATGGCTCCTCTGGGAGTCTGCAAGAAAAGCTGCTGTTCAGACTGGCCACCCTCGACTACAATTAATTAACAAGAAAAAAAAAAGAAAATAAAAAGAGACAATCTTCTTAGCAACCAGTCTTTTGCTTTCAGACTCTACTAAACGCAGAGAATATTCCAAATTCTCCTAAAGCAAGTTTTATTTTCAAGAGTAGCGACAGCAACTGTTAACTTGAAGCATCTGGGAATTACCAGCATGGCCTGGAGCTCCAGTGCCAAAGGAAGGTGTCGGTGCCACGAGCCACGTGCGGGCACGACACATCCCACACTCCCTGGGAGCTGAGGAGAGCTCCAGGGTGTGCTGGGCTGGAGCTGGGCGTGCTTTGGGGATTTGGGGATGGCAGGAGAGGGATGCAGACAGCAATGGCCTGGGAAATAAATCTAAGCATGTTAGGATAGATGTGGCAGAGCAGGGAACAAGCGGGGAGAAGCAAATAGAGGCTGGCACAGCCCATGCAGTGGATATTCCTAGGAAGGTGGATATTTTCAGTACAAATTGGACAAAGGCAGAGCAAAGGATATTGCAATAATGATGCTCTGAAAGAAACACAGCCTGAATGAGGTTTGTAGTAAGACAGATGGAAAGAAAGGAAATGCTGCATCTTGGAGAGCAGCAAGATTAAGAGCCTGAATGCAATATCTAGAAAGGGGTCAGAATGGAAAATTACCGTTCTTGTTACAGGGCTGAGGAACAGACATGCTGGCAGTGACACCCTTAGTGACTGAGAGAGGAGGTGTTTGGGCTCCTGAAATTATTTGAATTCTTTTTGGTTTTGTGGTATCCTGTTTTTGACCTGAAAATTTGACAGCCAGGGGTTACAGAGAATAACAAGGAACGGTCATTTGGGCACTACGTGGGCTGGAACAGAGAAATAAGGGAAAAACAGTCAGAGAAATACTCCTAGAAAAGTCAAGGAAAGAAGAGAGGAAACAGGCACAGGTAGAGTTGGGGAACCTGAAGCAGGTGAGGTTGGAGGAAGCTGCAATAAAACGAGGAAAACAGAAGAAGAGGGGGAACAGGGCCAAGCTTTATTTTTCTGGTTGTTTCTAGACCACTAGACCCCCTTTCTTTCTGACTGTACAGGTGTTTACAAGAGAGCAATGTAGTTTTGGGCTGCCTCAGATATTCTGTTGAGCCCACACATTATAAAATTACAAATACAGCTTTCCTTTACCTGCCATCCTAAAAATATTGCATTTAGCATTCTCTTACTGCTCAGCATCCTCACCTCTTACAAAATGTACCAGTCTTGTGGAGGCAGAAAACAGGAAAACTGCTTACAAGTGACAGGTCTCTAAAGTTCTTCCAGGCTGGTCTGTGGTAATGTTAATTTGGGAGTCCTCCTTCATTGCCTTCTGATGTAAGTAAAGGAGCCCCAGGAAGGCTGGAGAGAAGAATAAGCTCCGTGGATGAGAACAAGTTCCGTGAGAATGAGAAAAGCCATAAGAGGATAAAAGACATACATAAGTTGTGTATAAGAACCAGGCTTGGCATTCCTATGTCCTACATGACAAAAAGCAGGGCAGAAATTTTCATTGGTCAAGCAGCCTTCCAAGGTGACATCTCCCCCAATACCTGTGTTTTAGCCAGAAGGCCAAAACCCTGCAGCAGAACAACACACCCTGGAGATCAAACCTTGATGGGCTGTTCTCCAGAAGCTGCCCCAAAAATCAGTAAGAATCTAAGATACAGCTCAGAAGCAAACTTGGTAAGTGGTTGTCCAGAGAATCGGGAAGGTGAGCACGAGTTTTCAAGCCCCAGCAGTAAATGAACAAGGTCCCCTCTGCTTTACTAGCAAAGCATCCATTAGGGACAGAGGAATGTGAAGAAACCAGGACATTCAGTCTGTATTGGAAGCTCACACACCCTGCTTTCATTCCATAAAACCTGTTGACGTGAAGACTTGCCAACAGCGAGTCAGTGGAAACGCCAGAAACAGGATCTTCTCTAAAGATCACAGATAACATCAGCCAGAAGGAGAACTGCAAAAAAAAAAAAAAAAAAAAATAACCCCCACAACACCTTTCTAGGTCACTGCTCCCTGTAATCCAACACTTGAAGGAAGAAGCTGAACTCGATGTCCCCCGAGGCCCCGGGGACACAGGAGGTGTGCGGGGCAGGCCCACTGCTGGGGACAAAGGCTGCTCTTCCCGGCCTGTGGAGCGTTCCCGGCGGGAACAACGGGGTCAGGGCAGGAACATTTCCTCATTTTGCTGCAAGGAGAGGCTGAGTGACCTGACTGAACAGTGGCTGTCCCAGGGCACCACGGAGAGCCGGCCCCAAGTGCCGCAGAGGGAGGGGGAGCCTTCCCACGAGCCTCAGGAGGAGCGCGGCTGGCACTTGAGCGGCTCGGTTATTGTTGTCGATCTTTCTGCTTTCACCAGAGTGGGAATACAAAACCGCAAGGAATATGCCAGTGCCTTCACTCTTTTAAACTACGGCCAAACTTTTTTGCTAACTCAGTCCCCAACTCACTAAGTGTAGGACAAGGGGCCTTGGGCTCCTACTTGATGGGGAAGACCTCTTGAGGGATTTACAGTGCTCTTTGAAGGGTCAAAAGAGTCAGAAGGATTTTGTTTTTCCACCACTGGGATCAGTTGTCTTCCGAGAATTAGGAAAATTCTTTGCAGAGAAAAGCTGCTCCAAATCAGGGTTTGGAGAGAAGAACAAATCCAAGAAATGTTCTGATATCAAAACCATGCTGAGAGGAACCTGAGACACAAGTGTGATATAAAATGAGAGATATTCACTTCCCTGTCTCCATGCAAACACTTAAGCCTGGAATAACCTCTGCAATAACCTCTACACTACCCAGCATGCCTACTCTCTCACATTCCTTCTTTATCCCCTTCACTCAGTAAATCTTTGTACTCCAATATCCACTTGGTTATTGCACTGTTATCCATCCCAGGTGTTTCTTGAACTGGTAAACTGGGGCATGGACATCCCCAAACCGAATTTTAAAAGAAAGGCACTGGCAGAGCAAAATGTAAATGCAAGATTCTGCAAAACAGACTTGTCTTTGCACACCATCAGGCTCCCATTTCAAGCAGTGGTAACAGCAATTTATTACATTTCTGAACTAAAATCTTTGTAGGGCTGCAAATATCGCAGTGCTTCTAGTGCTCTTCCTCCCTAAAACAGCACTGGAGAGTTAGGTACCAAACCAAGGATCCCTGAAAGACAAACAAGGAGCTCCTGAGGACAGGCTAAATGCCGTCCTTGTATCAGGGAGAGCGCAGGCTTGAAAGGTTTTCACTTCACACATGGATGGGGAAATCCTTCCCCTTCACCAGCACATTTCCTTGGCTTCTTTGCACAGACCCTGATTAGGTGCAGGTGAGAGGCCTCAGCAGGCAGAACCGTGAGGACCTCGAGGGGTCAGAGCCTGCCTTGCCCCGCGGGAGGATTTGAAGATCTCAGTGGTGCTGTGGTAAGTGGCCCTCGTGAGATAAAAGTGGCAGGCAGGAAGCCAAGAGCCTCTGCAGAACAGCCCTTATCCCTACAGGACACAGTGGCACTGCTACAGGTTAAAGGAGCCCTTTTAATGGGATGCCAAAGCCTTTATCTTCAGGATGAAGAGACAAACACATCTTGTTGTCTTTAAGCGGTGGGGAACATCAGACAGAGTTCTGGGAACCCATGGACACGCTGGATAAAATGCAGGCAGACTTTGAGGTGATTTGGCACAGGTAACTTCAGGAGTTAAAACGTTCTTGGATCTTTTTTTTTTTCTCTAAAGGGAATACTATTTGAGGAGCCAAGCCCCTCTTCACACCCCAGTAACTGGGAACACATTTAATGCCGACAAAACCCAGACATTTTCTTCAGTGCCCTAATACTCGCAAGAGATCATTAACAAGCGTTAACAGAAGCTGTTAGTCTTTACAGTCCAACAGCTGGCAGGGCTGATGTAAGAACTCCAGAGCCATCAAGCTGTCTCAGTTATCTCCTTGGAGTGACGTATTTAACTCCGTTTTACAGCCAGGGATGAAAGTTTGGGCAGCACCTCCCACTCTTCAAACACGTCTGTGTACATGTGGGGGCACAGCCGTGCCCACAGGGAGGTGAAAGCCTCTCCTGTCCTGCTGTTCCAGCTTGGCTCCTGGAAGGAGGAGTTAGACTGCTTGAGGGACTGAGCTCACAACCCACTCATCCCCTAATGCATCTGCAGCACTGTCACACCACAGAGTTTTGGGTTGGGAGTTAGAACTCTAACAGCTCCTCATTATTCTTATCCCCAAAACCAAGCTAAGCCTGGAGGTTTTTTATTTGTTCCTAACGAGTATCAGATTAATCGGGGTGTTTAGAGAAAACATGGTCCAGCAAAAGAAAATGTATTTTCCAGAAATGCTTCTTTGTGGATTGAACTGGTGGAGTGTATGCTACAGCCCCACGGCAAGGGAGCTGCCTGCCCTCATCTCCCATGGTTGAGAACAAGCATTTGGATGGATAAGGACCCAATGCAGGTGCGAAAGCACGTCCCATTTCCCCCACCTTTCCAAAAAACCCTGACATTCACTCACAAGAGAGCATTTCCTCAGTGCTGAGTGAGCTACACTGCCTTCCATCACAACCTCTGCATCTTCAGCCAGCTGAATCCCTTGCTCAGGGGGTGCCCAAGTCCCAGTGCTAAGGATGACATGAGAAAATGGCTCAGAGCAGCCCCAGCTGCCCACGGTAGAAGGCAGAAATACGGCTCTGGAAACCCCTGGGACCACTTAGCCACTGATCCTCATGTTTGATGAGACATAATTGCCATAGAGCACTTGAATAGACTGATTCGCCTTAAATCCATTGCGAAAAGCCCTCTGAAACAACCCTAAAAGTCTGCAGACCAGAAAACCCTAAAAACTAAATCCACCAGGCAGTAAAAGTTGTTACAATTGTGAGCCCATACTCTGAACACTCATATTTAAGCCCTGCACAACGTTATGCAAGCACTTGGGACTAAACCTGGTCCAGTAAAGATTTATGTCCACAGGGGAACATTATTTCTTGTCCTTGACAGCACTGAGCTTTATACTGTATCCTGCAAATAAATCATATCTGCTGCTTCTGGAGCACAGCTGTCAACCTTGGCTGCAGGAATACGTGGGACACAAAAGCAGGAATTAGGCTTTCCAGAAGGGGAAAAAAACCCCAAAACAACTCAATGGGTGCTGGCAGGTGTTTGTTAACTGGTTTCTGTTTGCTTTAGCAGTATACTCACATTAAGATGCAAAAGTGATAATAAATCTTTTGTCCCAGATTACACAAGGATGTTATATATTGCTTCCATATGATCAATAATTCTAATTCTGTTTTCAGCCTGGAAATACGTTGTGACCACAGATTTTGCAATCTATTCCGTACTCCTTTAAAGAAAAGGGATGGCAATATTTTGTGGCACTATTTTAACATGCTCTGTCCTATGAAATTTGCCCTCATATAGTACACAAGAGATTTCTATTAATTAGAATGAAGATAAATGAAGTGAAACAGGCTACGAAGGAGATTATTTATGTTTAACAAAATTAAAATCAGCTGTTCTGACTTCATCCGTATTAACATTTCATGAGTTTGGGGGTTTGATTTGGTTTTGCTGTTTTGATTTGGTTTTGGTTTTTTTCCTTTAAAAAAGCCCAACAATTCATAAGTCTGTCTTGTTTAAAATTGATTGGTCTGGGAGAAGCACTGGGTGAGCACAGGATCAGAGAGCTTAGTACCAGAGTAATGTTTTAGAGACTCAGTAAGATGGAGTGAGTACTGCTACAGTGTCTGTTGCCCTGGGCACGTGGCAAACGCATTGGAACGTTTTTCTGGATTAATTACTTTGTTAAATCAGAAACATATATGTTGGAACCAATTAGCTTAATTGCAGCTTGCCAACAAGCACGAGTTAGCTCAAACATCTGTAAGACACTACGATATTGTCACTTTAAAACCCAAGGCAGCAGTGGGCACGCGTCTTAGATAAAATCCTGGCCTGCCTAAGCCAATGAATTGTGCCTCTCCTCAGGAATGAGACTTCACATACCAGATTCCAAACTTATCAGGCATAGAGGCATAAGAGATAAGGAAAAAATTGGGAGTTATTGCTGTTATTTTCTGAACACTTAGAGATTTGCTTTCACAAGATGGGCACGGTGCTGTTCATGGAGGGCTGCAAGGGCTGTGTTGAATTGTAATTTCATTCCTTGCAAAGCACAGAGCTGCACAGGACACAGCAAACCCTCAGATATTGGAGAACCTCAGATATTACCAAGAGGTCTAAGCTTCCTCACCCAGGCCAGTCACTTAGTGGGGAAGACTAGACAGCTTCCCATCACCATGGTGACTCCAAAGCCAGGCAGGCAGGTCTTTATCCACCTAATCCCTCGTGCTCTCCACTTCAGACTGCATGGAACACATTTAATGAAGCTTGAAGCTGGATCTGTCCCATAAATAACATTTATAGAGAACTGGGAGGACAGAATCACAATGCATTTGCAGTACAGATTTTTCTCTTGCTGCATTTTCACCCAGTGATACCCTGGGTGCAATAAAATACAAGGAGAGGGATTTTATCTGGAGCAAACACAAAGTAAACTCTACCAAGTACAATCTAAACACAAAAATCTCTTTTCCTGAGCATCGAGAAAGCATTTGAAAGAATGTCAAACAGATGCCCCAAGAAAATTACTTCCCCTGCCTCTTTTCTCATCCCAAACCCTTATTATTACTTTTTGATTGATTTTTCTTGGCTCTCACACACTCTCATGCTGATCTTCTTAGGTGGGCCTCTATACAACCTTCCCAGCTTTCTTTTATCTCTCTAGTGTTCTTGCCAATAAATTATTCTAGTTTTATGAAAGGTTTCTTTTTTATTCCATAATCATTTTCTCTTGATCCAAAATGAACTACAACTCAGTGGCTGGCTGTTTTGTTCTTTAATGCAACACTCGGTCTGCCAACTGCCTTAAAAATGTATTTCAGCCTCCTCTGTTTATTTGAAAGCTGTTTCTTCCATGAAGGCTAAGAATAATGTGGTTACCATAGTTTCCTTATCCACAACCAATAAAATGCAACTTGGAACACAATAAAAGAAAGCTGAGACTAGTCACAGAATGTGACTGAATGAGTGAACACTGAAATCTTCGCCCCTCATCACTCCTAGTACTATGGAAAACGCTCAGGACTTATCAATAGCCACCTTTTGGTGCAGCAGGGAAGATGAGGATAAGTCTGTCCAACTTCCAGCTATTTGAGATATTTCCATTCCAACACTTCAGATGTCTGTTGTGGTGGAATTCCCATCTCACAGACTGAGTGTTTCACTGCAGAGATTTTGTACTTTCCGTAATCTCTTGTTCCGGGAAGCGACTGTGTAGGCAGCGCTTTGCTAAGGCTCACTGGAACCAAGTGATGGATTAATTACCCCTAGGAACCAGTTGACAAAGTAAATAATGAACTGTTTGTTCTTACAGTTTTGTTGGCTCCTGAACAGGCAAGATTCTAGGGAACAAGCCAAAAATAATCTCTTTTCTTTCATGTCTGCTGGCCAACAAAACCCCACATATGCTTCACAGATTATACAAATTACACCTGCTTTGGACACATCCATTTGCTTTCCTGATTACAAGTGATTTTTACTCCAATAAAATGAACTTTTAAGAAATGAAAGAAAAGCAATTGTTCTCCATAATAATGAATAAAGAAAGAAAAAACCACCATGTGCATGATGGCGAGACCTGCTGGCAAGTTTTTTTTCTGATTTTAAAGACTTCTAAAGATGAGGGGGAAGGGAAGGGAAGGGAAGGGAAGGGAAGGGAAGGGAAGGGAAGGGAAGGGAAGGGAAGGGAAGGGAAGGGAAGGGAAGGGAAGGGAAGGGAAGGGAAGGGAAGGGAAGGGAAGGGAAGGGAAGGGAAGGGAAGGGAAGGGAAGGGAAGGGAAGGGAAGGGAAGGGAAGGGAAGGGAAGGGAAGGGAAGGGAAGGGAAGGGAAGGGAAGGGAAGGGAAGGGAAGGGAAGGGAAGGGAAGGGAAGGGAAGGGAAGGGAAGGGAAGGGAAGGGAAGGGACTGAGAACATTCTGTTTGATTCACCTGAGTGGGAGGGAAGCAGAATCCTTCTCCCACAGACTCTGTGGATGCTTTGGGACTGACTCCTGTGGTGCCTGGGACTCTCATGAACACACCAGGTAAACGTGGAAGAACACAACACGAGATTTTCTGGTGTTCTGCTCATGTTTTCTTGCCAGTGACAACAGGCCTAGACTGCTGAGTTTAAATTAAAGAGCTCTGAGCATGGTTTGATAACCCCTGGATGTAAGCAATAGGGGAACAAAATAAACCCACTCCCTTCCTTAGCCCAGGCACCCAGGGCTGTAGGTGGGGATTCTGAGCAGTGGGAGCAGGAGAACTGCTGCAAGAGCATTTGCTGCTGTTGTTTTTGAAGAAAAGCTGTGCAGCTTTCTGGAGCTTTTTCAGACCCCAGAAGCACCATCACTGGGTGTCTCAAACACACACACTGAGAGCCGTGTAGTTTCAGTTATAGCTTAGCAAAAGAAAATATAATGCTTCTTTCATCCCTGCCTTCTCATCTTGGGAAGGTCACGTACACTTAAGAGAGTAGAGGAAATAGAGAAAGAAGGTGTAGGAGTTCAAGAGATCACTCGTGAACATGCTCTACTCTTTCAAGTTCACCTCACAGAAGAAGCATTCTGTGTGTAGCAGGATGCCAGTTCTAATGCACAAGATACAAAATAATACTTTCACAGGAAAAACATCTTAGATCTGTTAGTTCTCATTGCATTGCTTAAAGCAAGTAGGACCTTTTTAAACTGCTGATGTCAACTGAATCAGGATCAGCACCATAAAAGAAAATAGCTAAAAATAGTGACTAAAAAGACAGGTCTTTCACATCCCTGGAGTACTAGGGAACAGGAAGAAACAGTGAAGACCCTGTATTAAACTTTGCATCCTTCTTATCTATGAATAAAGAAACAGCAAGACCAGGGACGTTTTCAACATTTCCGTTATGCCTTCACTACAACACACTCCAAGTCTGAACTTGTCCATTAATGTTTTTGACAGGTTCATTAATGTTTTTAACAAGTTCAAGAATGCTACTAACAAGTTCCTGAATGTTTTTAGCAAGTTCTTGTATGTTTAAAACAAGCTCATGAATGTTTTTAACAGGTTCGTGAATGTTTTTAACAGGTTCGTGAATGTTTTTAAGAAGTTCATGAATGTTTTTAAACTTCTCAGTCAAAACCACCCAAGAGGAGAGTCACCTGTCCAGGCCCTATGGCTCTGCATTGCCCTGATGGATGATCCAGCCCCTGTATATAGTGCCCACAGTAGATGACATTTAAAGCCCCCTCCACTGTGCCTTTATCAGCCTGGTGTGGTTAACCAGAACCACCAGCGTGGCTCTTCATGCCGTGTGCGAGATGGGGTGCAGCAGTGTGCAATGGATGGTGAGATGCCACTACGCTCCTGAAGGCATCTCTTCCCAAGAAGCTGCTGGGGTGGGCACACAAACAGTCACTTAATCCACACACACACCCCCCATGGATAGCTCAGTGAAGGAAAGGCAGGACAGAATTCCAGCAGGGTTTATTGCAGCCTCACGCTGGAGGAGACCAGGGACAGAAGAGCCAATTCAATGGAGTGCCCAGGGTTAAGGATGGGGTCAGGGACCAATGGTCTGAGGGCACAGGGGGGGTACAAGGGCAGGGCAAAGGGCAATGACCTACAGGGAATATGGGGACAGACAATCAGTGATACCACAACCAAGGGGGAAACAGGGAAAGGAGAAGCCTCTAGAACTGGGACATATATGAACAATAGACGTGGGACAGGCCAACGGGCCAATGGGAAAAGCAAAACTGAGGTAGATTAACATTGATGATGCCTTAAGGTTTAGCCTTCATGTTTTCCAGACTCTGTTCTGCCTAGGTGTGCAGTTCTGAGCTCACAGTCAGTGTCACTCAGCTCTGCACACAGCAGGGACACAAAACAAATCCTTTTCCTGATGGAGACCAAGGACAACTTTCAGCCCCAAAAGCACAAACAAGGGTGGGCTGGAGGGAGGAACAAGAAGGATGGGGCCTCACAACGTGAAGCTGTAATTGGACAATTAAACCCCAATATGCAAATGGACCAAAACTTGTAAAACTGTGAGACCTCATGACCTGTGGTCCATTTTGTGCCCATTTTGGATCCACCTTGGGTGTAGCCCTGGTCAGGCTCTTGTCCTGCCCAAGGTGAATCCTGGAGGCCTTTCAATAAATATCTTCTTTATTCTCCAGCTCTGTCCAGTCTCTGTTCGAGGTCAGCCTTCCCAGAGCACTCTGGGGGAGGCTTTTTTCTCTCCCCCTAAGTCATGAGGCACTCTCACAGCCTGTGGTGGATTCCTGCAGGGCCGTGCCCTGGCAGTCCCCCCGGCAGCCCCAGCCCCCGGCGAGGAGCAGCACGTACCTCGTTGATGGCCAGCTGCTCGCCGCCGCCGCCGGGGTGGCCGTAGCGGTGGTTGGAGCTGCGGAAATCCTCGTACAGATCCTCCTCGCTGCCCACATCGTCCGTCAGGGCTGTCTTGTCCAGCGCTCCGTCCGTGATCACTGCAACAGCAACAGGCACAAATCGGCACAGGAGCCTCAGCAGCACTGAGCCAGGAGAGCAGCTCGCTGACGGGGCACCGTAATGCAGCATAAGGGGAAAAAAGACAAGGGAACTACAAGAGGAAATTTTGTGTCACTCTCCTGGGACACATTACTGTTGGAATTCTGGAAGCTGAGAATTTCAGGCTTCCTGTTCTAAAAGGCGCTGACCCTCAGGCAAGCACTACATTTGACCTGAGGCCGTGGAACAGGCATCCAAAGTTGAGTGATAGCACCGGGGTTGTGGGTGTGTAGTTTGGATAGTATTGTGCGATACTAAAGGTGAAAAACTTAGAATTTAAGGTTTTAGTAGATAGTAATATATATGGGGCAATATGGAGGATTTAAGGCGTTGTCTAAGTCCTTCTTCTCCACCTTACTCTTCATGGTTTTGGGTGTTTTTTTTCTAATTGGGTGAAAAAGGTCCACACTGAGAACCTTGGGTGATCAGTTATTGGGTTAGAAGTATAAATAATATAGGCGTCATCTCGTTATTGGATAATTAGCGCTTAAAAGACCTTGGAAAGAGTTAGAGACTAACTCTCAGTTAGATTTTCTACCTTGTTAGTTAGAGCTCACGACTCGTGAGACTGTGCTATAGATAAGAACTAATAAACACTGAGTCCAAACACAAAACTACGACTCCTGTGCACTAATCCCAGTTCTAACACGAAGAAAAGGAGATAGAAACCTCACACAAGTCCACTCTCATGCATGCCTCGTTTTCAAAGAATTTTTCTCACTTATGTTTTACCCCCATAAATGATTGTGTCTTTTTCTAGACTGGAAAACACGATTTTTAAAAAGTTTGACAACTGCCGCGTGTTGCAAAGAAAAGATGAAGCAAGAATAGGAAAACACGGTCTGAAAAAAGGCACAGGGCTATGATGGCACAAATGTGATTTTATTAGGACCTTGCTGTGTTGACAGGAAACTGGAGTAGGTAAAAAGCAGCTCATGTCTGCCACTTCACACCTTGAGGAATATGATTTACCAAATCCTGTCAGGCCAAAGGGAAGCCTTTGGGAAAAACATTCACCTTCCTCTCTGTCCACAGAATTATTTAAGAATCCTTTTTGATGTCTAAGAGGGTGTTTGCTCCAGAATTATCCATTATTACCACAGGAAGGCCATGCTGCTCAGCACAGCCCTAAACAAGCTACAGATAATGGAGGGTTCACAGTCTGCAGCTACAACAAACACTGAGGTCTCAAGCCTGAGAGAAATAAAAATGTGGCATTTCTACTCCTTGCACAGAAGAAAGTGTCACTTCATCTGTTTCACGGGCAGGATCTTTTTCCTAAAGGTATTAGGAAATACCTTTCTCAAGGTATTAGCAAATACCCTTCAGTGGCATGTAGTTTCATTCATCCCATCCCTGTACTGGTTACTGAACATGAGCCTTCTGTTCTCAAATCGGGGAAAATGGCAGTGATTAAACAAAACACTCGGTGACACATTCATCTGGATTAGCAACTGCTAGGGCAACAGTTTCCATGACAAAGCAGTGGGCTTCATGAAGATTTCTGTGCATGAAGCAAGTACCTACACAGACATGATGCAGAGAACAGCTGATGTGAATCCTAATTTTAGTTCAATGGACTTGACATGGCTACAGGAGTAGAACTGAATGAAAACACAGACATTACTATCAGCACCCCTGGAAACAGTCTTGGCTGTGCAAATTACATGATGTTACCCTGCAAATTTTTGCAGAGCAGGTGAAAAAAAATCTTTTGAGCTTGACCTTGTAGAGCTTTAATAGGGAGCAACTCACAAAGCTGATCTTGAGCCCTCATTTCCCTTCATAGTGCAAGTGCATCTTCTGCACCTAATTGTGCCATTGGGTCAAAAAAAAGCACCCCATGATTGATTAGCTTATTATTACCTGAAACCAAAGCTGCATCACGTTAGCACTGAACAAAGTGCTGACAGAGGTTCCAGCCAGACCTGCAGAGCACATCCTCATCAACACTCCCAGTACACGGGATGGTTTGTTAAGGCTGCACCCTCTGATCACTCCCATCAACAGTGAGGTGTAAATTCAGTGTAGCAGCTATCAGTTCCATGCAGTGACCTGACATCAAAATGACGAGCACGAGCTATTTTTAAACCAAATACTTGCTTGTTTATGCTTTGAGCTCAATAAATAGGCACAGCACAGCGAAGATTGTCTGAAGCTGGAACTCCACTTGATATTGATGGCAATTCAGGACACAGAGGTGCATATGAGCTTATGATTAAAGCAGAATTTTCTCTACAAGTATGGAACTACCCAACCATTCAACTTTAAGCGACATTTCACACAAAAATCAAGCATTCCCCTCGCTTTGCTCTGACACCTCACATCGTTCATTATACAGAAATTCTGCACTGAGTATGTGCCAGTAGTATAAATTGCATATAAAGCAATTCTGGGGTCAAGATCTAGTCCACTAATATAAAACTCAAAACCAGCTGGAATACCACTGATATGATAATTTCATGCAGAGTTACCATGGCTGGAACTTTAGAAACTAAATTTAGGGCGTTAAAGGTATCTGATTTTGCTCGTACACTGTCTGAAAAACCTCTGTCTGATAGTAATGAACAATTTTCAGTGTGTTACTGTAGCACAGAAACAAATTAGAAATGTTTTTCAAGAACAAATAAAAATAAATATTTTATAAGAATCAAGTCAGCAGTCACTTAATCCAAAACTCTTCTGCAGCCCTCTGATCTCCTTCTTTCCCCTTATTTTACAAATGGCTTCATTGCTTTTCCCTTACACATCTTCTGCTATTTTCACTGCTAAGTAACCTTCAGCTTGAAAAATGTTCATTGGCATCTTTAAAGCTTTTGTTTTTTGCCCCCGCATTTTCCTATTTTTTTTTTCTCTGATCTGTGCTTAGATGAAAAAGCAAAAGCTCCAGGGAGGTATTTATCTGTGTTACTTAAAATGCTCTATACCTCTGCTCTGCTAAGTGCAGAGCTGTGCTTGCTTTTACCAGAGATCTGGTTTTCCTCTCTGATCTTACCAAGCTCATCAATTCTCTGCTGTCTCAAGACCTGCTACTGCATTTGGGATCAGTTCTCCTGGCAAAAAACAAAAAAGAACCCTTATGGACATATTGCACCAAAACTACACTTGATAAGCATGAAGAAAGTTCTCAATCCTTGAGGAAGAATGGCCTGCGGTAATCATTGCACATTTTCCTAAACTAACGCCGCAGGGAGGAATTCAATTAATGAAAAATAAGAATTTGCTCCGAAGCAGGTTAGATGAAAGCCATGACCACAAATAAATAAAATAGTAGTCCGGAATGGTGACCCAATGCACTAGAAAACCATCAGGGAAGTAGGAGAATGAAGGCTTTTAGCGTAGGAGCTGACTTAACGTGCAAAGCATAAACTAGGTCAAGTAGAAAAGCAGCAAGCACTATACAAAAATCTTAAAAGACAAGTTAGCAGAGATTGCTGAAACAGTCTATCAGCCTCCCCAACAGCACAGCACAGGCTGGACAGCCACTGTTAAACTGCGCGGTGCCTAATTTAGATGCTTCATTCCTGCCACCTCCAAGTGCTCATCTCTGTCTAGCACTGAAATTCAGTGGCACAGTCATGCCTGGCCTCTCTGAAACACTGACCTGACCTGTCCCTCCCTGGCAGTCAGGCCACACCAAGAAACAATGTTCAGTCAAAAAGCAAAGCCAAGCATCAATTAACTCCAGCAGATTTTTTCGTATTTTATACCTCTGTCCTGATAAATTTCACTAAATATGGCACCAAATCCCATACACAGGAACAGAGGGAGGGGGAGTACCAACATTTAGTGCTACAGCCAATATGTGCAGGAATTAAACTCTGTTCCACGCTGCTGTTGCCCCTAGCCCAAGCTTGGGATTTATGTCATCACAGTACAAAGGCACATAGACAATTCTAGCAAGAGCAGCTCACAACAGAATGCCACACAAACTCCTTTCTAATGCATCCATATAGATAAAGTGTCAAAAACCTGACTCCATGAAGAATTATCTTGAGGATGTGAAGCTTCCAAACTCATACAAAACACATCACTGGAACCAGTGAGGGGCACAGGTGGTCTGTCCAAGTGCCTGAGCAGGCAGCACGTGGGCTGAATTCAGGGACAAAAGGGAAGGGCTCTGTGCAAATCAAGTGAAGGTTGATCAGGATGGTTCAGGGGAAGGGCTCGCCCTGCTTACACCTCCCTGCAGAGTTTGGAATGCAGGAATCAGCAGGCAGCAGTGGGAAGGGTCCTGGCTGGGCTCTGCTTGTGCCCCCACCTTGCTGAAAGGTGATGCCAAGCTACTCCAAGAGGTACCTGCACACAGTTCCAGAGCTCTCCATATCACCAGAAAGCCTCTGGAGCTCTTACCAGCTCTGTGGCTTCATAGAGAAGAGCACTCTGTGCCCAGAGGGAGAGACAAACCACGGCTGAACACCTCATTGCCACCCTGCCAGTGCAACTGCATCCTGCCTCGAGGGAAATGGGGATAACTGGAAGGCAGCTGCCTGCATGGTGGGATTTTCACTATCAGGCCTAGGTGACACTGGAGAATAAACCAGTGGGGCTGCACTGGGACAGCCTTGATCTTCACCACCAACAGAGATAGCAGGGAGGAGAAAACACAGAGAAAAGGTTTTGTGCTGTTCACAAAACTGGTGAGAAGATGAAGCTGGAACTAGATCATCTACTGGAGCTCTCAGAAAACAAACGTTAGCTGTAGTCCAGAGTTCAGTTAGGACTAATGTCACCTAGTACAAGTCATGCAGTTCTACACATCTGTGCTCTGCTCCTTTCTCAAAGGACGGACCTGCCTCATACATTCCAGGTGCAGGAATTAGTGAATACAAGTTGCTGTTAAACAAACGAACACATAAAAAACTCAAAATCCCAAGCCCCAAACCCCCCATACACCTACCACCATTCAAAAAAAAAATTATAGGAATATAATCCCACCCTCTCACTGGAAAATTATTCTCAAAGAATAAATTTCTTGAATAGTTTCCTCAGAGGATCTGGACACTACAGCCCTAAATTTAGCACAGCCTCTTAGCAGAGCTCTCTCAAACTCACAGAGGTTTATGTCTCAGCTGGAATAAGCCCCAGCAGCTCCCCAGTGGCGAGGAGCTCCAGACGTGTGTCTGGGTCACAAGCCTGAACAATGACCCAGGACTGAAGGAAAATGGGCCAGAGGCATTTTCCCAAAATGTTGGTTATCTGTTTTCACTTGACTTACAGTCTACAGCTTTTAGGGGTAAGGCTGGGACAGGAATCCATGATGATTACAGACAGCTTGGAAAGCCAAGAGCATCCATAGTTTATTAAAAGCACATTATATTGACAAAGGGAACTTCTTTCTTTTTTTTTTTTTTTTCTGTATTTGAGTTCTCTCTTTCAAGTGCGCTTTTTTTCCCACATCCACACATTTCATTTGTCTCTGTAGCATTTACATTTCAAATAGCTCACCAAAACAACAGTAGGAGGCTGATTTACACTCACAGAGCAAATTAATTCAGAGCTAACAACATCATCCCCTCTGCCTCAGTGAGCAGAGATTGCTGTGGTTGTGTGCAGCCCACAGGAAAGCACGGTGCAGCTGCTGGAGGAAGCACTTCAAGAGATTGAAGATGATAAACAAGTGAATGGTGTTCATGGGGCTGGGAACGCCACCCAGACTGCATGGCCCAGGTGAGAAGAGCCCCTCTACCCTCCTCTTCACCCATTTGGGATTGCTAAAGCCTTGCTTCCTTGGAAATAGCGCTGCAGCCTCCATCAGTCCTGTTCTCAATTACGTGCTTCATTTATCAGATGCCGGGTACAGGGAGGTCCCTCTGCAGCTGCCACAGTGAAATCCATCAGTGATGTCATCCCTCTCCTGGCCCAGCAGTGCAATTCTCCAGCTCTTACCGTGCTCGCGGACCCTCTCCCATCATCCTGCTTATGCCTGTGGGCCAGTTTAACGGGAACAGGGAAGTCAGGCAGGGAATTAGCAACAAGGGAACAATGACCGGTTAGGATGAGCTTCATGAGGAGAAAAAGCCAAAAGAAAACACCCAAAAGCCAAAAGAAAATCACCAGGAACATGGTCCTTCAAAACCAAGTGTCGTGGGTTTTGTTAACCAAGACACCAGGCCTAGAGAGCTGAGGTCATTACGATGACTTTTCTGAGTAGGGAATGAAACCATGTTAAGCCAATCTTTGAAGGAGAAATCACAGACTGGGAAGGAAAGACAGAAAATATTTAAGTGGAGAAAGCAAGCTTCATCCCCTCCATTTTAAAGAAATACTAAGAAGGGAAAGGATTCAACATAACAAAATTGAATTAACATTTTGGTATAGTGCCACAAGCAGAATTTCTTTTGTGAATGGAGCCAGGTCCTAATTAGCTGAGGTAAAGAGCAAATCTGTGCTTGAAAACAAAAAGGACAGCTCTTCACTGGAAAACCAAGCACAGATCCTCTGCAGGTCTGCCGGGCACATCACCCAGGGTACCATTCATCAGCAATAATGCACTGAGCCACCCACTCAGGTTTCAAGAGTTTTTAAATCCCAATTAGAATCGAAATGACTTGCAGGGAGGCTTAAGGGAGTTCTCAACTCTCTCGGGTAGCAGAGATAATTATGGGGAAGAGAGAGGTGGATTATGAATGGCTCTGCAGCTCTGACTCCCACGTCAGCACTTGCTCTGCACTTGCAGCTTGGCCCACTTTGCCCCGGCACACACAGGGCACAGAGCTGCCCCCAGCCCCCTCCTGGCTTGGTGGGTGATGGCACAACTGGGAGAGGGGGAGGGACTTCACTGGTTTTGAAGAAGAGTGGACATAGTGGGAAAAGCAGAGAGGAAAGCACATAAATATACTCTCTTCATCCATAGCCCGATCCTTTGTTGAAAAGTCCCTCTGTTGTACTGCACATAAACTATTAATTCACTGGCCCTGTTCCCATCACAGCTACTGACTTGGAAAAAAGCAGGCATGTCCTCCTCCTCCTCCGTGTATTTGTTGTTTCTTTGCTCAGGTCTGATTACTCATCCATAGTGACTGTTTGCTCTCGTTTTGCAGATGAACGTCTCTGGAAATGCTATTTACTTTATGTCTGGACAACCGTGAGCACAACGGGGGCCAATTTGAGTTCAGTGCTTTAAGCCTTGTTACAATCTAAGCATGGACTCAATGGCGGCAATCAAAGCCAGCAGACAAAACCTTTAGAGTACCCAGGCACATTCTTTACCATGTCCTTGGTAGGGCGTGCAGGTTGGAATACCTGGCATGTCATTTACTGCCCCAAAAAGGAGTTTTATTCATTGAAGTGGTTGCAATTTAAAGGAGTTTGGATGTGTGTGTGTGTGTGGAGGTGGAACAATCTGCAGTCATTTTTTGAACGCTTCCTCTATGAAAGACTAAAATGATTGCTTTTCTCCTTTCTAACAGGTAACGGGCACTGACATTCCAAACTCGTGCGGAATTCTCACCTGTCCATTTTACTCTGCTGCTTAGCCCTGTGCCTGCTACGTCTTGAGTAAAAATCAACCCCAGACCAAACTGCTCTGCCTTGATGGGAAAACCACCAGCAGCACCAAAGCTGTCCTTTCATCAGAGCACTGCATCCCAAAATCCTGCCAGGCTGGGGAACAACACATCTGACACTGCCTGGTGGAGCGTGACCAGAGTCACTTCAGATCAGCAGAGTCCTCAGTGAGCCATCAGCTCACCTGCAAAGCTGAAAATGCCACGTTCCTGTGTCCATATCCACCCATTCTTATCCAGACGTGTAACAAAAACTGAGGAAATTCGAGCAAACGGGCCAGGAAACCAGAACAATAGTTATTTACAGTGGGCAACACCTACTTCAGCAAACATAGGAGGTAAAAGCTGCATCAAAGAGTGTTAGTACAGCTGACAAGCCTGACAAAACTGGACTGGAAGAGATTTTGTCAATAAGATTCCAGGAATTTATTTGTTTTCATCTGGTTTTATATGTTTATTTTTAGAAGAGCATCAGATCCAGATTTTCAAAACCTTATAGGCACATCCCACAAGTTGGAAGATCAGCAATCTGGCAAAAAGAGACGTAGTGTTTATTTAAAAGATTGTTCCCACAGACTCCCCCATAAGATCTCAACACTTTGTCACTGCTTCAGTGCATGGCTACATGTGGCATCATTCCAAGAATCACCTTTGGGCTTCTCTCAGCTTTTGTTTGCACAAATACATGAAACTTACCTGTGGGAATGCACAAACAAAGGAGCCACACTTATCTTACTGATTCTAGCTCTTATTGCTCTGCCTTCACTTAATCTGTGTTCACCTGAACCAAAGCCCTGGTGCATACTCAAGCATTCTCAAAATCTGTGTTTTAATCCTTTTTTTTTTTGTCTTCTAGAATGCAAATGAAAGACCATTAAACAATTCAGACAGAAACAATATTTCTAGTCATCACCAGCCCTCAAATAAAGACCTTCAACAGAAAATGTTCCCCCATTCTCTCAGGAATTGTTGCTGTTCCTGCCTCTGCAGCTACTTTCCAAAGACTTAATTGGTGATTTCTTCATGCAAGTGCTGTTATGTCCCAAATCTCACACTTGTCTCTTTCAATTCTATTGATCTAGTGATGATTTGCTTCACCTCTAAAACAAGTTCCTCAGAGCACTCGCAGGAGAGTGGTAGGAACCCACGCTACCATGGGCTCTCACAGAGCCTCCTTTCTTGTACCTGTTACTTTATTAAACAAAGGAAAGGACACAAACCTGCTGTAGAAAATTCTGGTTGACTTATATTTCCAAAGATTCTGCATTTCTATTCTGTCTCTATATTCAGCCACATCCTCAAAAGCACAAGAGTTTGGAAGCTAAGCCTTTGCTAAAGAATTTGTTGCCAAAAAGCAAAAAAAACTTCTTCAGTCTTAAGTCACTTCTTTCTTAAGAAAATTCTACTACACATGAAAGTTTAGCT
This sequence comes from Chamaea fasciata, assembly GCF_029207755.1. Classification (NCBI taxonomy): domain Eukaryota; kingdom Metazoa; phylum Chordata; class Aves; order Passeriformes; family Sylviidae; genus Chamaea; species Chamaea fasciata. The sequence goes on along the minus strand of NW_027094096.1, from coordinate 3,473,542 downwards.
ACTGGCCTGAAAAAACACCCTGGAAAGAACGGTTGAGATAATTTTTATGAAGAATTGCCGCTAGGATGTAAAACAATTCACATCACGATAGCCTCTAAAATGTTCCACTTGGTCATGCCAACTTTGCATGGAAACAAAAGAGACAAGGTCTTTCTTATGATGGCATCACCCACATTACAACATGAAGGATTAAAAATGAAGAATTGTTTTCATAATCGTTTGAAGCCTTGACAACGGGGCCACTTTGGTTAAGGCAAAACCAACAGCAGAGCCTGGAGGAGGCCTGCAAGCCCCAAACTGGGCCGGTGAGTGACACTGGGCACGGGCTGCCTGCAGCACAGTCAGCACCAAGAGCCTTTGCTGCCCTTGTGAAAGGCAGGCTGTTTATCCAAGAGTCTGAGCACGGCTTTAAGAGGCTAACTTTGAACACTTCCATTTGAAAAATGTGACCTTTGGTTTTTCCCAGAATTCTGCATAAATGCCATAAATCTAGTCTTTATCTTGGTGAAGCTATCCAGGCTGACAAGTGGCTTATATCTATGACCTTGGACCACAGAAGTAATTAAAAATGAATGCCATGAGAAGACTTTCAATTGCTCTTGTGCATTATCAAGTATAAGTCTCAAGGGGCAGCAGGATTGTTTTGCTGACATTATTTCGCATGACCAGTCTTCATGTAACACGCAACACATCTGATTTCATGCTGGGGATACAAAATTTTCATTAAAAAATACTGTTAAAACTGCTTTACCTATGGGAAATCCCTCTGTCCCAGTTTATATTTTAATCTGAGTTCTAAGAAAATCCCTGAGGTCAGGCTACCAAATATTTCTGAGGGAAAAACAGAAAACCAAGGATTAATATTATCTAACTACAACTGCCACAATAGCTCAGGGATCAGACTTTTTGCAGCAGACATTTGAATCACACGATGCTACACGAAGGAGTCAAAGCCAGGCTCTGAATTAGTCAGGGGAATTCTTTGGCGTTATTTAGAACAGATTTGGGAGATCAGCTCTGAGCAAGCTGCAGGACAGATGCTGAACATGGCCAAATGTAATCCAGTTTTTATATTTGAGTAGAAAAAGACACAAGAGCGTTGCCACTGGAAGATGGGTGCAGAACGGCAGGGCACCACATCAGCTCAGGGACCTCACAGACAGAGACAGGGTGGGAATTTAAACCCACTCAGCCATGGAATATTTAAACTTTTGTTAGCACAAACTTTGCTGCCGGAGCACGGGACTGGCTGTTTTAATAACCAATACCTGTGCTGAAGAGCAGGAGTACAAACCAAGGAAAGAAGGTTGGAGCCCAGAGGTGCCCTGGGTGAGTCCCCTGCCCTCAGGGCTTGGCTGGGGTAAAGTGGGGACTTTTCACACCAGATGCAGCTGCACCCCTCACCACTCAGCCCCCAACACCTCTCCTCCCCAGGGACTCCAGACTTCCCTGCCTGTGATGCATGTGAAAGTGAAAGACTCTGCACCAAAATCATTTCAAACTGTACACGGACAGTGATTTTCTTATCAAATACATTGAAGAACTCAAGGACAGGCCTTACAGCTGTATGCATCTGATACTGTTCTTACTGAGCTGCCCACTGTGAAGTGTTTGTTCCCTGGGAGTCTGGGGATGTGGATATGATAGATTACTGCAAATCAGATTTAAGGAATTATCCTCAAGACGCTGAACCTACTGATTGATGCATCTCAATAAACTTTCAAATATCATAGGAACAAAAGGAGGTTTTGCTTTCAATAAAATTAAGTTTCCTAGGAAACTGGCGTGAGAAGGTGCCTCATTTCTGAGTTCTTCCACAACATTCAGCTCCAGGTCTGAATCGTGGCTGGATGTGTCAGATGCAATCTCTCCCTACAGCAAGAAAACTCTTCCAAGGAAAACATTATTCCTCTTGAAATATTTTAAGTATTCGATTCAAAGCCGTTATTAATCACCCTTTTAAAAGGAAAAAAACATTCTGTCAAGGTCACGTTGGCCAGGGTGCCTTTCATAGTTAAATTCATCACTTAGGATGTTTGCTGTGGGCTTTGAGACGGAATTCAGAACAGCAGAATTGGTCAGATCAGCATTTCAGCAAATCGTGAGCCTGAGATGCTAAGTGTGCATTTCGAGCTGTGAATTCCAAACGACACATTGCCACTTCCACAGCACTGCATGCAGCACAGAGTATCTTGGAAGCTTTGGAAACTGATTTAGAAGTTGAGCCCATCCCCAGCTGGAGATGGTAAAAATGAAGTCCAGCCAAAGGCAGCTGTATCCGAGGCTCTGGTCAGCAAAGGGACATTCTCCTCCAGACGTGGCTGCAGCAGTTAAAGTCATCCTTGCAAATCTGACACCAGTGTGGAACTTGCTTGCAAAATACACCCAGGCTAAAACTTCCCTTCCAGAGCAAGACTCTGTGCGTTCTAATACACTGCCCTGGTGAACAAACCAGCAATTCTTTATCAGTTGTTTGGATTTATGAAACAAGCACAATAATCCTTTCACTCAAGGGCAGGTATGTCAAATGTGATCTTTCCCGTGTTCAGCCAACTTTTAAAACATTGAATTCCACAGTGCCACTGCTATTGGATGCTATCTGTGCATTTTAAACTGGCTGAGGACATGGCCTGGATGAAGTGTAAACACAAAATCTGTCAGTTTAGATCATATTTCTGTAAGACCAAGCTCCTGGCTAATTTTCATATTCATCATGAATTGTTCTGGGCAGAAACATCTTCCTTTAAGTTAAGGTATAGCTGTCTCTGTCTCATAAATTCAAATAATTATTTTTATTTTCTGCTTTGGTGGTATTCCCCTGCACCAAAAGCCCAACTTCATAATTTCTGAGTGACAGCCTATGTAATGCAGGATTATTACATCAAAGAACAACACTGATGTATCAATAAAGGAAAGAGGCCCTCAGGAGACTACTGTCAAAAGATATAAATTTCTTCCTCTGATATGAAAAAAACCCTACCCCAGCCTCTAAAACAAATTCCCAGATGATGTCCATCCATCCTGGAAAGCCATCCATCTTTGCAGTGACAGTGACCAGGGCTCTCAGCACCAAAAACATTTGTTCTGCTTGACAACTAAGGGGTGTTAGAGTGAGCTGGAGAGCGTGACAGGAGGGAACAGCAGCAGGGCAAGGCTCACCCTGCACGGTGCTGCTGTGCACGCCAGGCCAGGGCTGCACTGCCTTGCCTCAGCAGCCACAGATTGCTCCCCAAAAGCTATGGGAGATACTGCTCTGCTGCTCCTCAGTTTCTGTAAAATCCAGAATCTTCAGGGACAGGTGAGAACAGTGAGTGTTCCTAATTTACTGGTCTGCTGCTCCTCAGTTTCTGTAAAATCCAGAATTTTCAGGGACAGGTGAGAACAGCAAGTGTTGCTAATTTATTCTAAAGGAGCTTTCAAAGAGACCTATTCCAGTGCTTAAAATCAGTGAGTGAGGCACATAGCATGTAGTGAGGACCATGGAAGCTTAGCATGCTGTAAAATCCATGAAAAAACTGAGGATGCTTTCTTGGAGCAGGAGGCCATTTGGGTGCAGCAATGCCAGGTATTGCACCCCATGCACACCATGCCCGTGGTGTTTGGCATGCTGCATTGTGAGTGTGTGGCTGAAGTGCAGCTCTCCTGTCAGCCTGGCTTGGGGAGGATGCTGCAATGCAGCCTTTGTGATGGCAGGGAGCACACAGCGATTAACAGAGCTGTCCCTCACCCTGGAGAGAGCCAGCACTGCACCAACTGTACAGGACATGGCACACAGGTGCAGAGGACACTCTTCAGCCATTCAGGTGTGACTCTTCTACTCACAAGCAAAGCAAACTCAGAAATCTTGACAAATCAGCTTTTTGCTTGTATCAACAAACCGTGTTGACCATCTTTTCTCCCCATTGTTCTTCTGAAAAGACGGGTAGTATCACCCTGTAGCAACCTTCCCACCCTCAGCTGTCTCAGCATTGCAGAGCTCTAAATCCCACCCCATTAGAGAGCAGCCCCTCCAAGAGCCCATCATGCAGCTGACAGAGCCATTATATGTATAAGCTGAGGGACATAAATCTCTTCACGATCTTGTTTCCTTGATTAATTACTCTTCTGTCTGCCTTCTTTCCTTTCCAACACAAATGCAAAGGCCAGGCTCCAAAAGTGGGACATTCTTCCCCTCAAGCCTGTGTCTGAACTCAGCAGGTGCAGTTCCACTGAGGGCAGGAAACTGCCATTCCTACACCATGTTCCTGGCGTCTGCTTATCTTCCCTGCTGGAAACGTAGCAAATGTCATCAAAGTGTATCAGAAGTTAAACAATGCCCTTGACTCCAGTATCCCCCTGCTGTAAATACAGCCTGAGCTCGTTTCAACTGGAAATTGTCCTTCTTGGGAATAACTGCTTCGTACACAGCCCTGTCTCCAATCAGTTCCAGGGCACATTTTCTGAGCTACATGAATTTTCATTGCTAGCCTCAGAGCAACCTTAAAGGTTTGGGTTTGTTCTTTTCACCACACTGCACAGATCCTTCTTTGCATAATCTCAAAAATGTCAACGGCAAAACAATCAGAACAGGCACAACGGTGCTTGCCTGATTTCAGCGCAGAATAGCATTTCCAGTCCGATAAAGATTAGAGAGCTCTCTCAGGGGTGAGAGAAAAATGCTCTCCACGTGCACAAATTCCTTTTAATGGGGAACAGATGGATCCTAGATGGGAGGGACAAAAAAACCAGGTGAATTCACAACTGATCCTAGATGGGAGGGACAAAAAAGAACAGGTGAATTCACAACTAAACAAGGTAGTAGCAGAGAGATGATAAAAGGGGTAATTAATATCTCCATTCTAATTAGTACTCCCAGTCTAAAGCAACGAAATAGCATCCTTTGTTGTTGGCCCTCCTCGATACTGTAGGCACAACACAAGTTTTCACTTGTAGCCATCATTTCTCCTCGTGTTCTGCAGTGGTTGGGATGACCAAAGGTTTGAGCTGTCACTTTGGAGAGGGCTTGGGGACAGGCAGCTCCAATGGTCGGCACTCAGATGCCACGGTCGTGGATCATCACAGCTCCAATGACTGCACCACTAAATCTACAGCTTCACATTTCAGCCAACTCCAGTTTAACCCAGTCTTTTGGGAGGCAGAGAAGCATTGGGAAGGTGTTACTCTTCTGAGCAATGGGGTCTGGGATTCACAAATAAGGGTGGGGCTGATGAAGAAATCAGTAGGTTTTCTCAGTTCCGAAACGATGACAGCTGAAGAACTGATCTGGAAATCACAAGGAGAAGGTTTCTACACTGCTGGTGACAACATTGCAGCATCACTGTGTACAGAACACATTTGATTCCTGTGGCCTTGGCTATTGCCAGGACCACTGACATCTGTCAAACCCAAAGGAGAGCTGAGTTTGGTCTGTGTGAAGACAGCTTCTGGACTTGACAAGTACTTTTCTCTCCCTTCTGAGGAATGGAAATAATGTGAACTCAATCTCACCACAATTGATGCTACTTCCTCAACTAAGCATCCATTTTGTCCCCTAGAATAATCTCAGTTAGATCTCCCTTTCAGAAACACCTGCGGAAGAGGAGAAATTTGCACCTAATTCAGTCTCCTGACAGTATTTTGCTAGGCACAAAGATCAGTGCCTAGCAAAATACAGTCAGGAGTATTTCATCATGCTCACAGAAATGGTTATGTGGAAATAGGAGTCTTGGACAAAAAACATTCTCACATTAAAATTCCAGATATTACCACAGTCAAAAAGACAACAAATCCCCAAATTATACAGTGTGCAAAGAGAGTCCAGAGCAGACGCTATCACTAAGGTACCACAAAGGTGAGATCACACCAGGAGCCAGCAGCAAGGGAAGAAAGCCTGCTCAGCGGGCTCAGCCGAGCACCTCATCTTCCAGTAGAACATCAGCAGCACCATCTTTGTGTAATATTAGCAAAGGGCATGTTCATCTCATGAACAGATCTATCTTGCCCAAATAAGACCCATGATGCAAAACATTTCCCCCCCCCAGGTACTAATTTATACTTCTGACATCAATGACTGAAGCTGTTCTTACCCATACACTCAAATAAGCTCACTTTTCTGTGTGATGTGGAAAAAGCTGAGCAAGACCAAGAGGGACAGGAGGACAAGCAAAGCAAACAGAGAGCCCTGTACAAGGTGATGCCAGCAAGACACAGCTTGTTTTCCTACCCTCATTCCAGGAAGGGACTGTCCAGACCCCAGCCCCAGAGCCACAATTAGGATTGTGCAGAAGGGGCAGATCCCCTCCTGTTGCCACTCAGCCTCATGGATATTCATCTCCACTGCAGCAATAAGAGAGGATTTGGACTTTTAAAACAACATATGAAACCACATAAATATGTTTCAGAAACAGGTTGAAACAATTCAACCAGCGGAAAAAGCCTCTAACTAATGGGTTGCATTTATCCAGCAAGGAGTGACAGGCAAATTTGGGCTTGAGAGAACAACTTGTAAATTGCATTCCCATGGCCCACAAACTCTTATGCTGGGTTCTACTGAGAAAGATGTTGACTGCTTGGATTTTCTCTTGGTCCAGCATTTGATTTACATCTCCTTCAATCCCTCCCCAGTTATCTCTGCTCTAAGATGACCAAGGGTGAAGCCAAATGCAGCTACTTGGAGCTAACAAGGACATGGAGCTGGCCCTGGAGGCATCACAGCAGAATCTGGAATTCTCATTCCCAGTGGGTATACAGTACCATTTTTAGTAGTGGCTGACCTGTGTTAGCAAAAGAATGGGGTCAGAAAGGCAAGAAAACACAGATGTAGCACAGCACTGCAGAAGACAGTGTGAGACAGCCCCCCAAAAACTGCACGTCCCATGAAGTACTGAGCCTGAATTCAGCACGTCGCTGCGGAAAGCAGGCCCTGATAATGTGCGGCATCTGGATTCTGTGTCCACAAACCAGGAACTGACAATGTCAGTGAAACAGTTAAACACCATCAGATCTGAATTCTTCTTGGGTGGTTTTTTTTGGGTTTTTTGGGGTTTTTTTTTTTTAGTTCATTTTTGAAACAGAATGGAGAGTCACCACAGAGAAGTTCTCCAAGATGGGGGTACTGAGCTGCCTGGAACACCAAACTCCATCTAGTACTGCCTACATGACTCACATAGTTTGAATTACCTGTGGGACCTGCCAGGTACCCCCCTGAGTCTACAACAGTCACCACTCAAACATCTACACACCATGGCACTGGAAGTGGAAAGAGGGGGCCTGTGAAATCATCTTCATTCTAGACAAATACACGGGGGGCTTTTAAATACATAAATTAGCAGGGAATAAATATCTTGGAAACATAAGCGCGCTCCTAACTGTGCAGAAAGGATTTCATCCAACTTTTACTCGAGTAAAGGAATTTTGGAATGGAGCCAAAGTGATTTACTGTGCAGTAATGAAATAAAAAGATCAGTGAAGCCAATTACTTGAATTGCAGCTCAAAGCACAGGTGGTAGCCCAGCGTTCATTCTGATCTTGTCTACGCAAGGCAAGACTGGAAGGGACCCTCACAAAATCTTCTTGCCGGTTCATCTGCTCCGAAGCTGAATCGACAGCAGTAGAAGTTTCTGAGAAAGCTTTCCCCAACCTTCTCCTCAAGACCTTTACCGACCGAGACTTCTCAGTCTCTCCAGGTAATCTTTTTCCAGGGCTTCACCTAGCATCCAGTCAGAAACATCTTTGCCACTTCTCCCCCCTCACTAACCTCGACAGATAAATAAGTATCCAACAGTCACCTACAGGACAGCCTTTCCAGGCATTTCAGGATTCATGTCTTCCTCCATTCTCCCCTACTGCACACCCCCAAATCATCCAAACTTCTGCAGATCATGTGCCCCAGATTACTCTCATTACTTTCTTCTGGATCCTCTCCAACTCGTCCCACAGTACTCTTATTGTGGTGCCCAAAAATATGCTCTGTATCTCCTTTAAACCACTACACACACACTTAACAAGTCAGCCTACACACGGTTTCATGCTTCAAGCTAAGCATATTCAAATGACATTGTTAGGAGCTCAGAACAGTTTTATTTTAAATTAGAAGATTGATGTAGTGCATTTTAGACTAGACCGGGCAACAAGGATGCATCAGCCATGAACTCACTCCAAGCCAGTTAAATTGAGGGCACTGTGTTTCTGGGCCCCAGTAGCTGTTGCTGTCCTCACCCGAGTTCAGCGCTGCTCTGGAGAAGGGTGCCAGACACTTCCCCACTCTGCAAAGCCAGCACAACGTGTCCTGACACAACCACGCTCTGATTTGGAACTCCTCTTACTCGCTGTGCCTCTCTGGTACCCATTCTGGTCTGAACTTTGAACACCCCTCCCGAGAGCTCTGCTGAACCTGGATGTCTCTCATTTCCTTTTAGTTACTGCAGCTCAGGCAGATCCTGGAAAGAGACCTGTCAGCTCCTGTTGTGTGCAGCTCAGTGACCTTCAGGAGACAGTCTTGCTGCTGAGCATTCTGTTCAGCAGAGAACTGAGGAAAAAAGCACAGAGCCAGGTCCCTGTCTTGCAAGAGTCACACCGCTGGATGATCTGCTCTCCCTAATGCGAAAGGGCAGAGTTTTCCCTTCCCTTTTTTCTACCCCGTTAGCCTGACTTTAAATGTGATTGCACTGATAAACATCCACAGCAAGAGATCATTTGCCCAAACTAATTAACTGCTGTCACCAAATCACCATGTAATATTTTCACTAGGAAAGTGCAGCCTACGCTGCTGTGTGACATTTAGCTTTTAATTGCCCTCAGTCACCAGCAACAAAATTTCAGATGTTATTATTTGTGTTGGTGAAAGTTCCCCCTCTAGATCAGAAGCGAGGCCTGTCAAATGCCATCACAGGAGCACTAATGCTCTGCATGAAGCTGCAGCAGGGGCTGTCAGGGAGGTGCCCAGCCCCCGAAGGGAAGAGGACATGGGAAGAAGGGATTAGGACAATCTGAAGCAGCGCAGCCTCACTGGGGCACAGCAGGGAGGGAGGAATGCTCAGGGCAGGAATTCATGCTGAGCACAATCCTCCCACTCAGCCTGGCTCCAGCCAAGGAGAACAGGGAGCAGCTCCCTTGGAGGGAGCAGAGCACCACACTCCCAAGCCTGCTGCTCTCACTGGATTTTGAGAGACTTTGGCCAGCAAGGTTTGCTCGGAGTGGTTTTCATCTGTGCAAACAAGGACAGAACAGCTGCACTGGGAAATGCTGTCTTGCTCCAATTAGCTCGTGGCTGCTCACCAGCCAACTGTCCCCAGAGCTGCCCTTTGCAGTCAGAGCGTGACTTCCAGCCTCACTTCAAGCACCATTAGGAAACTGCTCTTAAAAATTTGCAATTTTTATTTTAATCTCTCAATAAACCTGCCTGTTGATTTTTCTCTGACAGCAACATGTCTGCAGAGACCAGAGAATTCAAGTGCCTGAAGCCACTTCTATCCAAGCCACTGAGCTGCTGCTGATAACTGGGACCAGTCAAGAGTTTGGTTGGGCACGCACACATTTTAATGTTCTCCTCAACCCCAGGATGGGCAGAGCAGCCAGGCAGCAAACAGAATGCATTTTGGGGTTGTATCACACCAAATATCTTGTGGCCAGCAGAACAGGAAGGCCGTGCCAAGGCCAGGAACAAAGCTATTAATTCAGGGGAGTAGCTCACCTTACAGTCACAGAATATGCATCAGGAAGCACAAGGTGATTTTAAAATTTTAATTCAAGACTGGAAGGATCGATATCCAAATAAGCCCACAATGACCTAGCTCCAGAAGGAGCAAGGATACATCAGTTCAGTGCTTCAGGCAGGTTGATTAGCCAGGCTGTGACAGGTCCCTGTTACAACCTGGCTGTGAAGATCTAACTCACACAGACATCTCTGCTCATGTGTAACTACCTTGGAAGTCTTTCACAGTGCTCGGTTTTGACAGGTAGAAGCTAACTTTTGAGCTTTCCATCCACAGATTTTTCCAGGAAAGAAATGCCTAATTCCATTTAAAGTTCTTGGAAGTCAGGGCCCGGAGCAAACCAAAATCCAATGTCAAAAGCTGTGAACCCTTTGCTCACCTCAGTATGTAAAACTTCTCTGCAGCTGTGTGTTGTAAACCAGTGACATGTCACAAGTACGAGCTCAGCAGCCCAAGTAAGTGGATCCCAGTTGTCACTGTGCCACAGCACAGTCCAGGACAAAACCCAGCCTGCCTGCCCCAGCTCCTGGAAGCACAACCTCAGCTGCCCCCTTTTGCTCTATGTCCTGAACTTTACTCCCATTTTCACCATGGCCATGTAACCAAGCACAGCAAGTGGGGACTGTGAGCTTGGGAGATGTGGTATTTTAGAGTTTTGTGCTCCTGCTCAAGCAAGCTGTGTTTTGAAAGAACATGAGTTATGTGCCAGAAAAGGCAGCAGACTAATTTTAAAAATAATTGAGGAAGATATTCTACTTGTTCATATGATTTATGCCACTACTGCAGCTTTTCTCTCTTCCACATAGTCTTTAATGAAGAGCAACTCAAGTGATCAGCAGCACAAGAACTCAGATGCTTCCTGGAATTGTTGGGGTTTAATGTAAATGCATAAAATCCAGGCATCACAGAGCTTTTTGCAAAATAATCCCAAAGCTACTTACAGGCCAACTCAAGATAAAAATTTTTGTGCCTGTCTGGTTACACTGAACATGCAATAACCTCTCAGAGGCCAGAGGCTATGAATTTACCTCAAGGTTTGTGTTTTATATACAGCAATATGTTGTCATTAAAACAAAGCTCCACAAAGTCACATCTTAGTCATTGTCTATAACCTCCCCTTGGAAACAATTTTACTGCCTGCTTACTGCCAGAGTACGATTACTTTTTGCTGCACAAGGTGCTCAGTATGAGCGTGTTCCAAAACCGTAACAGGAATTTTATGGGGATTTTTTTTTTCCCCCAAAAAAAGAGTTTTGAATAGTTTCTAGTATTACTAGCATGCAAAGAGACTGATCACAGCACCACTCTGCCAGGCAGTTTAAGGACAAACTCTCTGCTAGGTGGGAGTACACGAGGGAACAGGCTGCTGTACAAGGCTGACAGTAGAAAGCAGAGCCAGGCAAAGCCATTTGCTGGTAATCTCTCTGAAAATGAAGGAAGATCTCCTCATTCTTACTTTTGCAGGTTTTGCTGCACCACCAACTCACCCGTGTCATTACCTGCAATCACACCCAAATAGGACTAAATATTAATTTCTGCCAATTCCCCGCTGTGCTCCACGGTAAAATAACTGCTGGAGCTCTTGGGAGGAAGACACAATAGCACAGCTTTTGTAAACAGGCCTGAAAGCTCCCTTGGTTTTGTAATCATCTTACACAACTGCTATCAGCCATGACAGCATCCTTTCAGATTATAATGTCCTGAGACATGCAGATAGCAAAAACTTGCCTAAGGCTACTCTTCTTCTGCTTGTAAAACTATTAATAAAAATACCTAGGCAAAGACTTGACTTTATTGCTATAGATAAAATGAAAAGGCAACTGTGCAAAGTCTGGCCAGAAGGATTACATTATTATTGATCTGGTTATTGTCTGATCAGGTCAGCAGCAGTTCAGCAGCAGGACTCACATTCCTGCTATACAGCCCAACTATTTAGAGAAGATTTGTCCTCTCAGGGCAGACTTTCCTCTCTGTGTGCCTGCGCTGCATAGGCTGAACGGAGCTGTGGATTGGCAGGACTCCACTGCTACTGCAATACAACAATTGCAATGAACTGAAATTTGCTATTTTGGCTGCACTTTTTCAAGCTGTAGAAGGAAGCCCACATGGGGGACTATCCATAGACGTGGTCTGCCCAAATGAAAGAGTGCAGCAAACCCCTGAACTCAAGCTTCGCAAAAAGGTTTAAAATCTGCGCTTGCAGCATTTGGTGGTCCTTCCATCGCTGGGCATACCTCAGCTTTGCTTTCTTGTTAATCACCATCCCAGAATGGCTGCCTGCACCACGATCTGCACAGGAAGCGGGCATGGCACCAAAGCCAGCAAGCTGGGTCACACTGCCAGCAGTAATTACAATGGAGAAAGAAAATCGCAGGGGAAAAAGACAATACCCCAAATCAAGCGGTGGGATGAGAGAAGAACACACATTTGTGCTTCAAAATACCCATGGAATCAACTCTCTGTAATTCAGTCTGCACATTACTCCTTCAGCCCATCCTCCTAGTAGGTTTTGCTGGGAAGTGCCTTGCCAGCAGCCACGTTCAGGACGTGCATCACCAGCTTCCTCATGCACACCAGGCTTGCTGTCCCACCAGCAGCAGGCCAGGATGTTATTGTTCTCAGGGACTCACGCTGGCAAGAAGTCCTCTCTCCACCCAAACCCACAGAAAGCTCTCCAAGTTGGAATCTCATACTTCCCAGTTTTCAAATCCTTCCATCCTGGAGGCCTCACAGATGTTGAACAAGCATCAGACCACGGCACAGCCCTCTGTGGCCTTGTGATTCCATCCATGCTCAGCTATGGATGGACTGTGGGGAAACTCCAAGTGCTTTCAGCATCGCTGAGTTTGTGCTGTCCTCATTTCCAACTATTTAGGCAACGTTGAATGAATCAGAAAACAAAACATGAAAGAGAAAAAATAATTCTGGAGAACCCTTTTCTAGACTTAGTAAATGCACCAAGGGACTGTAGAAACATTCAAGTTCAGAGTAACAGAAAAGTGTGGAAGTTTTACTTTATAGGACTTTATTATACTCATCGGGAACAAATAGTTTAAATCATATTTTAGATCTCACCCGTGGGTTTTTGGGAAGGGGAGGCAATGAAAGAAACTCAAAATTTATCTTAGAAAGTCTGGTCTTAAAACTGCCTTACTGTAGATGTGCAAAGATTTGGGCTCACAACAGAAGTCTCCAAGCCAATTTAACAGACTGTTTTTCCTGTGGGAGTTCTTGGTGTATGGAAAACAGAAACCTTATACCTGTTGTGGATAAATAACTTTATTGCACACATGAGGAGCAGACACCGCCTGTGTTTGCTACTGAAAGGAGCAGTGCCTCTCCTGCAAACCAAGGGTGGGGAAAGAGCCTGAAAACCAGAAACAGAGCGAGCACTTGAGAGCAGTAGCAGCAGAGAGCTTCAGGCTGAGGCCGTCACTGAGCTTAGGATGATTTTTAGCCTGTGCTTTCTGTTTTTCTGACATTGCTTCAGATGTTCAGTATCCCGGCTATAAAAACATTCCTCTGAGGAGGAACATGGGAGCGAGAACAAAGAGAGAGATTTCCTTCAACAGCATACACACACTGAGGAAATTCAAAACAAAGGAGCCCAAACCCTGGTATTTTATAGAGCCGATAACATCCATGTCACAGTTAATGTCATGTTACCTTGGAAGACACAAAAGACTTGCTTTACATTTCAGCTGAACCTCAAGTTTTTTAGCAAAATGCAAGTCAGTTTGTCTCAAGAGAGGAATCTGTCCACAGAACTTAGGACCCTGTAAATCTAGCTCTTATCTGACAGGAATGCAAACATATCAGCCAACAATTAGTTCAACATCCCATTCTTGCTAAGGGGGATTTCTTGCTTCAACCATGATACACATATTAATTTATTTTTTTTCAAAAATCAAAGCAAAAATTATGTCCAAGTGTTCAAATAAATCACCTAAACATGATGGCTGAAACAATAATAGCAAAATCTTGATCACTGACTGAGAGTTACTCGTTCCAAATTGACTTCCTAGGCAAGGTTAGTCCCATGCTGATCTCAGCACAAGTAACCAAAGACCTGCTCAGGAAGGGTGGAATTCAGTTTTCTCCTTGAACAGCTGAAGCTACAATATAGTCTCTTTAATCATCAACTCTGTTTAGCCTCCATAGACATAAACAAATTTCAAGGAATGTAAAGAATTAGACATGGCCATTAATCCAGGGCCCAGGAGCTTGAAATCTTCAATTTGACATAAACTGTCTGAAAAACAGGCAAGACAGAGGATGCCAGATATTTTAACACAAGTACCTCATTTGTGCACAGTGTTTCTGGCAGAAATTTGTGCTTATGATGTAAATGCAAGGGTAAGAGACTTTTCAGGGTAAAAGGATCACTAAATGGCGGCAGTTCTAATTACTGCTTGGCTGAGACATCCCCAAACCTCAGGCAGTCAAGCATTTTTTTTGCCTAGAAACATCTGGCTAGTGTGTTACCTGAGGATTCTCTCTGCTACACAAACACTCACAGGAGTCTGAGCATTCCCACATGGAGGATTTTTACTTCAGAAGGACATGCGCTGTGCGCAGAACTCCCATGGGTCAGAGGGAGCTGAGGTTCTTTTCAACTGCAGGAATAAAATTCACAAAGCACAAGTATCCTTGTTTGAGGAAATAACCTTTAAGGACAAAGCCCAGCTCTTGTGGCACATAGAAGGCCCCTGTGATAAGCAGAGTCATAAGGGGGGGTCTTGAAGAGAGACTGTCTTGGTTTAGATACAAAACCCATGACAGAGACACCTACACAGCTGGGGCACGGGGAGGGAGAAGCTTTTCAGCTGGAAGGACAACGCCGGCACAAGGACAAACACGTACAAACTTGCTGTAAGGGAATTTAAGACTGGGGAGACAATTTTATTGCAGAAGGCTTGTAAGTCTCAGAGCAGTAAGCTCCTGGAACAGCCTCCTAAACAGGAGTGATAAAAGCAGGACAAATCTAGTCAATTTACAGGCACTGCTGGAAAATAAGTTACAGAACAGAGCAGATCCAGCTATAAGAGAAAAAAGACTGTTCTTACTGGAGGCTCTAAGACAGTGGCTCAGCAAGTCCCTGATGGTCCTGTATTTTATTTTAAAATTAACTAAAGATGACAAATTAAGGATCAGCCAGCACTGAAAAAAAAAAAAAAACTAAACAAGAAAACCCCTTCATAAACAGAGAACTGCAGTCAGCGCCCTGTGCTGAACACGGCTGCCTGTGAGGAGATGGTTCTGCTCTGCTGCATCTTCCAGACCATTCCAGAGAGCTGTCAGGATGGAAACCCCACGGGCACAGGAAGAAGTGCTGAGGAGCCAGTGTACAGGCAGGGGGTTCCAAGAGGACTCTGTGCTCAGCTGTACCTGGGCTGCCTTTCTGTCTGTAAGATGTTCAAATGCCCGTCTTGGCACCCCCAAATAACAGGCACAGAAACTCCCTTATCACTCAGGGGTTATTGGCCAATGGACAGCAAAGCTTCATTAAACTGCAGGGGGATCTGGATGCTTCCAAATGCCAGGGTAGGGCTCCAGATCCTTTCAAAGTAATATTTTTAACTACTTTGCATACAATGCAATAAAATGTTACAATCGTGTAAGTCTTGTAAGGAAACAAACTCTAGAATTCAATAAAGATGAAAGAAGTAAAAAGCTTCTTGCCATTTTATTTCTCTAGTCTGAATTCAATTGATCAAACTTCCTTTCAAAAAACCCTTCACCATCCAGGAGCAAGTTACAGGAAGGGCTGTAACTCCTGCCTGCACAGCTTTATCCTTTAACACGCCCTAGGGTACAATATTTCTGGCTGACTAAGGGGTGCAAGACTGGAATCTCTCTCAGCTTTTCATCCAAGTTTGTGAGGCATTGCCTGCACCACAACATTTTGTTCAAAATGCTTTTGCTGCAGCCATTTTGTGGTTTGATTCAAACCCAGAAGTTCTGTCTTGCTTCCTTCAAAGAAACTGGAAGAGTTCCACCTTGCGAAGGATAGGAGGGGGAAAAGTCCCAATCATCCATTGTCACAGAATCATGGAATAACCTGAGTTGGAAGGGAGCCACAAGAAGTCCACCTCCCAGTCGCACAGAGGACACCCCAGGAGCCACCCGCCACGTGGCCCTGAGGGATGTCCAAACCCTCCTGGAGCTGCGACACTCAGGCATGGTGCTGTGGGCACTGCCCTGGGGAGCCTGCTCAGTGCCCAGCCACCCTCTGGCTTTTTCTAACATCCTGCCTAAATCTGCCCTGACGTCTCCAT
Source organism: Chamaea fasciata (assembly GCF_029207755.1). Taxonomy (NCBI): domain Eukaryota; kingdom Metazoa; phylum Chordata; class Aves; order Passeriformes; family Sylviidae; genus Chamaea; species Chamaea fasciata. The sequence continues at coordinate 3,457,572 of NW_027094096.1, read as the reverse complement.
GCTGTTCACTCGGGTCCTGTTGCTGGTCACCAGAGAGAAGAAATCAGTTTTCCCCCTCCTTTTTCCCTCAGGAGGAAGTTGTACATTGCAATGAGGTTTCCCCTCACTCTTCTCCTGGCTGAACAAGCCAAGTGACCTCAGCTGCTCCTTGCATGGCTTCTGCTCAAGGCCCTTCAGCATCTTTGTAGCCTCCTCTGGACGTTCTCCACTAGCTCCAGCTCCTCCTTCTGCTGTGGCACCCACAAGTGCACGCAGCACTCAAGGTGAGGCTGCAACAGCACAGAGTGGGACAATTAATCCTTCTGTCCCACTCCCATTGCCTGTCCCTCGTGCACGGCTTTCCCAGCTCCATCTGAAGACTCTTTTGGGGTTGGTGGTCTTTTGCTGTGAGGCTCCTGACTGAGGGTCACAGCTCGCCCCAGAGAGCAGGGCAGAAAGCCAGGAGACTTCTCCTAAACTGTACAAGAGGGGTGAGTTTCTTGCCTCCCAACCCTGAGTGGGAGGCACTGGCAAACAGAAGCACACTCGGGCTGCTCTGGGCTTCCCACCTGTGGGCTGCAGCAACGGGAAACAATGGAGCCTTAATTACTGCAGCTGGGCAGCCAAACAAGGGCTGGAGTCTGAGAGCAGCTGATAAGCGTCTGGAGAAGAGAGTGATGAACAGAGTCTGCAGCCGGTCACAGAGCTAACCAAGGGCTGAACCAAACACCCCCACCCACGGCAGGCAGCCTGCAAAGAGCCCACATGTGGTACTCAAACGCGTACAGCACAAACACAACGTGGAGCTACACACTGGAGCTTCACCTACCAAGTAACAAACTCAGATGAGCACAGCAGGTGATTGATTACACTGGGAAATATGAAGAAACGCCAGATAAGAACTGACAATATGAATATTAAAAGAAAGGCAAAGCTCAGCTCTAGAGTCTTAGCTGAAGAGTTTTGCTCTGCATCATTTGGTCAAGGGCACAGCATCATCTTTTATCCACCATGCTGCCCTGAATAGCAAAGCCATGCAATGCTGAGTTCTGGAGGTGCACAAAGCAATGCCCAGAACTCTGGGCAGCCAACTACAGCCAGCAGGCAACAGACACCACTCTGCAATTTCAACCATGAACAGGAGACAGGAGGAAGCAGGAGTGCCAGACACACAAAGAAGTGGCTACTGAAGATTTAACGTCAGTAGTCTGATGATAGTTTTCTCCCCATACTGGTGTGAAAGCAACAGGCAGCAAGATGACACAGCTGAGGAGGGGGGCAGAATCTATTCAGAATTTCCCCTGCTGAAATTGAACCCTCAGTGTTACACAGGGATTGCTAGGAAACAACTGAAGGGATCTTTCTGCCCCATCCACACAAATGATAAACAGCCCAGCTCTGGCACCAGGAGAAAAATCCCTCTGATCACTTAAAGACCAGCCCTGTGAAACAGCTTCTTGCTTCTCTTCCTGTCCCAGGAGAACCATCACCTATCTGCCAGGATCAGCCTGTTGTGCTCATGTGAAACAATGCTGGTGAGAAGATGCTTTGCAGAAACTTCTCATGCATCTGAAATGCGCAGAGGTCTTTGAAGCCAGAGTCCTTCCTGTGAAACAAAGCAGCCCTGATACCTCCATGCTAGAGGCTGGACTGGAAACACTCACCTGTTTTCCAAGGATCTGAGATTTCCCTTCCTGAATAGGGTGATCATCTACTGAATTAATGGAGTAAATGGAAGACTAAAGAACTTGCTGTCTGAAAAGACTTGAAACTTGCTTGGAAAAAAAATATTGCTATACATTGCATCTTTCGGTATGTTATATAGCAGAAAAAATACACATTACTTCCTTAGGCATGTTATATAGCCTGGATTAATCAGTGTCCTTGTTGACAGGGAAATTTTTGTCCCAATTTTGCAGAAAAATTCACAGTATTTTAGGCTGGTAACTCGGAATTTATTTCAAACCCTGTGTTGCATTTTCTTCGGTCAGCTTGTTTTTTATTCACATGTGCTCAGCACTGGCTAACCTTGTGATCTCAGTATAATAAACTCACTGAAGGGCTGCATTTCTCTAAAGAACACTATGCAATCTCCTCATGCTAAGGATTCTAAGGCTTTTTTTTTTTTTAAACAGAGGATTTTAATTCACAGCATTTTTAATCCACACTATGTTTAATTTCAATATCCCATTGTAGGCATTTTTATGTCTCATAACAGGAAAGCACAAATCAGTGTTGTGACTTTGGCTTCCTATCCTATGAAGAATTCCAGTGTCTGATCAGCTGTTTATAACAACCTCAGTCTGGCAAGGAAAGATACCAGTATCTCTCAAAGACTGAAAGTCAAACAAGAAAATCTGACAAAAATCCCAATGTTATCCCAAGTTAAAAATTACAAGAAAGCTCAAATAATGAATTTCAGAGAGAAAAGGTGATACTCATTAATATGCTTCTCATATACGGAAGGTAAACGTGATGCAAATGTAAGAGTGATAACAGGGTAAGCCACAAATTGATGAGATCCTTTTGTACTAACCAAGTTTCAAATCCCCTTAATACACTTTAAATTGTGATTTGAACCAGGAGGTCACATGCACACCACACCCTTGATATTCTTCAGCTGGAAAATCCTACCCACAGAACCTGCTTGATGAGCTTTAAATTTCCAGGAAAAATATATCTAGATCAGAACAAGAGAACATGAAAAGTTAAATGGTTTTGTGGGGATTTTTCTTGGTAGAAAAGATTACCATCTCAGAGATAACACATCAGCTCTTTAGGTAAGCTGGTGAATGCAAGAACAGATTTTGATCAATATCAGAACAGCTTAGCTAGCAAAAATGTAAACGTGTTGCAGTTTCTGTTAAACAGGGCTTTGGAATTCAACACTTGGAAGGTGGGAAATGAAAGTTAACTCCTTGCTCACTGCAGCCCTGAGTTTGTCTTCTCACTTCTCCAACACAGCCTTCCTCTGGTGCCCAGGAGGACATGGAGCAGACAGAGACCACACAACCCTTACTCTCTCTGAGGCACAGAAACATCAGTTTTTCTTCATTGTTCTCTTTCACACAGAGAATAAGCTGAGAAGGCAGTGGCAGAGAAATATTGTGCTGTGGTTTCCTAGCAAAAGGCCAGCAAGGAATATGGAAGGGACTTCCCAAAGAATCCCACAGCAGGGTGCAAATCCTCTCCCACTGCACCTCAGCCAACAGTTGGTAGCTAACCTTACCAAGATGCCACAAAACTGCTCTTCTGAAACTTTCTTTTCCTTCAGCATCTCTTTGTCATCAAAAAAGGACAGAGTGAAGTGATAGGGCAGAACTCCTTCTCCATCATCATGTTACCTTAGCTAAACAAACAGCAAACTGGGTACTGCAGTGCAGTATTACCTTCATCACCTCTCCACAATGAGGTCAGAGAAATGAGGCTGTGTCTGGAGAGAGTGAAGCACTTTGTTAAGGCACCTTTAGCTTAAAGAAGTTTCACAGGAAAAAAAAAACAAACAAACATCAGAGTTCAGCAGGTTTGTAGAACTGGGGCAGTGTTTATGATTACAGAGATGCTACTGCTGGTAACTTCTTGCCCTTGCCTTCAGTTTCCACACTCTGGCCAGCACTGCCTTCAGGACAGAACTGAATTACATACTTGACTGATTAAGAGCCCACAAACCAAGTCAAAAGGCACTGTCGGGCTGAACTCCCGCCTTGAAAAAGGATGAGATAAACAAATCTAAAATTAAAAGCAAAGGAGGGAGAGATCCACTGTAACAGACAGGTAGTCAAATGAAATGTGACACGTCATCCCTAGAGGAAGGGAAACTGGCAGCTTGGCTGGATTTTCCTCATGACAACCCCAGGATATATGACTGTCTTGGCAGGGAATGGATAGAGGTCCTTTAGTTGTCTGTATCACTGCAGCCCAATTTAATTAGCAGCCTGCTAAAGAGCTGAATTTCCTAATTAATAGTGATTCAAGGAGGCCAACAGCACAACAGAAGCGAATTTGCAATGTTCTTCCAGAAATGGCTGAGTAATTCACTTTGGGGATCATTTTAATGTACATTTCCACTGAACATTTCTGGCTTCTAAAGTTTCCAAAAATATGGGAGGCAGCAAGGAAAATATCTGGTATTCATTTCTGCCGGCTGACCAACCGGCTCTTCAAGTCTGTTGGCCAACCTGCTATCGGATTAGGCATCCTGTTTGCACTAAACGTTCATGTCAGTTACAGATGAACTACTAAATTGTTCCCTGTGGACATCTTGGATACCACCACCTAGGGGAAGAGGAAATAAGTTTGATTCACAAATGTTTCACTGTGGTAAGCAGTATTTCCCCACCAGCTCTTGTCCTGATGTGCTCTGCGGGGCATTACCCTGCTCTTGCCGAAACCAACAGGTTTTTGATGGATCTGTAATTCAGGGCTCAAAGGTATGCCAGTCCCAGAACACTAAACCAAGGCCTAACTAGAGTACGTGGCATAAAGAGCCTTGATTAGTTGAGGAAGAAATGTAATCTGGCATTGCATCAGGGCCAGACCATATCTAGGTTTCCTTTTCAGATGAGGAATTCCAGGCTGAGGTAGCTGTGACACAATAAAAGAAAAATAAAAGCCTGAATTTAGCTGTCTGGCACTGGGCTTGTCTTCACATTATGAGTTGGCTCTTCACTAAGTACTAATATCTCAAAGCAAGCTCTCTCTCAATTTATTTTTTTAAAAAAGTTTACACTGTCCAAATCTTCATAATTGTTTTCAATAGGCAAGACTTTACATTTTCTTACTGAGTTTCTTGTTTTAATGCATTTTTTCTTTCTTCTTTTTTTTTTTTCCCTTTTTCTTTCTATTTTAAGGTAGCAGGTGCTCAAGTTGAGCTGAAAGGCTGTTAACAAGTTTTCAGATTTATGTTAGGAGATCTGTGAGTTCGCTAAAACAAACCAATCAGCACAGAGGCATTCTGAAACAGAAGAGGGGTACATCTATCCCCCAGCCCATCAGCTGTGTACAGCCTTGCCAAGAGACCCTGGATTCTGTACTGCTGGAGTGACACCGAGATTGGCCATGGAGCCAGCACAGACATTGATGCACAACTTCTAATTGCCAGTTACTCACACACACACCACCTGGCAAAAGAGTTCAACCTGCAACAGCATTTCAGTCTCATCAAGCAAAGAATTTCTCCAATTACTGCAGCAGGCTGTTGCTGTGATGCAGGCAAAAGTGTGGGAAAGCAGCCACACAGATACTCACTCGAGATTGTTTAAATTAATTTTTAACTTCTAAGACAGCCCAAAAAGCAATTTGTTGCTTTCAGGTCAGCACAAAAAATGACAGATTCATGGCCAATGTGTGGAAATCAGCCAGTGAAGCTGAGCAATTGTTTAGTGCAAAGAAAGGAAGGGTCTGAAGTCAAACTGACTCTCTCTTTTAGCCTGTGTAGACAACAGAACAATTTCCATTCCCACCATCAGTCTTATTAACATGCTCCAGTGGGTTGGACACCACTTTCAAAAACGTGGATTTGTTTGAAGTAGAGCAGAGACATCACTGCCAACAGTGTCACAGCAGCACAGGCATGACTTCTCCCTACCAACAGTATGATAAAATGAAAAGCTGTTCTTTTCCAGAGAATCAAAACACAAAGCCAGCCTAGTTCAAGTGTCTCCTTCTGAGCTGCTCCCCTCAGACCTCCCTTTCCTGCAGTACTAATTAGCATGCTCAGCCTGAAGGTCTGTCCCAGAGGAAGCTCATATTCCACAAATTCCCCTTAGCATCTGACAGGCAAACAAGGGATGTGCAGTCAGCTTCTGGAGCTGTGTTTTCAGTGATGTGAGCAGGAAAAACCCTCGAGGTACGGCTCAGGCTGATTGTGCCAGGGATGGAGAGAAGGATACCCAAGCACACACAGCCACACTGTCCCCAAAAACACACAGCCACACTGCCCCCAAAGCAGCACTAAATCTGCCTGCTCAGCGCCCAGCCTCCAACTGAACCGCTCATTCCACTCATCACAACTGTGAGCAGAAGTGCTTCCACCACTAGAAGGACCCTGTTGAAAGATGGATACCAGCCCCAAGCTTGGTTTTGCAGAATAAGCCCTCAGGAATACTCTGTGTGCTGCTTCCATAGTCACTACGAAATCCAGAACCGAAAGGTCACAAATACCTGGACAGACTTGAAAATTATTCCCCAGTAACTTTTCTTGCAAGAAAAAATGGCAATTTTAGCCTCAGTGTTTCCAGGAACTCTGTTTCAGCTGAAAGTCAGCACTGGTTTGACCTGCCTGTAACAGCCACCCAAAAATCTCACTGCTTTGTGAGACCCCTCTGTGTATTTCATTTACCACTGACAGCCATTCTATGCATCAAACTCTCTTTTCCTACTAAGAGAGAAGCGGCAAGGAAGGACATTGTCCTTGCTTTACCAGAGCCTCTGATATTAATGGATTTTTGTTCAAGACTTGGTGATGAAGCAGTCTGTCTGGGAAACTGGTTCAAATTATTCCAACTCAAAATCACTTCAGTGATTAACAGCCTAATCAATTTAACTCAGTCTGTGCTGAGAAGCCCAGGTTATTTAGAAGTAAAAAAAAAAAAAAAAAGTAAAGAGTGCTTGTAACTAAGGGATGGGAGCTGTGAAGCTCACACATCATGTTAATTGATTTTTGATAAGTTACAGTCAAGAATTCCATTGAGCAGAAAGCCTTGGTCACCAAGGCAGAATCACACCACCAGAAAACTACACAAACACTCCACACTTGGGGTTTTTTTAAAGGCAAGATATAAGTTTATATTTAAGACAATAAAACCCTTCAGCCACCTTTAGCACTGGATTTCCCAGCCTGAGTTGTCTTCTTGCCCAAAAGGAGGACACCAGCATCATGTAAAAGATGTCCCTGCATCTTCCTAGACTGTGATCTGTGCAACAGAGCTGTCATCTCTGCATTCTACAACACTTGGCAGCAAACCCACATTCCTTGTGCATCACAGACTTCCCCTGAGGCCATCAAGAGTGTCGGGTATGGACAGCACAGGGTTAGGGCTTCCAATTATAAACCCCAATCTCCTCACACTTTGTGTGCACGAGAGCTGCACAACCCATGATAGGCATGTGCAGGATAAATCACTTCTCCACACCCACAGCACCAGGGGACCCTCTCTGTTTCAGCAAGACTTTTGACCCATTTTTATCTCTGCGAAATCATGACCTACATTCCACGTGTAATTTCCAGAGTAACAAAAAATACCTCAAATCCTCACTGTAAATCGGATTGTGTGCTACCTCATCTGGTGAGTCCCAAGGAAAACGTGCCAAGCAGCACCAGGAGTTTGGACTGTCCTGTTTGGACCAGCCCAGGAGGCACAGCCTGGGTTTGGACTCACGGTGGTGAACTTGGTTTCCAAAACACTTCTCAAGAAGCTCAGCAAGAACCACCAGTCACCCAGCAGAGGATGAAAACATTCTGGCTACAGAACAACACTGCAGATTGAAACTGTCAAAGGTAAGAGCCAAAGCATACATTCCAAGAAAAAAAAAATAGTAATAAGTGACTCAAGAGGTAAATTACCGTCTCATGGAAAATGCAGTGCAGCGAAGGGCCGTTCACCAGATTAAAGATTGGGAATGAGCAAAGGCTGATGAGACAATGTATTTTTCTTTGGCACATCTGAAACGTGCCAAAGAACTGGTCTTGGCAAATGGATTCAAACGTGACCAACTTAAAGGCTTTCTGGAGGGAAAAAAAGAACAAAGCAAGAAGACTAAACATTTATTGAATGTTCAGAAAATAAGATATGGTCTCAAACACCACATGCTTCTTTCTCTCTGTTTTTGTGCCTCACCAAAAGATCAAGGCCAGGGGAAACACAGACAGGAGGGGGACACAACACCAACAGTAGAAGAGAGATCACAGCATAGTTCTGCCATCTTCTTCCTCATTATTTAAAGAGAACAGGTATGATTCTTGAAAGCTTGAGGAATTAGTGCAGGAATCAGAACCCAGTTTAAAATGGCTGGTTGCTTTCTTCCTGAAACATACATTCCAGTATATTTACAGATGTAAAAATACAAATCTTGATTTCACCCCAGGATTCCAGTAGAATTGCCATAAATCTGATTATATTTGGTTTATACTATATCTGCCGACACTGTTTCTTGCCCTCTGCACATTTCCCAGGATACAAGAACAGATTTTGGTAGTTTTGGACAATACACATGTATGCAGCATGATCCAGAGGTTAGGTTGGAATGCACCCTCTTATTCTCAAGTTCCCCAGATAACTTCTAATCTATAAATAGCAAGTGATTTCTAGGTGGCTGGAGAATGAAAGGGGCAAAGAACTGTAGGAATTTCTGATAGGACTCGTCTCCAGCTAGCAGACAGTGAAAGAAGCTGAGAAGCCAAAAAGAGGTCAGTTAAAAAAAAAAAAAAAGTATTCCTCACTCCATTATGAAAACTGAAATTATTCATACAGAAGAATTCTCAGAAAAAAGCCCACATTCCTATCAGGGCTGCTGTTGCTCTGAACTGTGACCACTGGGAATTTCATTCTGCTTCACAATAAAACCATGAGTACTTGGTGCCACTGAACCATTTGTTCTTCAGCAAATGCTCACTCATACCACACAATACTTCACTTTTTCTTTCTCCCCCCCTCTGAAAAGGATGGTCATGCCCACCTCTTTCATCAGAGAGCCCTTTCTTTCTCTTTCAGAAATCAAAACCAAAATACTTAAAAATGAAAGAGGGTGAATCTGGATGAAAAGATAAAAGACAAGACGGGAAACGGAGCCAACAAGCTGCTGCCTAGCCACAGACGCAGGGAGTTCACACAGAACACAAAGAAGTAAAATGAGTCAGTTCATGCTCCTGCTGTGATCACTCCAATTCGAGGTTAGCCAGAGCATGTCCCCACACAGCACCTTCAGCTCCAATGGGAAGTGAGCACTTGAGAAACATTCGTAGGCTGCCAAATCCTTTAAAGGGTTCATCATCTATTTCGAGAGCAGGTGGAGCAAAAGCAGAAGCCATCTGAGCTGTCTACAGGAGCTTGAAGCTCTTTGGTCCTATTTAGGGAGGAACCTCTTGGGAAGAATTGAACAATGTCCCCTGGAGGCTGACAAGAAGAACCCCCCATTTGTGTTTATCTTGACGTGGACACTTGTTCCTGAGGGTAGGGCTGACAGTGAGCAGGCTCCACATCAATGGCTAAATAAAGCTTCCTTATCCACCTGAAAACCTGACCCAACTGACTGCTCCATAAATGGCCCCAGAGCTAACTGTGACCCCGCAGCAGCCACAGGGAACAAAAACACGGGCTCCTGCTCTGCCTCTAAGAGCTGCACCCTTGTAGCCCTTCCAATGAGAAAGGTCTGATCTTTTTTAATTAGAAGATAATATTCTCCTGGTTAATTTTACGGGCCTAACGCTGTCGTGATTTGTTGGAGATTAATATGTATTACACATTAAGAAATCCACTAATGTTTCCAGCAGATGATCACATTCCAAACCTTCATTGCCACCTCAAACATTGGGAGTATCTTTGTTTAATCACGTTTTGAAACCCTGCTGTAAAACCACAGTCACCAGCACTGAACTCTCCCAATCTTCATTCAGGTCAGCTTACTGTTGATTTTGGTCAGTGGTAATGTTGCAATGACTGGGTATATCAATTATACTCTGTAGCTGCAAAACACAATCGGCTAATACAGTGTTTTAACCTAAAATCAAGTGCAGTGCTTTCTTCTTCCAGTTAGCCAACCTTGTCAGGAGTAAAAACTTGGTTTTTACCAAGTTAGACCCAAGGCAGATAAAAACTGTCCTTTATCCTGAACCAGGCTCGTGGGCAAAATACAAACAGGAGAATCTTGTCTTTCTATTTAAAGGCAATTGAGTTAAGAACCAGCTTTAAGCTTGCTCTGGTGATGTGTTCTGCACAAGCAGAATCTAACTGCAGATTTCTCTGCTCCCAGTGAAGCTGACCAGAGCCAAGAACAGATGGGAGCAGGGCAGAACTTGGAACAATTTTTGTGCAATCCAAGCAAACCTACCAAATAACCAAAACCAAAAATGCAGAAGTAGTTTACACAGCTTGTCCAATTTCTAAATTTAAAGTAACTCCCTCTGTGAGGTACAAACTGGGTCCAGAACTTCTCATGTTCTTGTGCCCTTAACTCTTCTCAGGTCATGGTAGAACAACAATGAAAAATGAAAAGCTTTCATAGTGATCAGATTCTTCAGAAAAGTGGGGAAAACAGAAGTGGTATTTGTCACCTTGGGCTACATGGGTTTCTTATGCAGTAATGAAATTTCCTCAAAGTAAAAGCCTTTTATTTATATTACACTTCCTGAAATGTTTGAACAATGCATTAGGTCTGTAGTATTTGCTCAAAAATATTAATTTAATTCAGGTTTGAGTCAGCTGATTAATTTTTACTTCATTACAATAATTTCTTCCTAATTATACTTTGCATAAAGATTCCCATGCTCCCTATTTTTCAGAGTCAAGTAGTAAATTAGCTTGCCAGGTGCCAAAGGGATTAAATGTTTTCTGCAGCTGTTGCAGCCAGAGTTCTGGAGGACTGTCTGCCATGTCATCTGGGCAAAAGAGCTGAGTAGCTCACTCCTACTACTGAAAACTGGCATGATAAGATATCTCACGGGGCTTCCGCCTTCCATAAATGATGCCTCTCTCTAGATCAACCCTCTGGATCTTTCTTTCTTGGTTAACACAACCAAATTCCACAGCAGTAAGGAAAACAGTATGGCTGAACTCAGAACATAAATTAATCTCAGAAAATGAGCAAACTGAGCAAGTACATCTTTGTTTCTATAGTAAATATTAATAACATAGAGAAAGCTGTCACACAGGCTTAGGAGAGGAATGCTTCCAGCTTCTTTCATCTCTGCTCTGGGCTCAGGAATTACAGCCCTTTTCTGCATTCCATATTAGGCATCAAGCTAAGATTTTAGAGATGCTCTAAATTCAGTTCCTCAGGTAAGAGTCATTATCATTAAACATTCCTATTCCCCTGAAAGCAGAACTGCACAGAATAATTCAAGAGTTCAGCTGGCATCTATAAAAACAGGCACCAAAGATTGTTGTTCTTGCTTAGACAAAAAATCCCATTTGCAACAAAAGTTCTGATGCCCATTTTGATTGGCCAAGTGCCCTTTGCATTCCTCCTGTCTGTCTGTCTGTCCTGTAGGGCTGAGCCCAGGCAGCCCATGGTCTCAAACAAAGCAAGAGCATGAACACAACCAAGTGTTGATGTCTGATGTGTTGAGCACGCACAGAAGGCAAGGCACTCCGGATGTTCTCAGTCACAGATGGAATAGATTTCACTCCAAACATGGGCTCCCCTCAGCAGCTACAGTCCCGCTTCTGTTCCTGGCAAGCACTGGAAAGGTTAAACATCTGCAGGTGGGTTTACGCCTCCCACCAACCAAGGTCATCCAACACAAACAGGAAGAGTGACAGAACCTCCTCCCAGCACAGACAGAACCGAACACAGAGATCCACCACCTTATCAAGAGCACCAAAATTCTTTTAGTCTCCAGACCGCTGGAACCTGTGGAAGACCATGCATGGAAAATAACAGTCTTCAATCTCTTCCAGTATTAATGAGCAAGACCTCAGCCTTAGCATGCACAGTAATTAATGCTGCCAAACCACAGATGAAAACATTGAGGTAAACAGGGATTAGAGCCCAGATTCATCTAACTTCATTCTACTTAAAGCTCCTAAGCGATATAGCTCAAGGCCTTCGCTAGTGGCCAGCTGCCAGGAAGCACCAGAGGATTTTCCATGGCGAGTGGTAGTCTTTGTGATGTAGCTGAAGTGCACCTAAGAGCCATCCACTGGCTCATGACCCCAGGGGCTGAACTATGTCCTTCCTCTGGCAACAGGAAAAGCTAATGAGTAGCTAATTCCATAATTTGTAAGGGCTAATTGACAATTTGGAAGCAATTACATTAAACATGACATTATAAGTCTTCAGAAAAAAAAAATTCCCAAAACCAAACCCCATATTTTTCACTCTCACAGTCTCTGAGAGAATGCACAGAATGCAGAAGTCCAGCAAAGGAATATGAGACAAGTGGGCAGAATTGAATTCCCAGGGCATCAATCTCCTGTTATCACTAATAAACCTCCAATTATTCAACCCATAAGTGGATGCTTGGTTTTAGACACGAGATACAGTTTTTGTTTGACATCAGAAAATAGCATCAATGTAAATGAAGCACAGGCCCCCTCAGGAACTTACAGCTTTGTGTGCTGCCTCCTGTATTTATTGCCTGGTCAAGTGTGAAATGGATACCCACACCACTCCCTGCATTCCTTTCTGCATGAGCACTGCCAGAAGCGATATGTCTCTGCCTGCAAGACTGCAGGAAGGACAGAGGCAGCTTGGCCATGTCCGCTCAACCTGGGCACAGGATGGAGACACATCTCCAGCGCTGGAGAGACATTCCCATCCTAGTCACAAAACCCTTGCTGGGTCACACAAACCTCCTGCCTGTCTTGGTCTGTCCTCACTTGACCCAGTCTCACAGGCAACAGCTGTCACACAGCAGAGGTAAGATTATTTTAAGTCGTAAATTGGCATTAACTGCAAAAATACTGATTGACTATCAAATCTATGTATTACAAAATTCTTCACTGGAAGCAGGCCAAGCTGTGGCCCAGGTATAGCCTAGCTAACATCGCACAGTTTCCTCCCTAGTGGAAAAGTGCTCTAGTGGAAATTTTCTTCTGCATGTTTGCCTGTTCTTTATACATTCCAATTAGGAGCTCCTCTACCCCGACCAATTAGCTCATGCTTATTTGCATTAAAATAACACTGAGAAGCTGCCCACTGTAAACCACTGGTATTTCCTGTTGATGCCACAGAAAGTCTTCATTTCTGTGCACTGAAATGCAGCTAATTGATTTTCCTGATAGCTCAGACTAATTACTTGTTCACAGAGCAAGTCACCAATTTCAAATGCTTTTCCTTGAAAGCCAGGAGATCCATAGGAGATCCATACATCAAACAGATAATTGGGTCTACTTCCTGTGGTTATAAATCTAAATAAAGGCAAAGGCATTAAAATTAGATTCCAAGTGGAATATCAAAGACAGCATGAATAGTTTTATGGACAGTAACAGTGCATATAGAAGAAAGTGAGTGCAGATAAGAGACACTCCCAGCTTCTGTTGTATCACAACTGCTACTTATCAACTGCTACTGTATTCAGCAGCTGAAGGAGGAAAACTGATTTAATCACTCATAAGAAGAGCTAATTACAAAATCCCCTTCCAGAGCATGTGGCTCTCAGAATGCAACTGAGACACCTGATGTGAAAATCACTATTTTAGATAGTTTTAAGACTTTAGCAGATCAAGGTCTAGTGAGTCAGAGCTAACTTTGCAGGCAAATTAGCTTTTAATTTTCAATGTCACTTTATATTATGCAACTGGTTTGGAAACTTTCTTTTTCCTTGAGATAACATCTTCTCACCCGCATACTGTTCTTTCCTGCAGGAGGTGATTTCAGTTCACAAGCAGAATAAGACCCACTGGAATACCTGCATTTTAATTCCAGGCACACTTCTAAGGTTTCCCTTTGGAAAAGCAGAAGCTAATTGAAGTCAACTAGGAGCAGGTTACCCTGGAAGCTGTAAAACACAAGGACTGGATCCACTCTGAGCACACAACACCTCTGTGCTGACAAAGGTCTGATGATCTCCATCCAGCAAATCTCAGTTCCACCCTCTTGACAGGTCAGCTAAACCTGAATCTGCAGGAGCTACGCAGAGACAGAGGGTGCAGCCTTGTGCTGTTCATGGAGCAGAGGCCAGTGGCAGAGTGCTGAAAGGTGACCCAAGTCAAAGCCCTGCAGCCCTGCAAAGTCCAGGCCATAGGTTTATTACAGAGTTTAAGGTGCCTCCAACAGAGGTGGAGGTTTCTGGAGAACAGAGAAAATACATCTCTATGTCAAAAGTTTTCGTCAGTCCAGCAAAATTGGAGGATTTCTTCCCACATGCCTTAACAAATCAAACCAAAATGACAGGTTGGATTGGGAGCACATGAAATGCTGCTTAGAAATAGGAAAGCAACAATGGAGAAAGTCTGGGAGGGGAACAGAGCTGATTGAAGCCGGTGATGTATGGGTGGCAGGATGAAGAAATCATTGCGTTCAAGAAGCTGGGTTCACACCTGCAAATCCACTCACTGCAGAGTGGCTGTGCAAGCAGGAAAGGTGGAAGCACAAGTGAAGGAGCAGACTTTGGATAATGCAGGGGAGAACATGACACTGACAATGAACCAGGACACGTTACTCTTACACAGCCAGAGCACCCACCTGAAAACATCAACACCTTCAGCACATTTAATTTCTCAGTCGGGAATACCAACCAGACACCAAATCCCATTCTCTCACTCACGTCACGAGCTGTGGGTGCTGCAGAATATGGCAATTTATTACTCAGAAGCCAGGGGACAGGGAGCTCACACCAAAACAAGACAGGAAAACATTTGCCTGTTTTAAGCAGAACTAATCACTTATGTGAATCTGCTTACAAAGCTTTATATTTCTCCTCATGGACAGGCTGCCCAACCCTGAAATTCTGGCTGATGGAAATGTTTCTGCACAACTTGGGATGCCCAGCACAGCTGCAGCCATCACACACCTGCCAGCTGGACACCCCAGGCACCAGGGTGAACACGCTGTGTGGGACTGGGAGCTGCAATGTGGAACTGGGCTGGGTTTGCCTGGACAAAGAAGCTCGTGTGTCAAACACCTCATGCTGCTAAGTAAGAGTTGGACTCCCTGTATTAGCCAAGTTGGCATCCTACAATGGGGATGATGACATTTTCGCATTTGGCATTTTCTGCTTCTACACCACATCAAATTTTCCACTGTGGTGTCAGGAGAGATTTCTCTCTACTTCCACTGGAAGAAGCCAGATAAGGACAGCAGTTCTATACCTTTGTTATCCTTATAAAAAGGTTAGCTTGCCAACTGTCTTCATTTTTTTACTAAAGGCAATGTACAGCTCAACAGAATATATATCAAAGCTTCCAGTGATTCCTTCACCTTTTCTGCTGTAGCTCGACGTTTGCCTCAGAGGTGGTCCCAATCAACAAAGAATACTTTTGTTTTCTCTATATTGCCACTGTGAGATACAAAAAGAAAAAGTTCACCAGAGAGATGATCTGAAAGTAACCAACACTTCTTCCCTGGTTGAAGTTCTTTGATCTGGAAAGACTACTTCAGGTTAGGGTTATCTGCAAAAGTCCCTTTGCTCCGAGAAAATGTATGTAAAAATGGCTTTTAAGGGAAGATATTTCTTCTTAAGGTATCCCCCAGTTTCTAACATGACATGAAAAACTGCCTGGGAATTTGTTCTAATTATACCCCATATTGTGTTTATTCCATTATTCAACCATAACCACATCCTGCAGGCGAAAGCCATCCAAGGCTTGTACCCACTGTGCCCAGAGCAGCAACAGAGATTTGCTATCACTCTTCAAGAGAACTCCCTTCCTGCGAAGGAGAAGAAATTAGGATGCACTTCATCTAATAAATGGTATCTCATAATAAATCATGTCATCTAATAATAATTAGATAATGGCATCTAATAATAAATCTTGACCATCTTTCTTTTCACTTGTCACCATTAAAGGCCAAGTTTATGGAATATTTTTCAGCATTTGGCTTTATCAGAGATAAACAGAAAGTTACCAGTTGCTGCTGCTGCTGCTGTTTCTGCTTTGAACACCAGCAAGAGTCCAGGTTCTGTAATTCTAATCTGCCTCTATGTACGGTGTGACCAGTTTGTGCTAGGGCCACACAACCCTGAAGGGAGCAGCAGCTTTCTCAGGCAGAACAGCTGGCACAGATATAAGCAGATAAAATATTAAGATGATGTTCTTAACATTGCAAATTTCTGCACAAAATGAAAATCCTTCCCATCTGGTTCCCTTCTTACAAACACAAAATAAAAGCACCAGGAAACAGATGTTTGCATCAAACCTCAAAAAAAGAAAATCAACATTTTTTTGTTTTGCTTGACTATATTTTCAAAATTCAAATATGCAATGGACAATTGGAAAGCTTGGGGCTTGGGAAGCACTAATTACATTTATGACTCTTACATGTATTGATCATGTACGACACTATCTGGGAAGTTGATAAAGGAAATCTCAAAAGATTAAATCCATCAAAACTCCTGAAAGTAGTGGACTCTTGCAAGTCCTGCCTTCCTTCAGGGGGACCTGGAGTGCCTGGTTCAGTTGTGGGGCAGGGACAGGAGCTCCCTTTCATTGCACTCTGTCCATTGTGTCCAGGCCATTGTGAGAAGTGGAGCTTTTTGTCAACCAGAAAAGACCTTCCTTACCTGCAGTCAGGCTGGGGTGATTTTGGGATCATGCTGGATACACAGACTGCATTAGAAACAGCATGGCTTTTACTGAGCACGTACCAGCCTCTATGTGCACGTTTAACAGAGGAATCAACCCCACCAAATGTCTGATGAAATGCACTGAAATAATCTCCCAGCACGCTCAAGATGCACAGGAGGGGGGAGGAACTCCTCCCCCAGATCCAGGCACCAGAGGAAAGAACCCTGCAGAGCTCAGCTCTGAGATGCAGGATGCGCCTTCCCTCACTGCTCTCAAGTTCCTTATCTTCTGACTCTTCTTGGCATGAAGCTGAGGAGCTCCCTGTAGCAACAGGCTGTGAAAACACTCTGATCTGAGGCAAACAGATCCAACATTCTTTCTTCTATTCCTTCCCGTTCTCACAGCAGAGGACCTGTCCTGGGGAAAATGCGGGGTGGCCTGGCAGCAGCAGAAAGGACACCAGGAGTGAAATCTGCCAATATTACTCACTTCTTCTCTCGAAGTTCATCTCCATTAACTCTTCAAATACTCCTCTTTCCCCTGTAGTTGGTGGGAAATATCTGGCTTCCATCCCTGACTTTTCCACCTACAATGTTCAAATGGATAAGTCTTCTTTCCTGCCATTTGCAAAATAGCAGGTACACACGAGATCTCCCAAGAACTAGAAATGCAGGGTAAAAAAGACTGGGCAGAGATGTTACTGCTCTGCACTGGTGCTAATCAGTAGCACACAGCTATATATGAGGCAGCTATTGTAGCTGGGGATCCTGTCTTTTGTGATGTTCAGTAATGCTCTCTGCCCATAACTGGGTATTGCCCTACACAATCCTTTCAATATTAGCTCAAAACAACTCATCCAACAGCTCTGTGCCTTCCAACTGGAGTGAAGAAGCTGAAGAACAAATATTATGTACTGAGTGCTGAGAAGAGGCCTCTTCCTTTCTCACCCATCGTCCTTCTGATCCTTCAGAACAGAACAAAGCTGCTCTGCTGTGGATGTGTCAATACAAAACCATTTCCATGACAACAGCCTAGGATGTGCCAAATATAGACATTTGACTTCAACAAACAGAGAAGGAAGAGACACATGACTAGAGGGTGTTCTGCTGCTCTGCATTTAAACCCAATTCCTTCCTGATGGCTGTGGGCAAACACACAGAGAAGAATTAACAGGGACCCTTTGGGATACCAATGCTCTCAATCTCATTTCTGCCCCTGTGCCCTCTGCTGCTGCAGAAGGCAGGGAACCAGCTGCCAACTTCCCCCTAAGTTCTCCAACACAGCCACACAGCTGAGCATCAACTGCTGATGAAGAGAGGTTTAAATTTTGTTTCCTACCCTCGTTTTTTAAAGAGCTGAGGTTCATACGCTCCTTTTATTTCATTAGCCCTGCTTTAAGAATAAAAGACTGCCATAAACAAAGAAAGACTTCTGAAGTCACTTCAGAAGGATTCACCAGCATTTTCCTCCTCCTAGCCAAGTGAGGTTCACACAGCAGGAAGGACTCCTGTAGAGCACTGCAAACAGCTTCACTCACTGCAGAAACCCCATCACAGTGCTGAACATGACCTGAGGTCCTTCTGTCAGCTGCTGCCTCACCATAGAACCATCACAGAATGGGGTGGGATGGAAAGGACCTTAAAGCTCCCCCAGCTCCACCCTCCTGCCATAGGCAGGGATGCCACCAGTTAGGTCAGGCTGCCCAGGAGCCCATCCAGCCCGGCCTGGAACACACTCTGTGCTATAAGACAAAACACAGGCACTCTGCTCTTCTTGCTGCACTAAACATCATTCCAGCACAATGACGATCTAGAACCGCACACTGGGAACTGCCCAGGATTTTACCATCAATCCACTTAAAAGAGTGAATCAGTGAACGACCCACTAAAACACTTCCAGCACAGGGCTCTGAGATCCTGAATCAGAGCTATGTAGGGAGCAGGAAATTTCAACCTGCAGCAGAGCTCAAACTCTTTCTGTGGCCCTTGTAAGGTACTTGAAGCAATGTTTTGGTCTATGGCCCAGCTCTGTTTGCCTTTTGATTATCTTACAGACAGCACTTAGCAACCCACACAACCCCCTCGTATTTAGGTTTTACAGGAGAGGAAAACAGAGCAGGAATGTAGGTAATGTGCCTGCCTGCCACAGAGAGCACACAGAGTTAGCGATTGCAAAAGCCTCTGTCCTCGCGGCATTCCTATCTATTTCCAGAGTCTGTGTCTCCCAAAGTCTTGCTACCTCGGGTGTTTTGTCAAGAAGAAGGTAGTTGAGATCAGTGTTTCCAGGAGAAAGCCCTGTTTTAATGGCGATGCTTTCAATTGTCCAAGAAAATTGTCAGATCAAAACCCTTTGAGCACAACAAGCTGAGCAACAAAAGACATTCACAACCAAGGGATGTTGTGTTTAAATGCAGTTATCCAGGGAATTTACTCACAAGGGCTCCTTCTAACAAGCACACTGGCCTCTCACACAGATTTCTGGGATTAATAATTAGGGTATTGCACACAAAACTGTAGGCTGTTGTGCCCAATATGGCAGGTCCCTTCTGTGCTATGGCTTGTTACTTACAGAGTGCTATAAATAGGGGGACTGAACGAGTCCCACACAGTGCAGAAACCACATACAAGGCTGGATAGCAGAGCACACAGCCTCAGTGCTTTCTGAGGATCCTTCAGACAAGGCTCCACCTTCACATAAACTATTTGTACAACCAGATCCCTCCCACGTGTGCACCAAAGTCTGATGCCTGCTATCTGACATTACTCTCAGAAAAACAGAAGCAGCGCTGATCAGGTGCTCACACCCCACAAAAAAAAAAAACTTTGCAAGTGCAGAAACATGCAGCAAGAGGCCACAAAAGCCCACCACGAACAAACAAAATATCCCACACCATGCAATTCATACCCTAAAAGAATTAAACGTTGTTTCAGAGATTCAGGCACCAAACACAGTGTGTACAGGCACGTGTCACCAATGAACCATCACCTAAAATATCTGCTGCAATCCAGCAGCTCTGACCTGTCTTGGCTTCTCAAAGCTTCCTCTCCAGCTCTGTGCTTAGCTGATCAATAGGAAGGGATTTGTGAATCCAACTGTCAGCAAACCCTGGCCCTCAGGACTAAGGCAGGAAAAATTTAATCTCCCTACTTGCCTTGCCAAAGAAAGCACTGGACAGATAAAGCCTCAGATGTGATCCCAGATGATCATTAAGGTGGTTAGGAGTCCAGAAAACACACATTAAACTCAGCCAGGACTCCAGTGCAAATGAACATATGGATGTCCTGGAGGGGGTCCAGCCAAAGGTCAGGTGTGTTTAAGGCACTGAAGCACCTGACATACACAGAGAGGCTGAGAGAGCTTGGACTCTTCAGCCTGGGGAAGAGAAGGCTCAGGGAGATCTGAACAATGTGTAAATGTACCTCAGGAGGGCGGGGTAGAAGACAGGCTCTGATCCGGCGGCAAATAAAAGGACAAAAAGAAATTGATATAAACCAAAGTAAAGTAATTTCTATTCAAATATAAACTTTTTTTACATTAAGGGTAGCCATAGCCTGAAAGAGGTTGCATTCCTGGAGATATTCAAACTTGACTGCTCATGCAGGTGACTGGTGAGAACACTAGAGTAGGACTAGACAGTCTCCAGGGGTGCCCAAAGCATTCTGACATTCAGGTTGGGAGGAAAACCTGTTTAGAAGCCCACAAGCAAAACCAGAAACTTCTACAGCAGGTAACATTTTCAGGAGTAGCCCACGGCAGAGGATGCTCCAGCTCTCTGCTGCCCAGTCAGAGGGGGAGAAGGTTCAGTGCTCCAGCCAGCACAGCAAACCACACAAGCCAAGGTGCCATTGAAAACATTTGTCACGAGGTTGGGGAGTAACTGAAAGAAGTTACTCCTGCTCTAATCTGCTTCCAGTTTGCACCTAGCCAAGACTCATCTTCCTCTGAGCACCCAGGAATTGCTGAACTGCCCCTTCTTTGCTAAGTATGATAAAGGAATTGGGACACAGTCAGCTGCAAAGTTAAAGCACTGGCGCCACTGAAAGTCAGTGAACACCTCAAGAGAAGTTAAAGCAGAGGAATGGGTGCCTGGTCCTCTGACAAGTGGGCAGAAGCGTTCTCCTCTTCCCTATATTTGCCAAAAAATCATAAATCATCCTCTGGTTTTTCTTATTACAACTGGAATAGTCTTTGGAATCAAGGTGCCTTTTTCAAAAATGCAAACTGAAAGAAAGAAAGGTAGCACCTGAGAGGAAGACAGAATACCAGGTTGCAGGTCCCATCTTTCTTCAGAACAAAAAAAAAAACCCTCCATGTACTTGGCCAAGCAGCCTTTCAGGACTTTGACACAGCAGTGCTCACACTCATCTACATTTGTGATTTCAGAGATATCTGAATGATTCAGATGAGTCAAGACTAACGACCTGGCCATAATTAATTCAGTGTATTTTTAAATAATTCCATTCAAGTGTCAAGTCACAGGCTTGAAACACTGTGAGTTTTCTTTGTCTTACCCTTGGAAGTATTTTTTTTTCCTTCTGAAAGCAAAGTTCTCCAGATCAGAGGAGTTGTCTGGTGTAGACAATCACAAGTGGCTGCCTAAAAGATGCATAAGCTGCCCTGCATACAATTACTTTGGAGATTTCCTCCAGTGGCTCAAAGATGATGGTCAAATGGCATTTGGGGGCCAAGCAGAAGTCCCAGCTCTGCAGTGTGTGCTCTCAAGTGAGCCAGAAAAAGCAGCATGAACACAGGTGAGCATTATACCACCAACTGGGACTCTAGATTCACAGAAGAACACTTGACCAAGCCCCCAGAATTCAGCCTGTGCAGAGCACTGACAGCACGAAATAGGACTGCCAGGCCCTAGATTTATGACAGCATAGAGATTGTGGTGAAGCTCAGAATTGGGACCAAAAATAGCCCAAATTAAATTATTTTGAGCTCTCCAAAGAAAAATGACAGATCCAATCAACAAGTTTCAGTACAGATGGGTTCTGCATATTTTTAATTTATTCAGGCTTTTAAGGCTGATAAGAATGCCACATTTCCAACTGATCCAAATCCACTGTTTTTGGGGTATTAGTAACGCTGTGTTTTCATAATAAACTCTCTTAAAAGGTTTATTGTCAAAGCTTCTTTCAGGCATGCAGAGTAGGTTTTTGCCCTGAGCAGGATGTACCATCAGTGACCTCAAGCTGACACACAGCTCTGCTCAGGGAGAGAGTCAGCAGGAGCTGAGCCAACCCAGTGCTTCCAACAACAGCTCCAGCATGCAGACTGAGAGTCTCTTATCCAGGTCACTCTGTCCTGTCAGAAACTGAGACAATTTTGATACAGCCACACTACAGAATGTGCACAGGAGCTCCACGGGCAGTTTGCCTGCTGTAGGGTTGGGGAGAGCCCAGTGCCTCACTCTGGGATTGCACATCTGCCTGCAGCACCCTGCTGTCACCTCCCAGCTGCAGACCCTTCCCAGCTGGAACCCAGCTCACACCTGAACACTGCAGGTGGGACAAACTCTGAACAGGCCACTTGAGCTCCTGTGATTCTCCAGAGCTGCACTGTGCCCCACACCAGGCAGTGTCACAGAGTGTGGTCACTTCCCTGAGGGCCAGCGAGGGAAGTCACAGCACAGGAACAGCTCCAGCAGCCCTTGGGATCCAAAAATGACACGGACCCTCAGTGCTTGCTGCACCTTCCTGCTGCAGCTGAGCCTTCAGCTCCCAAACAGCCCGGGCTGGGTTTGTTTAGATTCTGTAATTATGCAGACAGCTTCTCCTCTGAACTCGTGTGTGCCTGGACATCTGTAGGATCCCTGCAAGCAATAACGTTAAGGACAGCTCCAGGAACAGGGAGCTGTGGCCAGTAGGTGCACAGGCCCTGCTTGTGATCTTGCTTTGCCTCTTAGAACACTCCACTACTGCAGGTTCCAAATGCCAAGTTTGTCTTCTCTCATGTATATCCCAGTGGAGATCTTGGTTCATAAAGAGCTGAGGGCTTTTCACACCTGGCCTGGAAAGATTCCATTGGCCAGGGGAGAGCAGAGTAGCTTAATCCTACCCACTCAAATAGATCATTTTGTGTTAACACTGAATCTCCGAACCCACTGACTTTTTTCTGCATTTTTAGGCACACTTAAATAAAAAAAAAAAAAAGAAAGAAAAGAGCCTAATTCAAAACTTCCTCATGAAACCCATTTCCATTAGCCAAAAGGGAAACTCTTCCAATTTCACTCCCACATAGAAATAAATCTCTGCCAGCTGTTTTGAAAACATCATTAGTCTTAGCTTCCTTTATTCTCAACATGAAACATTCCAAAGCTCTTATAATGATTTTTTTTTATTTTAAAGAAAATAAAAATAAAATCAAAGCTCCGCATTTACCTCATGTTCCAGACACAAAAAATTGTTTTTCAAGTTCTTTTATAAACACATGTAATTTACCTTCCAAAGCAAGAGGATGATACCATATACCTTAACAGTGCACTTGGAATGGGTTTCAAATTATTATCAGATCCTTTAAGAAGGGCTCTGAATGCATTGGTAGACAAAAAAAAAAAAAAAAAAAAATTAGAGCTCACATGTAGAAAAGCTTGGTTTTGAGAGACCTCATTGAGGAATGTTGCAAACTTAACTAATTAATAACCTTGTGTGTGTGTATATGTATATATGTGCATATATATACTTCCACTCAAACATGAGGTAAAAAGATAATTCAACAAAGTAAGAACAAGGAGGATATTCAAAACAATTGCGTACTCAGCTGCCTTTAGCCCTTGATTTCCCTCCTATTCCAGGACCACTAGCCAGCCTCCATCCTGCTGGAGGTCACAGGATGCAGGAATCAGCTGCACGTGGGCTGATGCATTAGAGCATCCATAAGCACTCCCTGGGATACGGCACAACTTGGAAATGGCTCAATTACTCCAGCAAAGCAATTACTCTGTACTCCATGGAAAAAAAGAAAAAAAAAAAAAAACATAGTCCAGGAAATCTCTTGCTCCTTGATTACCAGGGATTGAGAATAACAGCAGCAAAGCTCTCTACCTGTTTAGGCAAATACACCCCGGGGGATATTTGCAGTGAGATCTGCCAACACTTGGATGTTCACACAATGTAATCCAAGACAGTTAACCAGGTGCAAAGCATGTTCCTATCATTTTACACCCAGGCTACCGTCTCGCTTTCATGTGCAGACACACCACTTTTCGGAGCAGCATTTTTAGAATGGCACAGGCACCGAAGGCGTTCAGTGCCCAAGAAGACAGCTCATGTTCAGACTTTGGGCTGCTCAGACCAGTATCCTGCTCAGTCCAGCACACTCAGCTGTCCCTGGCACTTTTAAGCAAATCACTGAACTAGTTAGTCGGTTTAACAAACATCAGGCCACAAAAGGATTGTGAGATGAGACAGAATTCTAATTAAATTAGAAGCCTCCACAGATAATTACGACACTCAGAAAAGGGCTATATTCCTCTAATCCTTCAAAGACACTTCTCACGATTTAGAAGAATTGGAGAACAAGACCTTAGCAGGAAATAAGCTCAGTTACAGACCAGTTTAGTAATTTAAAGGCTACATCTCAATGGTGAAGGACAGACAGGATTGTTCCCTACATTGTTGAACTTAACTAACTGCTAAGCAGCCACAGCAAAGCTGCATCATGTGTAGGCAGCAAGCACACACATTCCCTGTGACCACCGGGCATAGGCACTATTTGCCAGCACATGTTCTAGTCTATTTTTGCTGCTTTTTTTTAACCTACATGAACTAGACCCAGATAATGCAAACGAGAAGCTACGTTCAAGTTTCTGCCAGCCGTTGTGTGTCTGCCTAAAGGCTGAGAAGAAAGGAAGGGTCAGGTAAGCTTCATGGTGCCACCTCATTCCTGCATTCCCTCACTCTCTTGGACCATGCTGGTTTCCTGCTGCAAGAGCTGTGATGCTGGCAGTATTGAAATGAGCGGCTTAAAGGTGTTTCACTTCCACGCAGAAAAACAGCAGCAATTGAAGCCTGGATATATCCCAGAGAAGTGTTGGTCTGAAGGGCTGCTCTAAAGGTAACTGAATCCTTGAGAAAATCCAGCCTTAGAAATCGTCATATTCCTCAGCAAAGGGAATAGTGATTACAATCTAAATGTTCTTCACGGGAGTTGTTTTGAAGGCAGAGAAGGAAAAGGATGAAGATGGTGTACCTGTGACACCTGGGGAAGTATCACAGGCAGTGCTCCAAAGATTTATCTTTCCCTGCTGCAAACACAGCATCGGGAAAGATGGGAACGTTTATCTCTGGTAGGCACAGGTGCTAATCTGTGCCTCACGGGGACATGAGAATAAGCATTTACTCCTTTTGAAACAAAACAAAAAAATCTCAAGGGAAAGTCAACTAGAACCACCCCCCACACATTAACATGTAATTAAAACTCCAAAGTAGCTGAACTTACAAAATCTGGTTCTGCTGCAAACAGAGGTACAGAAACATGATTAGACTTCCTACCTCTATTAACACTATTTTTAATTCCCTTTAATGAAAAATCATGATGCTAGAGGATAGTTTACACTGATAAAACATTTCTGTAGGTGTACTGAAAGAGTTAGGTGGCCAAGTTTACACACATTTAGCATTGACGGAGATTCCCTTTACTGGAATGAACTCAACCACTTATAAATATAGATGCCCTCACTATTTGAATGTGATGCCAAGTCACAGTTCAGCAACACTCAACACTATTTGGAAGATGTACTTTCAACGAAGAAATATTTACTTAAGCTTTAGGGCAGCTCACTAGCTCAACCAAGAGATGTTCACCTTGTAATTCTTCCTCAAAAGTTCAGGATCGCCCTTAGGTTTAACCTAACCATACCAGTCACCATTACAAATGAATCCACACAGAGAGAAAAATCAAAGTTAATTTAGCATGGATTATTGTTTGTTTGCTTTTAAGTCAATTGATTATTCATTCAGAAGATGAGTGGAAGTTATTCTGGCAGGTGACAGGGAATATATGAGGGGACACATAGGACATGGTAGAGTGCAAGCATGAATCCAGCTGAAATATCTTGGCTCTGGATTTGCCAAGGTAAGGGTGAAACACAACCTCGACATGCTGCACTGGATGCTCTGAGGCAGTCACTTTTTTTCCTCCCTGCTCTCCTTTGGATGCGTTCTGAAGCAATTTGAACCTTAAATCAATCTCCCCTTGTGTGACCTCTAACTCTTGCTGACTGAGTGACCCTAGAGAAAGAAGGGTCGGTGGAATTATGCACTGCAGTCCATGAACACGGCTGAAGACATCAGCACCAAAAAGACAGGGCTAGGGGAAGAAAAAAGGAAAAAGAAAGGGCTCAAAAGAAAATCTCTGGCCAAACAAGAAAGACTCAAAGCAATGGCCACAGCTCTATTACAGGCTCTCTCATCAGCCACAACAATGAAATGAATGACTTGGAGAAAACCTTCCTAAAAAACCCACAGTTTTCTTTTTAAGCTCTGAATGAAGGAAAAAAACCCCTCCACACCCATGCTTCATGTTTTCTTGTTTGTTTAAAGGCCGTATTTCCAAGGGCGGTAGATGAGCATATCTGCATATTAGGAGCCACAAATCTGTGCAGAGGCGCACTGAAGGGGAGCCTGTACAATTAAATTGCTACATATGCACAAATACAAAGAGCATCCCAGGGAAACTATGGCAACCACTACTCCTCCAGGTTGGGATTCCTCCTTTGCCCCTACCTTTCTTTGCTCTTCCAGTCCTTCCCAACTTGGACAAGAGAAAGAATAAATAGAAGTATTAATGAGGTTGGGATTGGACCTGCAACAAAGGAGCTGGAAAGGCAAAGAGAGCTGCTCACAGGCTTGAGACTGGAAAGAGTCTAAAGGAAAAACTTTTCAGTGGAGTTGTACAACAGTGATGAATGGGAGACAGGCAGCCCTGGGGTTCAAAGTCTTGCCTGGGAAACCAGGGCTGGAGAGCCCAGAGTGCCACTGAATCACTTGCTGGAGCACTGTCACAACTGACTTTTAATTTGGGTGCCTTGTGGGTTTTTGGTCAGCTGAGATACTTACGGCCAAATTTTCAGAACTGCTGAGCCACCCCAGCTCCAAGTCCTTTTTTCACTGGCCAAACACTTGGACACTGCTCATAAGTATTTAAAAACAGCAAGGCTTCTGTTCAAGTATCAAACTATACCTTTTTTGCACCCTAAATCATGCTTTGAAAGTTGTCTGGGCACTCTGTGAGGGTCACTGATGCTTGCAAAGTCCTCTGGCATCCTCAAATGGAGAGCCTGGTAGAAGAGCAAAGCATTCCCTATTTTCATGTTTATATTTAGCTTCAGGAAGAAGGTCCTTCTCATGGAAGGTAGTGTTTATTGACATTTAGACCAGAAATGCCATGCACTGATATAAAAACACAGTAGATAATTTTTTTACTTCCTACAAGCCTGAACCATGGTTTTTGCATCCCTGTATTTCAAATGGCATTTGCACAGAAATTTATGCTGTAACAACAGGTCTTTTCTCTTTCAGCTGTCACATTTAGCTTCCCCTCTTGATCAATATATCACAAGGTCAACCCCAAACCAAAAGGAATTCTACTTCATTACTGACTGCAGAGGAAGATAACGAACCAAAGAGAGTTTTTTTCTCCTGTGAACCTCAGAAAATTATCTTTTCTACACAGGGGATAACAATTTGTATTTCTGAAATCAAACACTCTCAAATGTATACATACATAGAGACACATTCATCTCTGTCTTCACACTTCCCTGGAATCTAAGTTATCTAAAAGAAAAACTCCAATGGATGCATTCCAATCGTACCTCCCGCCTTCTTTTCACCTCCACTTTTCAGTCATTTAAATCTGGCTTATTTCCAATTTCCCCTGAAGTCTTAGACAGCAACAGGCTCAGTATGAAGATCTCTACAGAAAAGGCGATGTACACACAGGGGGAAAAGGCCAAACCCTCTCTGCCAAGTCCACCTATCCAGCCTTAAGGAAATGCAGAATCCCTTTTAAACAGAGAGACTCACCCAACCCTCAGGCCATTTTCAGTGCAAAGTTGGGCACTTCAGAGTGTTTCCACACAGTCTGTACTCTTTTTCCTCCCCCTAACTCCTTGATGGATCAAATGGAAAGATGCTGGAGGCTCCCTGCTCCTCCGAGGAGGGGACATTGCCACACATTTTAGTTACCACTTCTCTCATGCATTGCCAGCTGCTACTGCTCCTGCTGGGTTTTTTTTTTTTTTTCTCGGGTTTTTCTGTTTGGGTTTTTTGGTTGGTTTAAGCAGTATATTAAACTTTACCATTCAAAAATGTTATTCAGCACAAGCTTTAAAGAAATCCTGCTTCACTCCTCAGACAGGAAAATGAAGTTGATGGAGAGGAGCAGTTCTACCACAACTTCCTAAGTTTAAGCCAAACAAGAATTCTGACACAGAAGAGTCAAAACAAAATCAATTCCTCCTAGTGATCCATTTCTCTCAAAGTTTAATCCTAATTCTGACCTGAATTTTGTTAGTAGTTAGAGGCAAACTGCTCAGAAATCTTTTGCACATGAGAAGACACCTACCACAGTACTTTGAGGCAGCAAGGAGTCTGAAAGGAATGGTGATCTGCTTTTATTATGGTATTTATATATCATTACTGTAATTATGAAACTTAATTTGGTTTTTCCCTGTCCTCAGTCTGCCTCCATACCATTTTCTATTCCATCTCATCTCTAATTCCTGCTAAATGCAGGTATCATCCACAAAATGACACCATGCCTCACAGCCTTGGGAGCAAGACTATTGTGGAAAGAAATTTAGAAAAATAGACTTAACTTCAGAGCCTGCTTTTGCTACCAACCTCACTCCTTCTGTATCACTGTACACCATTTGTTTCAAGTGACCTGATTAAGCCCAAGAATGCATCCAGGGAGGGCAGCTGACAGCAAACCCTGCGACACAGAGGGGATGGAGCCACCACTGCAACCCCACACACAACTCTGAGCAGGAGTTTGCACAAAGACCCCGAGCCAGACTTACTTCATGCCAACGTCAGAGCATGCTGGGTTCATTTGCACTCCCAATTACAAGAGGAAATAGCCAGCAGATGCTGCTGAGAATGCAAAAGCACATCATCTTGTATTTGCAGCCCAGATCTTTCCCCAAAACAGAGCAGCAATGGCTTGATCTCAGCCTCAGCGTTTTTTCCTGTCCCTGGACTCCCAGGATGTCCTGTAGGTGTTTAGTGCTTTTGGCCGCCCAGGTGTGGTGTGCAGGGTGAAAAGTCAGACAGGCTGGCCACCCTGCTGTAGCCCTTTCCTGTGTGATTGTGCAGTCACACTTCAGCAGAGACTCCAGAGCAGCAATGGAGGTTTTATTAAACAGCTCCAAATCTACAGCAGCAGATGGAATGATAAAACCTTTCAATAATTAAAAGTACACAGGACTAAAGCAGATTACACAGAACTGCACCCTGAATTCTTCCCAAGCCTTGATTCTAGCTGGTAGCACTGGGTATTTTTACTAAGGAAATGGCAGTCACTGGTGGCCATGAAGGCACTTGTCTGAATTTATCTAAGAGAGAAACTAATTTACTGCAGCTCTATTAAAAATCTCTCTAAACAGCAACAGCTGAACAGCTCAGCAGTCATTGGCCGTAAACATCATCGCCAGGCTCCTTTGCTGGGATCAGCTGGGAATGAGAAAGCTTCTTTACTATGCTTGCAGTTCAGACATCCAAACCCTAAACAGGCACATCAGTAACTGAAAACCAGAATGCCAGATCCACACCGGCCGAGTCAGAGCAGGTCCAGGCTACATGAACATGCCTCCAAAATCTATGGTTCAGAAAGACATTAAATATTGGATGGGAAAGCAAAAAATTGAACTTGAGCAGCTGGCTCAGGGAACTGCCTTTCCCTCCTTCAGTGCACAGCAGCGCAACCCTACCTAGCCCTCATCTGCTGCACAGCACTCGCCTGGGCATTTTCTAGAGGCAGTGATACTCTACACCGGTATTTACACAGAGAAATATCAACTCTACGTTCAGCTCTATGTGATTAAACTGAAATGAGGAATGTTCCAATAGGCAAGGACAGCTTTAATCAGGTAGAAGCCTACGCGCTGTTTCCAAAGCCATTAAAAACCTATTTCTCCCCTCCTGACTTAAGAAGTCTATGAACGGTCTGTGTTGTTTTGCTTTAGGTGTAAGCCTGCAGAGGGTATAGCCAGCAAACACCGAATGCTTTGGTTATTTCTCAAGACTGAGAGACTTCATTTCCAAATTACATACTTTTTCCAGAAGGTTTGGTTTGGTTTCTCAAGGTCAGTGCAATATCATAGAGCATCTAATTAAAAAAAAAAAAAAAAAAAAAAAAAAAAAAAAAAAAAAAAAAGAAGCAGAAAGGGAAAGGGGAAAAGGAGCCCCTTACCTGTGGCAGAGTGAAGACTCTCCAAGCTCCAGTACCTGGACAGGACGCCTCTCATGCCACCACCACCACACACCACCCCGCTGCTGTCAGAATCGGAGCCCGGGGAGAGCCCGGAGCTGCCGCTGCTGCTGCAGTTCTCGGCACTGTGTGCCCCGCTGGACTCGCTGGGGCACTGCTGGGTCCTCATGCAGGCAGGTGAGCCGGGGAGCCGGGGGCTCTGCGGGGCTGCGGGAGGGATGGGGCAGCGCTCTCCGGAGCTCTCCCGGGGCAGCGGGACCTGGCAGCGCCGGCGGAGCTCTGGGCTGGATCCCGAGCCTGCTCTCCGCTCGCCTCGATGCATCCTGACATCATAGGGGTCCGCTAAGGAGGCTCCCTCTGAGGCAGCTCCGCCGCTTTCAGCCGCAGCTTCCAGCGGCTGGTTTTTATTAAAGCCGATTTCAAGGCATTAGGAAAGCAAGGGGTGAGACAGGGATCTCTCCTCCTAATTTAGCGGAACTGTCAGATTAAAAATAAAGAAGTGGAAATAGTAGAATTTCATGCATTTTAAAAATGCCCAAGTGAGAGAGACCTTGTGTTATCTGCTTCCCCTGAGAACTCAGAAAGGATTTAACATATAAACTAATCGTGTTTAGAACTGGCTGTGGCTGCTGCTATTAAAAAACTATTTTTGTAAGTACTCAGGAAAAGAATTCAAAATGAAATTAAAGCCAGAAAAACACAGATTGAGATTTGAGGAGATTGCAGCTGGGATTTTTGAAAAATCATTTAGCATCCGCTCCCACACTGCAGACCTGGTATGATCCCTATTTCCATGCGTAATCTTTGTAAGAGACCTCAGCCCCAACTGAAACAGCATCACTGACTACTGTTTACTAGAAAGTTTTATATTCTCATTACCTAACTGGGGATTGCCTGTGTCCCTGTAAGAAGGATCCTGAAAGAATACCAGTTTCCTGAGAATTTAGAAATCCCTGTGCACTTTAACAACAGCTTCGAGGCATCACAGAGATTTTTTAATAAAGGACATTTCTGGGCTGCTGTTCTGCTCAAAGACCTGGCAGATGGCAGATTTGTCCGACTATCAGAGTAACTTAAGGGCAGAGACATGTTTTGTGCCCTGTGCAGCAGAAAAGAGTGTAAGACCAGAAGTAGCTTGATTCAGCGTGGGATTACCCAGGCCAGGTGAAAGTTTAGCCAGCTGAGACTGAAAGTAGGGGTTGGACCAAAGCAAAGGAGGAGATGAGCTCCCCCAGCACATCTGGAGGAGGGACAGCCACCCACATGGGCCACAAAGGAAAACCCCACACTGCTCCTGTCACACAGGGAGTGAACACGCCTGCAGACACCCAAATCCAAACCCAATTCCACACAAGAACTGAAAACACTTCTTTTACAATTTGCATGTCAGGTAGCTCTTTGCAAAGTAAATAAGTCCATGTTATATGGCCATCACAGCCTGTTCTAACAGAGACCCCTTTGAGTTTGCCTCACTACCCATGCAGTAGCGGAGTTATTTCAATTTAACACTTCTGGTTTACTGAGTATTTCCTAAAAGGAAAAAAATGTCACACGCCATCACTCGAGAATATCACAAAGCACCCAATAATGCTGAGCCAACTTTTGAGTCCTTAAGTACTTCAGTTATTCTTTAAAAGATAGGTCTCTGCAGCAGTAACAAAGATGACATTTCTAGTGCTCTGTAACAAAATTATTCTTTCAATTATCTTCTGAATGTAGCTACTTAGACCAAAATATCTAATACTTCCTAACAGAAAAATGGAAATGTCAATTGGACTGCATTAGAACCACTCTTCTGCATTGATCTGGTTCTTCCAGAACTGCCTGCATTCGAGTCCAACTGGAGAGAAACTCTTCTTGACCACAATAATCAGGGAACGGCAGATTAAACATTGACAACAAAGATGAATGCAGCTGTTCTGTGGATGTGGAGAACAGCACTGAGAAGAAGAAAGTCAGTGCAGCTCTTCAGGCAGCAAAGGTGTTTGCTGTATGTATGCACTGGAGAGGAATTTTCTAGTAGAGTGGAAAGAAGAAAAAATCTACACAGCCAAATTGTGGAAAGCAAAAATTTTGTCAGAGTTCAAGACTGCAACCCATCATAGAGGGGTTCCCCCTGACTACAGATTTTTATTTTTTCTTGCTGTAAAATCTACATGGAGATTTATTTTTTCTGTGACATTAGAGAGAGAAGTTATCTAAAGTGGATGTAGCAGTAACTGACTCCAACTGAAGATTAAGGATCTCGCTGCACAGCCTGGTAAAGGCAGTCAAGCTACCCTTGGACAACCTGATCCTAAATACCTGCTGTTGGCTTTTTAGCCTCTGTTGGCTTCCCCTGTGATCTTGTAGCTTTGAACAATGATTACCAGAACCATACAGGATTTCCTAGGACCTTCTTCTTCTCTCTTTGCCCCACAGAAGGTTTTTATTGGTATGATAAATCTTTCACCTCAGTAGCTAATACACACAACCCAACTCAACTTGCTAAGATAAATTTTCAGGAACTCAGCCACCACCAGGCCCTGCTTTTGAGACTGGATGAAAACCTTTGAGTGAGCACGTTATCAAAGACCTCACAGAGGGCAAATGTTTGTGGCTGTGGTTAAACAGAACCAAGATTGACATAGTGGGTCTAATCTTTCTGTGATTAAGAGACAAAGTGAAAAGTATACAGGAGGCAATGTGATTCTTTTTTAGCCACTTAAATTCAATTACACTCCTCTAGTTAATGGGGCTGGAATGGACATTTCATGCTACAGCTACCATGATGCACTTCTGGGAACTTGCATACCACTTTCTTCAAGAGCTAAAATGACAAAAATGGAATAAATAACTCAGCTTGCTGTTTTGCTGAACTACAGGACTGCTAAATATTTATAAGACATAATGAAGTCCTGTTTTGAGCTAATATTTTCCCTCTTGAACAGATTTCTCCAGTGGCTGTCAAACATCTTCACATAAACCGTTGCCAAGTGTGAGTTTAAGAGCACATCTATAGCTGGGAAAAGAAGATGAAAGTTGTCCACATGATGTTGAGTAAACAAACAGACCCTTTGCCTCTGAGAAATACTTTCCACTACACCAGGGAGGCCAGAGGATAACTCAGTACCACTAAGTGGTCACTGTTTTCTAGCCTATCCACAAAAGATTCAGCCCTTGAGAACTTGGCTCGCCTATTCTTGTTGCAAGATTTCCAAGGCCACCAGTATGTTCCTCATCAGCACACATCAGTCACAGGGAATTCAAGCCTCTCTGCTTGGCACAACCAACCACAGCTCCG
This sequence comes from Chamaea fasciata, assembly GCF_029207755.1. Classification (NCBI taxonomy): domain Eukaryota; kingdom Metazoa; phylum Chordata; class Aves; order Passeriformes; family Sylviidae; genus Chamaea; species Chamaea fasciata. The sequence continues at coordinate 3,424,491 of NW_027094096.1, read as the reverse complement.
TGGTGTAACTCCAGGGCATCTCTTGTAGACATCTGATAGCAGAAAATTCAAAGATCTGAGGCTGTTCTAATCTGACAAGACACGTGGAAAGTTGCCAAAAATATTTGGTCTGTATTTGGATAATGATTTAAAATAATACAGGTGTGAGATGGCACAGCTACAAACCTATCTTGTAATACACAGGTTACAGTTTTTTCCCCCTGTGAGGATATGATAGACCCTGGGGGTTTATGGTCATGTGTGTGTTCCTGTCCCTATCCAAAATTTCCAGAGTCTCTGAGAAGCAGCATGAGGGAAATACCTGGGAAAGGGCAGCATGCTGGCACGAGGACAGAAAAGTCTCTGCCTGAGAGGCAGGGATAGCAGTGAGAGCAGAGATGTCAACAAACTCCAGTTCTCAGACAATTACCTGTGTCTGTCTGTCACTGTGCCACCTTGGGATTGCCTCCTGCTGCAAAGTCCCCATGGAAAAGCTCAGAAATGGCAGCACCTCCTCTGAATGTCCCTTCTGCTCTAGGCCTGTGGGCAGGGAGCTCTCACACCCAGAACTGCCCATCTCCTGCCTTCAGCCTTGTTGCAGCTACGTTCTCACAGCTGCAGCCACAGTCCAAACAGCTTCCCAGCAACATCCCCAATTTTAGGCAGTCTTCAGTTTATAGGATGAACAAATATCAGACTCAGGAGAGATGGGGAAGGAGAAGACAGGTCTCACAGCCGACAAGACAAACATGCTGGTCCACTGCTTTAACCCAAAGCCTCACTATCCTGCTGCTGCTCACCCCAGTACATAGCAGGCCCTTCCCTCCCACCCCTTTCCTAGTGCCATAGGTCAAAATAGGTTTTCCTGTGTCAAAAGGCCTTCAGAGGCTGCTAAAAGAGCAGAAAAGCATTCCTCTATCTACTTTAGGAAGTGGCTTGCTTCCTAAACTGGCAGTAAGGAACATACTGAAAGGTACAAATGAAGACATGGGAGTATCCAGACAACCAGAAAAAGAGGAGACTGAGGGAGGCCCTGTGCAGTCAGACTTTCTCACAGGGGGAAGCAGAGGGACAGACAGACAGATCTCTTCTCTCTGGCAGTCACTGACAGGACCCGAGGGAATGGCCTGAAGTCGTGGCAGGGGAGGTTTAGGTTGGATATTAGGAAAAGGTTTTTTCACTCAGAGGGTGGTCGGGCACCAGGGCAGTGGTCCCAGCACTAAGCCAGCCGGAGTCCAAGAAGCATTTGGACAAAGCCTTCAGGCACACGATGTGGCTCCTGGGCAGAGCCAGGAGTTGGACTTGATGATCCATTTGGGCCCCTTCCAAATCAGAATATTCTGTGAACTAAAGGGGAAAGACACTTGACATTCACCAGCACTGACGACACTGATACTCATGAGCTGAACTAAAGGGGAAAGACACTGATATTCACCTGCTGAAGCGTGTGGTGCAGCCAAGAAAGCTGTTCCAAACTCTTTAGGAGCTCCAGCTGTTTGAACAGGACGGTGAAATTGCTGCCCTAGGGGTGTGTGTGTATGTGTGTGTGCGCACGGAGTGCTGCAGGGGGCTCAGCCCAGCCTTTCCCGGCGGGGTCCCAGCGCAGCCCGTCCCTGCCGCGTTTCCCAGCGCCCGGAGCCACCTGCCGGTGCCGCACGGCTCGGCACGGACCGAGGGACAGGCGGGGACAGCTCTGGGCGGACCGAGGGACAGGCGGGGACAGCTCTGGGCGGACCGAGGGACAGGCGGGGACAGCTCTGGGCGGACCGAGGGACAGGAGGGGACAGCTCTGGGCGGACCGAGGGACAGGCGGGGACAGCTCTGGGCGGACCGAGGGACAGGGACAGGCGGGGACAGCTCTGGGCGGACCGAGGGACAGGGACAGGCGGGGACAGCTCTGGGCGGACCGAGGGACAGGGACAGGCGGGGACAGCTCTGGGCGGACCGAGGGACAGGGACAGGCGGGGACAGCTCTGGGCGGACCGAGGGACAGGGACAGGCGGGGACAGCTCTGGGCGGACCGAGGGACAGGGACAGGCGGGGACAGCTCTGGGCGGACCGAGGGACAGGTGGCACTGCCTGCCCGCTGCGGGGACAGCTCGGAGCCTGCCCCAGTCCCGCCAGCTCGGCATCAGGGCAGCCACAGCGAGGGCTCCCACTGCCGAGAGGAGCGTGACGAGCGCGGCAGGTACAGCATTAAAGTGAAACTTCTCCGCACTCGGGCTGTTCTAGCAAAAAACCACGCGGTCTGACCTAGGATAGTCAGTGTGTGCCCAGCTCTTGTCGCCAGAGCCTGGGGAGGTGCATGACAGAGCCTGAGAGCTGTGCAGGGCACCTCTTGGGACCGTCTGCAGATGATGTTTCACACCTGCAGAACTAGAGATGCCTCCATACTCCATTCCTCTCAGTCTCTGCAGTATTCCCTGCACAAGGTGCAGACTTTGGGACTGGGAAATTTATCCGTGTTTTCAACGTGGAAGTATCGAGTAGCACTGGATATTGCACAGTAATTTTATATCTGGTGTCTTTTATGACTAAAGCATAGACGGGGGCCATTAGTACAAGCAGTTGTAGCTTTGCAGTTAGAAATCTTAAAATTAGATCAAATTAATTGACCATTTATTTTATATTTGTTTTACATGCCCTACAGCTCAGTCAAAACCAACAGGTATCACAACGAAGCTGTGCAAGAATCAAAGAGGGCATTCTGCTGCTCTACTTTTGCCTCAAGGACGTAGCCAATCTTAAAAGCGATCCATCAGCTTCAGAATATTACTTCATTACCTTGCAGTTTTCTTCTCATCCACATCCTACCTCAGGCAGGACACATTCCCACATCCATCTCCCCCAAAATGCTTCACATGAAGCCCACAAGCAGCAGCTAATAGAGATAGCTGTGGGAGAAGAACCTCTGCTTCCTTTTTCCATCAGTTTCATTTCCCAGGAGCATGGTTTTGGTGATGGAGAAATGATTCTGCTCCATTTCATTTATGTTGCTACATTTACTCAGAAATTCTTGGGGTCTGGGCCTAGGTCATGGTGCGAAATTCACTTGTACCTATCTCAGGAATACTGTGTGAATCACAGATGACTCAGGTGGCAGGCCCCATTTCTAGACAGCATATAAACACCTACAGCACTGCCAGCTGGTCAGTCTGCATACATTTACCTCCTCTATTCAGTCTCAGAAATTCATACATATTTTTTAACTCTCTCATGTCCCAGTTGGGAACTACCATGAAATTTGTCTCAGCTGTGACTCAGAATGTACTCCTGTGACAGCAGTGCTCAGGGATTTCAGCTGATGTCAGAGATGCACAGACAACTTGACAATGATGGGTTTCCATCTGGGATTTCCAAGGAGTAAAGCTGCAGCTTTTTAAATTCAGCCAGGGAGCTGGTCCTAAGCATTGGGGCAGCACCAGATGCTTGTGACAGCAAGTGATCAAAGCCCTCAGTGCTGAGAGAGCAAAGGCAAGGCTCTCAACACCACAATAATAAATAGTTTTCTTATTTCCAGATCAAGCCTCACGACTCTGTGCAGGAGCTGCACAAAGCGTCAGAAAACAAACCAGTCTTGCTTGACAAAATACTATGACCATTCAACTCTGATGTAATTAGTACAATGTTATTGTCCCTTAATTAGGTAACTCCAGCAGGGTTTAATCGATGGTACAGAGACCTTCTGAGGCAGAAACGGCAGTTTGGCACCCAACTGTGGTCGGCTTTTCCTGGCTAGATTCCTAACTGCCAAACAACTCCTCTGCATTCTGTTTTTCTTATTCCAGCCCAAAGTGCTCTGATAGAGATATCTGCAGTGTTTGGGAAGGCACTGTCAGATGGAGAATTTAAAAACCTGGCAAAGATACGTCTCACAGTTTAATAATCTGCGCAACTTACATTTTAATTCTGAGAAAGTGTCAGTCATCGGAAATGAGGCAGACATGATACTTCTTGTGCATTCCTCATGAAAACACAGCATACTTGTTCTTTAAGGGGATTTAAAGTACAGGAAACTTCTGTCCCTAGACGCTCATTTAGTTGCTTTAGTGCCTAATTAGCAACCTGAGAGGAACCTCACCGTACCCACTGTAGTGCTCTCCAACGAACACAAGGCAGAGTTTATTTCCTCTGCAGAAATCTAATTCAAGAGTGTGAAATAGGTGACATCATTGTAGGTGGGACAGAGTTCTCAGGAGACAACACAATGTTTCTACATCAAGAACTCTACCACTGCTACAGGTGATCTCTTCCTCACTGGAAAGCTGACCATGCCTTTAAACAGCCACCTGTTCATCCGCTCAGGGAGAAAACCACCCCAAATATGAAAAGCACATGAACGATTCAACTCTAAAGCAGATTTCTGCTCAGACATGGATGCAGCAATCACCGTGACCAGGTTAGGGTGACGTGGTTTCCAGGCTCAGTAGAGCAGAGCTGAGCCCTCTCCCCAGCCCCCCCCGGCAGGATGGTGTACGCACCGGGAGCGGAGACGCGCCGTTTCCAGCCCACGCAGTCCAGCCCCGTGGGAGTGCTCTGGGAGAACGGGTGCAGCTTCAGTGGAAGGATGTCAAAGGCAACAGGAGAGGTGATGGATGGGCTTATTCCAGCCTGCGACAGGACAGGGAAAACGAAGGCAACAAGCATTCAGTTTAGATGCCCCATAGGACAGAATATAGCATTCATCCCAGAGCACCTCTTCCCACCTCTGATGCCTGCCCGTGTAAGAAAGCAGCACGTTAGTGGATGATTATGGCCAGAAACGTTAGAAAACAGTGAGAAGGCAAGGAAAACTGCAAGGTGGTAAGGACAGAAGTGGACAAGCAGGTACTGGATTCATATTTCACATACAACCACTCACACCTCCATTCACAGAAAGTTTCACTCCTTCCTATGAAGTGTTTCGGGGGGGGGGGGGGGGGGGGGGCAGGGGGAATAATATCACTACAACTGAGTCATCCTCTCAGCTAGAGAGCTATTCCTGCAGCTTTGTGACTAATAGGTCCTCTTCTGGTATTTAACATGAAAATAAACCTTTTCCCTTCAGAGATTTATTGGTACCAGTTCCCAACCGAATAGAATGTGGTAACAACATTCTTCCCTTCAGCTAAACATACAAGTAAGAATTCTCACACTCTCCTCTACCTGGCTGATTGATTTTATTAAATTTATAGAACTTCAGGAAACTTTGAAAACTCTATACCACTGCCGGATCTCATTGAACTTTTACTGGTTTAAAGGGGGAAACACAGATACATTCACATAGCTCACAGCCTCTATTACAGAATGTAGTCATTAATGCATGCTGCAGGTATGTTTTATCCCTTTCCCCTTTTCTCTTCTCTCTCCCATGGCTGCCACACACAGAAAAACATCAGTGACTGGGAGATCAGCTGGTCAGTAAGCACTGGTCCCATGGGCACAGCCAGTTTTTCATCTCTATCACTACTGCCCCTTCCTTTTGCCACTGACCTTCAGTGGCATCCTTCACTGAGCCAGGAACTTGGCATCTTGAGGTCCAGTATTCCCTCTAGGATCTTTCCCTCTGCCCCCAGCCCACAGCATGTCCCATCAGCAGAAAGCCTGCTGACCAGCCTTGATGCTGAATCTTCTCCTGTAGATGGCCATTAGCCAAACCCTCCTTCCAAAACTGACCAGCACACAATGCTCACGCAGCTGTGAGTGCTGCTGCTCCATGCCTGGTTTGGTTTTTTATTCCTGGACTTAACTTTCCTAAAACAAAGAGAACACTGCCAATACTTTGACACAAATCACCATCTCTTGAGGGACAGCATGAACCGTGTTCAAATTAACCTGAGCAGTGCCTGTTTTTTCTAGACGAGTTGCAGCAAAGACCCAGTGGGAACACACGCTCTTCTGGTGACAGTAAAAATCAAGTTTACTGGGCCACAGCTCTGAAAATGTCAAGGGTAAAGTCTAGGTTATTTACAAAAAAGATGATAGCACAATTATTCTGTTTAAGACTAGAAAGCAGAACCTTGGCCTAAGGCTGTTACAACGACAGGCTTCATTCTTATTAATTCCTGGGACATCAGAGCAAATTTTGGGTACAGGCATCATTTGATTCCTGATAGCATGGAAGCCAGGCCTGTACAACCCTAACACAGGAGCAGAAGCATTTTCAGCAGTGTTAGTGACATGTGGATAAGGGAGAGGATGAGAAATGAGGGAGCAGACCATAGTACAGATCCTCTCTCCTATGTTTTCTGCCAGAGGTTCCAGAGATTATTTCTATGCTCTTATGCACAGCAGTTCAGCCCCTGGCAGGGGCTGGTCTCTGCTGTATGTCCATGCTTTGTCAGGTACACATCCGGGGGAGACTTTCTCATTAAAGTCCTCAAAGTCTGTTTATTTCCCTCTTAAAGTCTCTCTGTGTTGTATCACAGTGCTCATAATCGTGGTACCACACAACAAAACTTCATTTCCTCTTATTTTGGGTGGGGTAAAATCAGATTTCCAGAATTCACATTCAGGGCAATGAGCTGAAGATCTATTTTTCACTGCTTCTGATTTCTCTTTCAAAATAAAAGAGCTTTTTCTGCACCATACCCCCTCTGGGTACAGCCCCCTGATGGGCCTTTTAGGAATCTCTCTAATTTGGCAGTGCACAAACTGTGCTCTAACAAATGCACATAGAAGCCATGTCTGTGCTCCTATTGCTGTGCACTCAAGAGGCATCACGATTAAGAGCCAGGGTTTAAGTTTTTGTCAAAACAGGAAAGCACTGGATGGCAATAGGCAGTTCAGAGCAAAAATGATTCCCAAAACAGAGCCCATTGCCATTACAGCATTCCATACGTCAGTGGTTTGGGGCATTGTCTCTGCTCCAGTTAGGGAACTTCTGCATTAAAAACAAGCAAGAGGAGCCCAGGCTACAGCCTGAAACCCATCACCATGTGAAGGGCAAAGCCTATGGATGAGCAAAAGAATACATAGATTCATCCACAGCTATGTTCCCCTTCTTCCCCTTGGGGTGGGCAGCATAGGGAGTGCTGTGTTAAGACTTGAAGGCCCAAGATCAGAAGCTGCTCAGCTTGTTACTGCCAGCATCTCATTATAAGGGACAGCTGGGTCAAGCTTTGAGTTTGACTGGGAATTTACACAGGCTGTTCCCATTTAAGGAAGCAGAGAAGCGTACTGGACCTAAGCTAAAACAATCCACAATATATAGAACTGTTTGGAACTTCCATTTTTAATGTTTTTGGGGTTTTGTCGGTGATTTTTATTTTAGTTCATAGGTAGTTTCTTGATTGTTTGTCCATTTTTCCCTGTCCCAATTGCCAGCCCTCAGAGTAGCCTTATATTTCCATTATGCTCCTCTCTGTACATCGATCTAAATGATGGAGTGGTATCAGAAATCAGCACTTGAATAATCAAGAATTCCTCTCTGCTCTGCCCCATTAAGTTGTTTCCCCAATGTTGCAGCATTACATCACCTTGTGGGCTGACCTGATCTTGACTTAACACAATGTGACTTGTCACAACAGAAGCCACACATCCCAAGGCAGCCGTGTCAGAAAACATCACACTTGTAATTTCTGCTCTCCAAAGCCCCACACAGTCGCCTCATTGCAGTCACAAAACCACAACAGACAATGAACATCTTACAGAGTTTTTTTGTGATAATTTGTTCCTTCTTATTAAAAGGGATTCAACATCCTTCTAAAACTGCCCTCAAACGCTGCAGCTTGTGACAGCACTCCCAAGACACTTGGGAGTATGAATAAACCAGCACTATTGCAGGACTAGAGCATTGCAAAGACAGAATAAAATAATAGAGAGAAGAAACTGCGTGATTACTATTATAAATAAAAAGCACAGGCCAAGAAATTCAGTTGTATGGGCATTAAAAAAGAGCCTCTGAACCCCTGCAGTCCTCTCAATAAACAAGCGTTTTGCTTTCTTGGCCTGCCCACAAAGATTAAAGCATCAATGACCTGCGTAACACAAACGGACAGAAACTAAACCCCAAACCTACCTACACACTTCTAGCCAGAGAAGAATGAAGCAGGAAACTGAGTGAAGCCCAAGAGCCCCCGGGCAGGTGATGCTCAGAGAGGCCTCCCTGGGCACAGGGGCAGCTGCAAATCATCATGCAGCTGATTGCAATTTAGAGGTAAGTTTGCACCAGAAAACAGGGGTGGAAATGCTTAAAGGAGAAGCTGTTTTCTGGCAGCCTCCAAACGTGCAGTCAATCAGCAGAGCAGGCAGCATTCAAGGCGTGTAATCTGATGGCTCCAGGGGAAGCTATTGAGGGAACTGGTCACTCCTCTTAGCAGCCTTAATGGTCTCAGTGCTGGCCCACATGCCCTGCAGCACCGGCTAGATTTCCATCACTACCCGTGCCTGTCGAGGAATTGTGAGAAATATTTTTAGTACATTTCACTGATTTCTGTTAAGCCCTGACCCTGTGTAAGCCAGACATTCGCTTTCACTGGCCTGCCTCATCCCTGTACAGCACTAAGCCCTCAGAACCTCCACCAAGGTAGAAAAGTAACCCTAGTCATTTATTTTTAAATCTTTTTTGTCCTAACATACACAAGCCTCAAGAGCGTTACTCATTGCCTCCATCACACAGGTGAGCTGAGCTGAGCCAGGGAAGCATCCTCACTGGACTGAAAGTGGGAAACACATCAGAGAATCAAATCCAGCACCCATCCACGCAGCAACTGGCAACCCTTGGTGTTGAAGAGCCCAGCACATACAAAAGAGCACAGAGGTTTAGTCTCTTTCCTTGAGAAGGGGAGAGCAGGGGGCAGTTTTTCAGAGACCTTTGCTGTCCCAGGTGTCTGTCAGTTTGATGGGAGCTCTCACAGGTGGACAGGTTTTCTCTGGGCAAGCCAATGTTTCCCCTTCACCACTCACAGAACTGTCTGTGTACATAAGCTCAGGCATATTCTGAAGTGGTGATAGGACTACTGAGGCCTCATCTCCTCTCATTAAAATCGTCATTTTAATGTAACAATGAGAAACAGGCAACCAGGACAACAGGGAGAAAGGGAGACAGATACAGATAACAGACCAAAACAGAAACCCCTGAGGAAAGCTTTTATTTGACTATCTGCTATGTGATTTCAAGCTTGATCAGAAACTTTCTCAATATTATCGTGAGAAGCTTCATTGAGCATCCCTTGATCTCATGTCCTTTTCCCCCAGAAGTTCTTTTGTATGTATGAGGGCTAATTTTGGCTCGTGGATAGAGATTTGTGACTCTCCCTGAAGGGAACAGACCTTAGCTCTGGATCCAAAAGTAACAGATGCCATCAGTGTGAGTCACAACAGCCACCAAGTTTTTCACAAGCAATCATAATGCTGAGCTAAAAGTCTCCCTCAGTGGAGAGGAGAATATTAATAGCTAAAAATCCAGTGGCAATGTTCTCTTGCGTGTTTCACAGCAGGAATTTGCTTCAGTAGGAATTGTGGAGTTGGCCTCAGATACAAGGGAAGTCTAATTTAGAAGTCCATTATTAAAGTTATATAGCAACACCACAGGGCACAGAATGAGATTTCATCCGTTTAATTTACATTGATTTAAGGAAACTTTGATTTGCTCCTTGCCCTTCCTATCACTCAGCTCACAAGGCAACCTGGTTCTCTTGCATACTATTTCCAACGTCTCACAGGGCATGAACTGTTCAGTTACAGGAGCTAAGAAACCCACCACCTTTAGACATCATCACCTAAGGACCAGGTTAGTGTTTCAGCAGTCTGCACAGAGTACCAGGCCCACAGAAATGCTGACAGAAGTGGCACCAGACATAGTGTAAGGACAGGGATATGACGACAGAAGAGAGAAGCAGCTGGAGCAGAGGAAGACAGTGCCATGGGACGAGGAGGTCAGTGTATGGCTTCTTACTTTTGAGGGGTCCTCTGGGAGATGTTGCAACTGAACCCCTCCCTCTGGCTGTGTCTTCTTCTCTAATTTCCTTTTTTGATTCCTCTCCATCCAAACGTCATCGAAGCTGAAGCACTTATAGAGAGGTTTGGGCGTCTTCCTCCTGCTCTCTGGAACCTCTTTGGCTTTTTCATCTGGAGCAGGGAAGGAGAGCCTCTGGGCTCTGCTCTCCAGGGTGGAGACAGGGCGTGGGCACGGTGGAACCCGTGGGGGCCTCCTTTTGCCATGGGGAGCCCATTGCTTATTTGGCCTCTTTTCAGGTGCTGTTTGACATGGCTGCTCTGACTCCTGTTTTACAAACTGCAGGTGAAAACACAGCGTTTGTTGCATGGAAAATTTGTTTGCTTCAAGTCAGTTTGAACAGAAGATGGCAAAGCTCAGTTATTCAGCCACAGAGCTCTCAGAAGAAAATGCTTAGGAGCGCTCCACCCTGAAGCAGCAGACTTGCCATCCTTTGAGGGTGCCATGTACACTCCTTGTGCACAGGACAGTGCCCTGTTCACCCTCATTTTAGATGGCATACCACACTGACATCACCACCAGGATTTAGGTCACTCTGTCTGTATAATATTATTTACAAAGACAGACGATGTCTCTGAAAATAGAAAAATGACCTCTTGTCTGGCTCTGGTTTTCCAACTGTACCTCAGTTATACAATGTGAAAAGGCTTCGTAGATGCCTGCAGCTCTGATATATTAAGCCCTGACATGCTCTTTACACTATCCATTTTATTTGCTTGATGCTGGGCCACGAGTAAGGAATTGCACAGCTTTGCCCTGCACTCCCATTTCAGTGGTTGCAGAAAATTACAGATTTTATATTTGAATAACTTGAAATCAACCAGCTACTACTCCAAGTAGCATCAGTGTAAGAATCAATAATATTTAAGGGAGGAGATAACAGCACTGGGGAATGAGTGAACTCAGGAGTCTCACGACAAAAACATGCTGTCCCCCGACAGTAGTATCTCACAATTTTTCACAGATCATTTGTAGAACCCAAATAAAACAACCCTCAAACCATCACAGGCACTTCCTGTCTATTTTCAACTATCCAGCAATTCCAGGTCAATTCTTCTTTGCCCCTGGTAAGAGATGCCACAGTCTAGAAAGAATAGATTCTGTGAAAAAGGTGTTTTGTGCCCAACCCCACCTTACTGGAGAGGAGCAAGAAGAAGAACATGTGAATTCCAAACGTGGGACATTTTAGGACAGTTTTCACTTGCCTGCTAAGTAACACAATTATTCAAGTAAAATCGTGCCATGAACAGATTAATTAAACATGTAGTGAAGGGCCTGGCAGATGGGCACACTGGTAATGGTTCTGCCTTGCTGTTTTCAGCATGAAATCTTTGTCCTGGATGAAAGCTGGAGAACGTTCTCCATTGGCAGGGAATGAGAGAGGGCTGGTACGTGCTCCACCACCCTCAGGTGAGTTACTTACCTGAGTGGTAGCCAGGAGTGTCCAGGGCCGGCTGATCCAGTGCAGTTTGGCTCACCACTAACTCAGACAATGCTGACACAACTGGAAAAATATCCAGCTGGGGAATAAATACAAATCCCCATCCTGGAGAGCACAATGGGAAGTGAGCTCAAGAGCTTCACTATTACAGATGTGCACTAATGTCTTTACTCATGTGGAACAGAAAAGGACTTCCCTTCAAATTCACCAATACACTAAATTTTTTGACCTCTTTAGGAAGCAGCAAACAAAAGGAAGGCCATCCTTAGCATATAGATGATAATTATTTTGGAAAGACTTAACACTGCAAATATACTTTGCCCAGTGTCTGTTGTATTTTCAGAAATTTCTGAAAATGCATCTTCACTTCAAAAATCCAGGGTGCAATTCTACTTCATTCATGTCATGAAAATGGAAATAAATAAAGCCCTATCTATTTTAATAGATTAGATGTTTTGAAAGCTGGGATATTTGCATTAATTTCTAGGTTCCAGCTGCATTTGTCCAATTTCAGATGTCATATTCTGCAGCCTCCAGATAAATCAGGAAAATTAAACTGTTTTTATACGTCTTAGATACCATTTAAAATTGTCATGGTTTTCTTTGAATAATTCAATCTAGCAATCAATTTAACCAATTATTTATTTGCTCCTAATGGGTACATTATAGCATGTGGGGTTGCCTTTTCAGGGCTTTACACACGCCTCATCTCTACACACTTTTCTAGATGTTCTTTTGAGCTGTAATTTACAGGTCAATGATTTTATTCATCCTCCGAGAGGCTTCATCTGTTGACAGTGTGCATAGTCCAAGTCTCCTGCTTTTTCCTAGGCTGCACTCTCTTGTCTGGAATGCAGTGTCCAGTATTAAGCTTGTAGGTTATGCTGGTGCCCATGAAACAAAAGATTTTCAAGTAAAGCTGAGCACAGAAGGGAATAAAACCAATTCTCTTCCCCTTTTCTCCCCTGGAATTCTGATCCTACAACCCCCACTTCTCAAACTGCCACCCAAACACTTCTTTGGATTCCAGACAGCTTTAGAGAAAAACCCCAAGCCAATCAACCAAAACACTTTCATTTGGGAATATGTGAGGAGGGGTTGAGAGCTGGGTTTATTCAAGATGATGAGAGGGCTCTAAAGGCAGTATAAGAGCAGTCACCAACAGTTTTGTATTTACATGGATGATGGATCCAAGCTCTTCTCAGTAGTTCCAGACAAGGTCACAAGACAGTGACCAGAAACTGCATCTTGGAAAGTTCTTGTTGGGCATTAGGAAAAAAAATTCTCAAGGAATACGTTTCCCAGAGAGGCAGTGAAACCTTCAGCAATGGAGTTTTCAAGACTTGGCTAGATAAAGCCTATCTTTCTTTGTTTCTGTACAAAAAATAGGGAGCTTCTGTAAAAAAAATATGGGAAAAGGGTAGGATAAGACCATCTTGGAAGGTATCTTAAAGGTTTCATATAAGCTCAGATGTAAGAGGCAAAAGGGGACAGCAGCAAAAACTGTGTGAGGCTCATTTGAGTTGAACACAAGCAGCCCTCAGCTGCTGTGAATTGATCAAGCAGTTCCAGATTAATGAACCCTCTGAAAATTGTCTGTTGGGGTATGCAAAAGTTCATGCACCCTCTCAAATGCCACTTTTGACAATCTGCTCAAAAAAATTCTTCTCCCATTTTTTAATGTTCTTATTATTGCTCATCAGCAATAATACTGAAAAAAGTAGCACGGTCAAGGTGTGTTCTGGGATCTCAGTTCCAGCTCAGTGTTGGTCACTCTGGGGGGTTGTGCTCACCCACTGAAAGAGATTCCTGAACTCCCAGCCCCTTACAACTTGGGAAATCCTCTCTGGGATTAAAAACCTACTGATGGAGGAAGTCTCTGCTTTTAGAGGTCTCAGCCAATCACCAAGTCCATACTGAAGATCCAGTCTGTTCCATGAGATTCAGCCTATGCCAAGGATTTAATATATTACCTGGATTAGGACAAAATACGACATGAAAAGGAGACTCTGAGTCTTCACTTTGGGTTGTTTTTTTTTTTCCTGTCTGCTGTAGAAAAGGCAGAAAAGAACTTCTGGTAGCAACCAAAAGGTGCTTATGGTGACTACAAAACACACATGGTACTTCAAAGGACAGCTACTCATTGTCTAAAGAAAGTGATTTTACTTCTTAAAAAGTGACTGCCAGCCATAGGAATTGATTTCTTTGTTGCCTTTCACAATGAGAAACTTATTTCCTATAAACCAGGTGCAAGGCTCAACTCTGCCTGAAGAAGGGTAAAACCCAGCTTAAAAGTGGAGATGAATGCAGGGTGATGTTTGTACAGTCTTTAATGGTGTTGTGACTGCTCCATTCCTTTGGGGTTTTGTAGCAAATCCTCCCTTTAAGAGCACATCAATTCATATATTCTTGAACAGAAACAGAAAGAATGAGTAGTGCCACCCATGTTAGACCAAGAGGAATATTTGTGCACTCATCTATCCAATGAGTCACCGAGCCATTGAAGAGTTTAACAGGAGCTCCTAAACCATAGTAAAGCAAAGGACTGCAAACCAACCCCACCCCCTGATCATTCCCTGACAACAACTCACCTCATCTCGGAGCATGTCACTAATGGAAGAAGCTGTATTTAAGCTGATCTGGGATTGGCTGCTTATGCCACTGTCATCCCTCTGGAAGTCATCCAATGAGTGTAAGAGACTTCCTCTGGGTTTCAGTGTCTTTGGTCTCTCAGGAGCCTCCAGGTTGCTTTCCACTCCAGGGCTGCTCCCAAAAAATATCATGGAAGTGGCACACACTCGCCCAGGATAACGGAAGTTCTTGTGTTGAGCAGTGGATCGTGAACTCTGAGGTTTGGGACTCATGGGCCTACAAGGCATGTCTTTACCATCAGAACTTGAGAGCTGGGGACATGATGGACTTGACTGACTAAATGCCAACTGCAAGTCAGTGGTGCTAAACGGAGATTTCATCCAGTATTCCTCTAGAGAGGTATTTAAACTGTTGCTCAGAACTTCCTGCTGTTCATCACAGTCTGAACTCCGGGAGTACCTGATACCCAAGTCATGGGACTGTACTCGTCTTCTCCACATACGCGCAGGTGAAGAGACATCAACAGGCTCCACGGAGCTGTCAAAATAGTTGGAGTCTGTTGAGGAGCCATGATCTGTTTCTGTTTTTACAAAAGCGTGTCCATTGGAACCATGCTGTTGCTCTACTGGTGTTAACACATGGCCACTGGTTCCATGAAGACTCTCCTGTGTGGATGATAAACTTACTAAGACAGGCCTTTTTAGTCCATCTGCCTCCTTGCTTTTTAGAAAAGCTTTCCAGGTGCTCTGGCGGAGTTTGGCTTTCTCCTTTTCATTTTTCACTGATGCTTTTGAGCTTTGCTCAGTGTTTTCCTTTTCTGGACATTTGGACTCAAATAAGCTTGAGAGGGATTTGTGTGCCAATGCCAACCTTGTCCTGAACTTCTTGCCCTCTGGGGTTTTGTTTCTTTTGTGTTCATTTTCAGGGAATGATTTCCTAATCCCTGAATGCTCCACAGGTTCGCTGTCATTGTTTTCAGATGAACCTGAAACTTGTCGATCTGCATCTTCCATCAGTATCCGACCAGAGCCAGAGGCCTTCCTCAGGCTCAATCTGTTGAATATTCCTGCAGGTTTCTCATAAAATAAATCATCATCATCGGAGCACTCAGAGGTGTAACTCTCCTTCCTGTGGAAGAGTAAACCAGATGAACAACTTTTGAAAGACAGTAAACTTGCACTGTCTTCATCATCTTTCCCAACATCCAGTTCTTCTGTCTTTGCCTTGCTGCCAAAGGTACTGCCGCTGCCCTCATTTTCCCATGAGGCAGCCTTAGTTCTCCTGAGAGATGTCATTTTTGAGAACACTAAAAACTTGGAGGCTTTCCCGCTATTCTCATTCTTTGTTGGCTTCTGTACAGTTCTATGAATGCTGCTGTTACTTCCCAGGATGTGGGACGAGTTCTCATCCAGTTCCTCGCTGTTAGTGCTGCAGGTACTTACATTATCCAGGCCCAGCATGAAAGTGCCGTGGGCCTCCCTGTTCAGAGACTCATCAAAGACATCAGACACATCCAGACTGAGGGCACTGTCTTTGCTGGGGCTAGAAGTGTGCTCTGCAGGAGAGCCCTCCTTTCTTTCCCAACGAGAGGGTTCTACACAGATACCTGTTTCTTCATTTGAGCCATTACACCTTTCCTTTCCTTGCCTGCCTACTGCTTGTTCAGAGACAATGCTGGGCCCCTGAAGGCTGACACCAGCACCACGCCCCTGACACAAACTGCTTACACTGCTGCCAGTTTTCAGTGTCACTGCACTGGTAATATTTAATCCTTTCTCTGTTCTTCGATATGCTTTGAATCCCTCTTCCTTAGACACCTGGTAATGGCTTGTTCCACGGTTTCTAAAGCCTGTCTTTCCTAACTGTTTGGTCTTGAATTCAAAACCTCTCTTTGTTTTGCTGGGCTCTTCCCCAGAGGCCAACACACCACTTCTACCCTGTGGTTTTACAGTGCTGGGCCCTTCAAGGGTCCAGAAACTGACACCAGCACCATCTCCCTGAGACACGTTGCTCACACTGCTGCTGGTTTCCAGCGGCACTGCACCAGCCACCAGTGTCCCCGTTCTCCAGGGCCTTTCCTCAGAGACCTTCACGCTGCTTCCACTGGGGCCTTTTACAAGGGATTTTTCACATGGATCTGTCTGACTTTCTGCAATAATTGTATGGCTGTCTAGTGGTAAAGCAACATTCCTGAATTCCACGTTTGCACTTGCTACTGCAGAATTACTACAGGTGAACCCTAAGGGTGAAACTGCTTCTGTTTTCTCTCTTTTCTCTTCTGAAATTTCTGGTTTTACTTCAGCTGTCTCCCTACCAGAGAGTACCTCTGCACTGTCAGGAATGGGGTGGATGGCTAGAATTTGTTCTTCACAGTTACAGCTTTCACTCAGAGCTCTCTCTGGCTCATCATGAGCTTTACTGACAGCATGAGGAGACATCAGATCCTTGTTCACTGCATTTCCCAATGTTTCAGCTGCCACTTCAGTAGGAAGGTTATCATTCAGTGTTTTGGACTGTAATCCTTTCTCCTCTACAGAGACTGTAATTAGGGCAGGCTTTAATTCTGGACTAGTCATTAAATCCCTTCCCTGCCCTATATAATCTGATGTGGGAGTCCTTTCAACAGCAAAGACATTCTCTTCATCCTTTCCTTTATGAGGAGGCTGTTCATTTGTTCCCAGGTCCCAGTGGCTCCTTAAGGCACCAGTATTGCAACTTGTATTTTGCTGCACTGGCTCTCCGTGCTCTGCTCCTCTGTCACTGCCATCTGGTGGCGTTGGAGTTTCCAGGACATTCCAACCAAAGCCAAGGTCAGAAGAATCATCTGCCCATCTTTCTCCTGCCACAATCTCCATATCTGACAGTTCAGATTCAAGGCCATTCTGCTTCAAATGTTCGTG
The DNA here is from genome assembly GCF_029207755.1 of Chamaea fasciata. NCBI lineage: Eukaryota > Metazoa > Chordata > Aves > Passeriformes > Sylviidae > Chamaea > Chamaea fasciata. The sequence goes on along the minus strand of NW_027094096.1, from coordinate 3,407,642 downwards.
CTGTATTCCACTGTTGGAAATACAGTTTACAGAACAATCACAGTCTCTGCTTTCCCCAACGGCAGGAACCCCTGCATGAGGGGCTGCAGGGTTCTCAGTGTCACCAGTGTCCCATCCAACATCAATATCACATGGGAATCTACTTGCTTCCAGATCTCTTTCGGCTTTGTACTCATTGTTTTGTGTAAGCTCCTCAGTGTTTATGATCACTGGATCCCAATCCGGGGAAGAGGATGTTTCCTTTTGGTTTGGATTGCCCTCACAGGCATCACTCCACGTTAAGCTGTCAGCACAAGTACCAGCTGGCTCTGGGCTAAGGCCACATGTCTCTGATGTAGAGTGCAAATAATAATCAATGCACTGGAGAGAGGCTGCTGGTTGAGAAACATGAGACTCCTTTGAGTCTGGGTCAGTACCAAGAAATCTTTTTATGCCAAATTTGCCCTCTACTTCTATAGCCTTTTCAGGGCTTACAGCCACCCTTCCTAAGGTTTTCCAAGTGCATTCAAAATCCAGCTCTTGAAGATGTATTCTGGAACATGACCATCTAAATTTGTCAGCTGGGTGAAGGCAGCTCACCACACATTCTGTCTCACTTGGAGCACTGATATTTTCAGGTACACTGTGCCATGTTTTACTCTCTGTAATCTCTGACCTTGTGCGTGGTAGCCGAGATTTTGGGTTGAAGCAACTCTGGTAGAAGGGTGAATCTGATGTCAACATGGTCTCTGTACTTCCATATTTTTTCCTTTTACTGGTACTGTTCTCACTGTTAGCTGAATTCCTTCTGCTGCATTTTATACTGGACATAGACTCTAATTCACACTTACAGTCAGATGTCTCAGTGTCACTTCTACAGTTTGGTCCATCTGTTTCAAAATGAAGATTAGGCAAACTACAGCTTGCTGTTGCATCTGACCAGAAGGAAAACTGCTGTACCTCAGGAAAAATCAAACAACTTTCTGAGTTTGCTTTGAAACAAGCAATGCCAAATACTGCAGGATGTTCCTTCAGTCTTGCATCATCATTTTCTGTAAGTACCGAGCTGGTGCAGGACTGCACTTCGCTGCTTTCTAACTCTGCCTTACTCTGCAGTGCTGTTACTGACTTTCTCTTAGTCTGGGATAAAATGCCCTCTTCATAGACTTGGCTCTCTGTGATGGAAATATCACCAGATAATGTTAGCTCTTCATCACCCAATTCTTCACCCTCTAACTCTGCAAACTGTATGCAAGATTCAGTTTTGCTTGGTTCTTCTTTGATCTTGGAGGACAATTCTAGCTGCACATGCTGGGTGAACTCTGGTTGCCTGGAGCACTTCAGTTCATGGGAGGTTTCTGCCTTTTCTTTGGGAAGATTACAGCACAGGGACGGGTTTTCAGTAAATAGGCAGTTTGAATCCGAGCAAGCATTCCCAGTTATGTCACTGGAAAGGGATTCTGTGTCTGATGCACTCTCATAAGGCTCAGTTTTTACATCTGACAAAGATCCACTCTGATGTGACACGGTTTCAAAATAATCTTCATCTGTTTCTTGGCTGGATCCACGTACCTCCAGCTCGGTTGTGCTGGGGGTAGAAGAACTCAGATCGTCTTCAAACTCTCCTTCACTGATGTAGTTTTCAACTGGCTGTGGGGTCTGTGAATAAACAAAAAAGAATGATTTAGCAATGATATCCCACAGCAGTAGGGTAACCTGAATTATTATTAGAAAAGGGACTTCAGAACACAATTAATTCAATACATAGTGAGGTCTTTGCAAGTCACACTCGATGTCTTATTTCTTGATGGTCCTGAGGTCTTTCTATTTCTTGCTTTTTTTTTTTCTTTAATTTTTCTTAATTAACCTTTCTTTACAGTTTCATATGTAACTATGCAGAGGCCAAAATTTTACTTTTGGCCATATCTTTCATAGCCCATTACCAAAACACTTTTCACATTCAAATACATCACATGGAAATCATCCCTTGCCAGTAGATCTAGAAACTCCAATGTACAATTTTGAAGCAGAAAATGAAGTCACAGCAAAGACTTCAAAATTTCCTGAGGTAAAAATAGTACTTGCTGTCTGTCAGCTTCAGGTTCAGCTATTTTCAGAAGTTCTACAAATGTATCCAGCTGAGATATTTGGCTGGTTTCAGCTTCAGTCCATTTCTATCTAGCATGAGATGCCACATAAATATAAATGGCAGGCTTTAACCTGGATGCTTCTTTACCCAGGTTTTGGTGACAGTCCACACAAGAATGACTGGCATATTTTAAAATCTGAAAGCTGAGATAATAAACAGTGAAAAAACTTTTCTGAAGAAAAAAAAGAGGCAAAGCAAACCAAACAAAAAACCAAAAAACACCACAAGAGAATGGCATCCATCAAACTAGAAGACAAGATCCTTTAGCCTGAGCTGCACGTCACATTCACCAGGATGCTTTGTCACAGAGGAAGTGTGACTCCTCATATGGGGAGAGAAATTGCAAATCACATCAAAGGACATGTCACAGAGTTTCTGAATTTAGACTCCAAAACATAGTAAATCGGAAAAAGAAACACACAGGAGTTATTTCCATACGAGAATTTCTCAATAAGAAGACTGGTATTTTCTCTTGGCAAAAGAAGGAAAATACAAACTGAATGGAGGAGGCAACGGGGAGAATTCAGTACTTCAAAACAAGTCCAAAAATCACTTCTGAACCTGATCAAATTGCGCTGCAGTGGCGACACGAGTCAAATAACCAGCAATGTGTCCTGTACTGTGTGCAATCAGTGACACAGGGAATTGAGGTCCTCCAGCCATGGCAAATCCCGGTGTCCCAAGGTCAGGAGTGGCCAGCAGTGAGCAGCACAGAGCAGCGTTTCTCGGGGTGAAATGTGGGAGCACTTGGCTCACACAGCAGCCACTGCAGCAGCACCAGCTCTGCCTCCTCAGCACTGCTCCGAACACAAACTTACAGATGGCAAGAAACTGAGATAAAAACTATTCACGCAAGTAGAAGCAAAGTAATGAAGTTGCCCAACTGTCCTCAAGGATAATTCTGAATTAAATTAAAAAAAAAATTAGGCCAGAAATCTCTCACACTCCATCTATAATTGCAAACATAGCTATGTCAGGATATTCATGCTGTGACCCCTCCCAAATTCATTCTTTTTAATGGGTGTTATACAAAATGATGCATTTAAAGCAGAACATAATCCCCACAATTGCTTCCACAATTTGTGGGAAATAAGGAAACAACTTCTAGGTATGAAGGGCACCAATTAACACCAACCACCAGTCTTGCACTCCCCTGACTGCTTTTCTCTTGCAACTCTTACCATCTCTGAAATGTGCCAGGAAAATAGGATGAAATTGAAGTTACTGATCTGTCATCCTGTTATTACATGTAGCCATATACAATCATGTTAAACTGAAGTCACCACAAAAATAAACCTTGTGACTTCGATGTGTGAAGTGAAGACCTTTTTCTCCATAAAATGTTACCTCCCATCCAGGTTGCCCTCATATGTCACATTTGCTCCCATGGGCTAAGTCACTCTTGGCTTCTGAACATTTTTCATTTGGTGGGAAAGTCAGGTATCAGTTCTTTTTTCTAGATCAGATTTGATATTTGAATAAATTCCTCACCCAATATTATATTGCACAATAGTGAGTTTCTCAGATATTGTGTCTCCTTAATTTTCTCTGCCTAACACTTGGCAAGAGAGGTTAAACAGACAATCGTGTTACTTCAACTAGACTTTCAATGAAGGATTTTATCCTTGATTTTCAAAACCACAAAAAGACTCTGACCATTTAGATGGCTTTTGCTTTTTCTTTGCATTCAAGTTCCCCAAGCAAGTCTGACTTGCTTTCCCACTAACTTGGACCTGACCCTAGTTATCACCTCATTTCCAGCTCAAGGAACATCAGAACAGTTTTTCCCTGAAGTCAAGACAACATGAAAGCATTTTCAGTTGATATTTCAAAGGATCCAGACAATTGTTTTCTCCACAGGTGATGGTAACAACTCTTGAGCTGCTATCAATACACATTTCATAAATCTCCATTTCACACGTGGTTTGATGGAAAGGCACAGCCCAGTGTCTTTGATTTGCAATGGGACCAGACTAAAATGCAGTTCGCATTACCAGGTGAGAACAAGCCAGCTGTCCTCTGTGCTCAGTGCCTGCACATCAGGGAAAGGAAATGTGCAATTCCCAGGGCAGGGATGAGGGAATCATTCACAGGAGGTCTCATCCTGCAGAGTGCTCCGTGCTATGAACTCTCCGCCACTTAAAAAACAGGGAAGGAAAGAAAGATAAAACTAGTGAATGACAGTGTCCCCTTCACTGCAATATAAGATTGCAAATACAGCTGTTTCAGGTTTCAGCTGTAATGCTGTCTAGGGTCACTTGTGCTGGTTTAACTTGTGTCCTGTATGTTTGAAAAAGAAGCTGAACGGAACTACTGAAACGACTGAGTCTCTGGAAGTCCTCCTTGGCTTCCCAGGGATCCTGACTCAGTATCAAATTCTTAACTTTTCATGCTAGTTAAGTGGTTAATATTCTAACATGGTAGCATGAAACTCATCCAGCCTCTGTGTAATGAGAGCTGCGAAAAGCTGAGATCGTTCAACAACCATGAAGGGACTTAGGTGGCCTTGGGGTTTGAAAAATGCTGGTCATGGAACTGTTATTGTCATTATGGATATCCTGAGCTGAGGACACAGGGGAAAAAAACAAAGGTATGTTCAGCACCAGGACAGAAACAGCATTTGAAATACCAGTTTCTCCTTTTTGTGACTTTGATACACCCCTGTTCTGAGAGGGACTGCCTTGGAGAGAGAGGGAGGAGTCTGGCCTCAGGGCCTTGGTCTCTCCAGCTGGGCTGGCAAGGGTTGCCCAAGGAAATGTCACTTCTAGGATGTTACTTGGATGTTTGCCAGGTTGAAAATGCCTCAAAAGATCTAAGATCACCAAGCCTTTCCAGAAGAACAGTCACAGAAATGGCTTTTCATGAACTAAATGATGTTCTTGGATTTAAGGCAAAGACAGCACAAAAAGTGTTCCCTTCACACGAAGTTTTGTCCCAGAGGTCAGAACTGGTTCCTGGCAGTGATGGAGCACAGCTGCCATCCCAAGGAACCAGTCACACCACCTCAGCCACCACAGAGCTATAGCAAAAAAACCCCCTTCACATGTATTTGGGGAAAAGATACAGACCCAGAATTAATGGTCTCAACTTACCTACACTTATCCACACTTTAATAAATGCAAAGCCTGTCCAGAAATCCTTAAAGCAAATTGGATGCCAGTCAGGGGTTGGATTACACATAAAGAAACACAGGCCTACCTCAGGGGAACTTTGTGTGGCATTTAATCTGCATGTAAAGATTTATTCTGTGAAGAGAAAACAAAATTCTTTGGGAGAGCCCTCCCACATGCCCAGAGTTGTGTTTTTCATGGTTCACATAAAACAGAAGCACAGAACTTGAGAAAGACTCTTAAATTAAGGAAGACACAACCAGCGCCCAAAAAGCTGCTCTGGGAAAGGACTCCAGGCACGAGGTGACAGTGCAGGGTAAAAGTGCAGTAGCTGCAACCCACCCCAATTCCCTCTGCACTGATCAACTGTGGCTGGAAAAATGGCCCAGCAAAGATTCAAGTTAGAAACTACACAGAAAACATCCTGTCAAATATCCACATAAGGTCCCTGAGGCTTCAAATTATCTTCCTGATCAAGTCCAGATAGCCAAGCTCTTTTGTTAAATTGCCTTTATTTACCACTGCCTTGTAAAAACAAACCTTGTTACACTTAATGAGGAAGAAGTAGATTGAAAGACATTAACTTCAGACAGAACTTTTGTTTCTTAGTCAGCAGAAAAGCACCTTTTCTGAATTGCCTGTCATTTCGGTGGATATTACAGGTGCTACCGTTGTTTACAAAGAGCAAACCAGCAGGACGAAGAGCAGATGCAGCACTGTGCCTTGATGACGACTGCTGAGCAGGGATGCTGCTGTCAGCAGAGGTTCTGAACCTTCAGACTGATTGTGCTCTGTGCAGAAACGGCAGTTCGACAGGCACTCTGAAAGGCACTAGAAATGAATCCCTCTGCAGGTACTGGCGAAAGTGCTCTATAAACACTGAATGATGACATTTGCCTTGCAAAACATATTCAGTTCTTCATGCAGGACACAAACATTTGCATCTTAACTGCACAAGAGGAAACAAAATCCACAGATGGATGAGAAAAGCAATTTCCCAGGAGGTTCTTGCTCTAGTGCAGATCTGTATAGGCATCCAAAGGTAATTTTGGCACTAAGCAGTTTGGTGACACAGATGTTTTGTTAAACATCTATACACAGCACTAGCACTGTTTGCAGGGCTCTCAATCTAAAGTGGCAACATTTTTATATACAGAACCATTTATACATGCAGTCACTAAAACAACATATCTCCTTTTTCCACAGAAGATGGATTTTTTATTGTTCCCAAAAGGTTACTTTTCACTCAAAAATCTCTCAAAGGCAGCTGTGTTGATTTGTGAGAACTCACACTACGCTCATGACCGCTGGCATGAGGAAACAACATGTGGCCATCCACTGCATGTCCTGCTCTAGGTGTATTTAGTGCCTTCACTGGAAAGCCTCCAAATGGTTAAGCAAGTCCACAACCAGCAGGACAAGTGAGCAAGGCTCTGGCAGCTACCATCACTCGAGGTGGTGGTGCCAGCCGAAGGCAGGAGGGAGGAGTTGGAACCAATGGCAAAACAAGGCGCAGAACCAGTGAAATATCTGAACATCATAACAGCACCATAACTCCCCAAACTTCTGTGTGTTCCCCCCACCCACCACCAGCTGGAGTGCTCTGTTTCTGCCCCCATCCCTGATTAACCTGGCCCCAGAGGTCACCTGGGCCTCCACCAGGGTGTTGATCAGTACAGGACTGCAAGAGCAGGCAAATACCACAGGCAGTGGCTCTGCTGCACTCCACAGCTTCTCCAATTCCGTTCCACAAGCCAGTTCCAACATAAAAACACTTTTATAGCCCTAAGGCAAAGGCAACATCTTCCCGTTGACACTGACACTCCTGCTGCCGCCCAGAGCTCGGCAGAAATGTTGGCCAAGGTGTGGGGGAGCGCAGAGTGTGGGGTCTGGGAGCCATCTAGAGGTGCAGAGCTGCCTGGCCAGAGCGCTTCGCACAGACAGAAACACTCTTCCCCTAATAAACACAGGCTGCATTCCAGTGCCTCATCATCAAATCCCTCTGCTTTACTTCCAGCCAGGTAAGGCCGCCCAGCAGATGAAGAGGTGAGGCAGTGAGGAGGCATAAAGGCTTCCTGTGTTAAGGAGATGATAAGTGTGCAAGAGAGGTTATAGCAAAAGATAAGTACACAAAATGATTGCACAGCAATGGAGTTCATGGCTCTCTGTGTCTTGTATCTGTGGTTTATTTCTTCCATTTAGTTTTACAAGCTGCAGTTTGCATGAGAAATATTTTTTTTTTCATCAGTGCAGCAGTATGAGATGTAACTATTATGAAAATATTTGTAGGTTTATTCTCACAAACTGACAGCTGATCTGTACCAAATGAAATCCTACATTTTAGCCAAGGCTGTAAGTATGTAGGTTCACTCTTGAAATGTAAAGTATAGACTGTATCAATAATTAATATTGTTACTCTTCTGAAATATAAAAAGATCCTTTTTTGGTCAATATGGCAAGATAATATGTCAAATCAAATTTGGAACACAAACAGACTCCAGCAGTTTCCCTGCTCGGGGACACAATCTGTGACCATTGCTCTGCAACACTCCCTCTGCTGGCAAATCCCAAGGGAAGATATTTCTCATTGCCTCACTGTGCTTCTGCATTTAATGCATGGAAAGCTTATATTGTTAGATGGCTGGTTATCTTTTCATGAAAACTGGGATATATTTTGCTTGCCTTATAAAACCAGGCCAACATTCCTCCTCCCTCACACCCCTTCTCTATTTTATTTTAATAGGGAAAAGCTCAGTACTCTCCCAGCAAAAGACATTCAGAAATTCATGTCGGAGATAGAGTGTAGAGATATGAGCAGATAACACGGCTGCTCCCATGAACTGGGGGACTAAGCCTCAGTGGAAACGCTTTTTGTATTTACTAAAATGGAAATCTAACACACCTGGCCACAGGGAAGGTGCTGCCTCAGTGTCATGGAGCAAATGTGTATCTATCTCTGTGAGTTTTACCATTAACTTTTCTGCAGGGCAGGTGCACTTACAGGAGGCTGAAGCTGTCTGGAAGAAGCACCACTCAGCTGTGCACAGACCAAAGTCCTACCTAGGAACTGTGTGAATCCTCCTGCAAAGACAGGGCCCATGCTCAGCTCTTGTGCTCTGCAGCTCAGGACATCCATCAAGCAGTGGAAGTTTGCCCTTTAAAAGGTCATCCTGCCCTGCTGCTCTGCACTAAATGAACACAACATCCGTGGGTAGCTTCCCTTCAGAGCGTTTAAGAGCTTGAGCCCTTAGCTGAGTGGGAGCCCTAAGGATTCCTGGTGAAAGAAATGGAGACTTCTGCTCTAGAAGACCGGGCAGCAAGTGCTGTGATGGTGTGTCCTTCCACCACAACCCTGCTGCAACTGCATTTTTGTGACCACACTTTACAACAGACATATTTACATTTTTCCAACTCAGTTCTTTTTTTTTTTTTTTTCGGAGTGCTGTTGAGAAATTATAGGAGGAATATTGAATTGAAGGAGTACAAAGATAGCAGGTATTTTAAAGACAGCGCAAACTCCTCTTAAGAAAAAAAAGCCATTGGGAAAAAAAGACTCCACTTAAAGGCAAAGAGTGGCTCAAGAAATCCCAAGTGTGTATGTCCATATAGGTGTAGCCACAAGACATCCATTGATATTCCCTCAGTTGCCATCAATCCAGTGTTCAATAATGGGACTGCAGTGAAATTGGAAGCTGAAGGCCATGAGATACATGACTTGTTTATCTTATAACCACTCTAACCACTCAGTCCACGTTTAGAACCAGTCTTTCTTTGTTTAGTCAGGATTTCAATCTGCAGAATATAATTCAGAATGTTAATTAAAAGAAGACTCAGAAGGAAAGGGCCTACATGAAGCCCAGGAAATGCAAGGCAGTGATTGATACCAAATCCTGCCTTTCCTGCCATCACTGGAAACATCACCACAAATTGCCCAAAACACTCAGACACTGCAGCTCCCTCTTCATTATGTTGTTTGCTTCTGAACTAATGTTTCTGTGGTCATGCTGGTCCTTTTTATCAGCCCTGCTGCAATATGATTACACCAAACACCCTTCCTCTGGCACAGCCTGCTGAGCTCCTAGATGCTGCAAGGCCCGTGACCCAAGAGTGCTGGATAAACATGGTGAGAGTGTCTGCCCCAAGGTGTTTAATCATGTAAGATAGAGGGAGGGAAATGGGGAGAGGGAGGAAGTAATATGTTCATTAACTGGTTCAGGGTAAACTACTTGCTCTAGTCATACCAGAGCACCTGCGGCAGAGTCAGACATTCAACCACCTCAGTCCCTGCTCATTCATTTTATCTTTTAATTTCTCTGTTGGGTCTAATAACTCTCTGAAGGTTTGAGATCTCCTCACACAGAACACCATGTAAACAGAGGAGAAAACCTCAAAGACAGTAAGGAAAGAGATGTGACTAAAAGCTGTGTATATACATCAGCTGGAGCCTCTCTGGATTGCCAGCACAGAAATGCCCCTAGGACAATTGTAGGCTCTTTCCTATGGCATTTTAAGGAGGCATGATGTCAAAGTGGAGGCAGCAGAGAGAAGGCATCAATGGGAAATACTGAGGACGAAGAAAGAACAAATGGGGAGGAAAAGTATAGTACCAGGCTTTGCATTGTTGAGGTGATTTGAGCGGGGCTCCAAGTGACACTGAAACGTGCCCCCCTATCGTGAGCTATTAATAACAGAAGTATGGTTTTTTTCATATGGCTCAGTCTAAGACGTGTCATTACTGCATGTTCTTGACAGCTGTAAGTAAGGGTTCCGCTAACAAAGTCAGCCTGGGTTTTTGATAGTCAGATAAAACTTTTTCCTCCTTTTGTTGTCGTGTGCTTCATCTTCAGGTTGACTCCTGGTCCGTGTCACTCCATGTGCATAAAACACACGAGGCTTCCCCTCCTCAGCTGCCCCTACTGACTTCAGTAGTTGTTTCTTACACATTTGCCCTGCATTTGGGCTCTGGACTCTTGCAAGTGTTACACAACAGAAATTCAGAGGACAGATTTTACAGCTAAAGGCAGCTCCTTAAAACTGGCAACATGAGATCTGGGGCCAGCAGAAAAATAAGGAACATGGAAAGAAGGATGATTTTCAGACATGGGAAAAGGACAGGCTAGGTCCTGCTCATGAGCTCATGAAGTGTCTTGAACCCAGCATAACTTTGCATCCTCACATCTTATTTGAGTTTAACCTAGCTGGGGACACAAGATATTCCAGTAGCAACAGTCTGCTCACCCCCTTCCTCCTCTCGCCAGGGCTGTAGAGAAATCTTCTCAATGAGCTTTTCAAAGCAGAAGAGATCAAATAACATGCCAGCTTATATAAAATAACAACTTCCAAGGAAAACTTAGCTATTGCAGAGCACGGATTCAGCTGCCTGAAGCTGTGCCATTTGCAAAGACCTTTTTGCCCACTGTTTTCACTTCTCTTCCCACATAACAGAAGGTAAAAAGGCTGTTTACAGGGATTTCAAACAGGCACAAGAGCTGCATCAGCAGCAGGCTTGATCAGTAGCTGACGTTTGTGGGCTCAGGGTGCACTGGTCCCACACAGGCTCAATCCTTTCCATGCCCACGTGGCACAGGGCAGGGCAGGGTAAGCTTTTCATGCCAGGGTGGCAGCTCACTGCCTGTGGGACCAGGCTCTGCAGCTGTCGGGGCTTAGGGAATGGCTCCCGTGCCTTTTTCTGATGGAGCTGCTCAGTATCCACCTTAATGCCTTACATCTCCTTTGATCTTGGATACCTGACTTCACCCCTGTTCCTTCTCTGCGTAACAATGGCAACACCTCCAGAGCTCTGAGCTGCACTGTAATTCCAGATTAAGTGACAAGGCACAGGGGAATGAAATCTCCTGACTCATGAGATGAACTGAGGTCACATAAGCCTGGCCTTATTTTTCAAAATCCACAAGAGCTGTGACTAAAATGCCCCCTTCTCTCTCCAAGATCCTGCCTTTTCTCAGGAACCTTTTATCCCAGTGATGGCTTCTTGTGCTGTCCCTTAGTTTGATTTAGATTGGATATAGTGACTCAAGTGTAACTACCAGCTGTGCTTTTGCCACAAGACTCCTGTCTCATTTGTGTAAATAGTTTCCAGGGGTCTTTTGACAGTGCAGCACTTCTAACAGTGCAGGTGGCTAAAACAGCAGCTACAGTAGTTACAGGGGCGTGGGGAACCTGAGCTTGGCACAGATGAGGTCTCAGCTGGAACCTTCAAGACAGCTTGGGGTGTATCCTACATCAGGACACATGGAGCAAGTGGCAATAGTCAGAATAAGAACTAGGATTATTAAGGATGAATTATGGGGAAAGATTGAAAGTACAGTGTGCATCCCAGAGAGAGAGAGAGAGTGAACAGTGTGAAATCAGTCTTTAACTGGTGATACAAGGAAGCAATCTTCTCTTGGAGTGTATGACGGATAAAACAAGATTTAATGGATTTCAATTGAAGCAGATAAGATTGAAGTTAAAGAAAATCAATAAACCACCAACAGCATGGATAATGAAAAACTGGGACAGGTAGCCTGGAGGATAGCATGGAAGCATCACTTTCTGTGTTTAAGCAGAGATTAGACACACCTGACAGGAATGACTCGGAGACTCAGTGGTAGGACAGATGGGATGATCTTTTCTGGCTCCTTGTAACCTACTAATTCAGTAATTAGTGTCTTGTACATGCTTATTAATCTGTTTTATCACAATACACAGGCCAGGGAGGGAGACACTATTGTCAACAGACATGACATGGAAGAGCAGTGATGAGCAAGGAACTCCTGCAGCATCCAGATTGACAGGAAACCCACATGCATGGATCAGGGGCAGAGCTCAGAAGGGGCCCGAGGATGTCCACTGGTGAGAGGTGGAGTCTAGAAAATGTGACATGAGAAAAGACTGAACGCCTGTTGCTAAGCCAAGAGAAAACTTCCCAGTGCAAAATGGCACATCCCACCCAGTCCTCATAACCTCAGCTGTTAATTTCAAAGCTTAAAACCGCAGTGTGACAAAAAAGGCATCCAAAGGGGCAGAAATCGTGCAAATCCCAAGTCCTTTGGCACAATCCACGTAGGCACATCTGCCCTACAGTCCGAGTTGTGCCTCTGGGTCACAGAAAATGTATATTATGGAGATTCTTACACTGACAGAAAGAATTTCATATCCCTCACAAGAAACACAAATTCTGTGCATTTAGTTCCTCAGGAGGGAGGAACTGCTCCTTGGCCTGCCATACCTTTGTACCACCAAGGGAGATTCCAGGATGGCAGCAAGTGTTCATTTGGGCTTCCCAACACTTCGTCAATGAAGCAGTAATTAATTTTTTTGTAATGGAAGGAGGAGAAACTGCTGCCCCTGGAAAGTGTTCCCTACAAGAGCATGTCGTTCATTGGTTCAGTGGGAAGGACCTGCCTTCCCACATTGTAAGGTTAGAGGATGTGAGAGAAGCTCTAATAAATCCTGACACACAATTTCTCCAACTTGGCAACATGCAGAAAAGGGAAAAAGGTCTTGCAGAAGAAAATCCAGAGCAGCAAGATCATGAGCAGAGGGGGTATGGTTATATCAAGCCATTCATTCCTTGGCTGTTCCCAGGCCCCCAAAGCGCCCTGTGCATCTCCCCAGGTATCAGCAAATTACTTCACACAGCAAGGAATGCAGAGTGAGATGTCAGCCAAGTCCAGTCACTCAATCCACACCACAATTATCCACCTAGCCAGTGCTAACTTGAATGCACAGAAAGATCTGGAAGCTTATCAGATCAGAGAAATATGCCTTTTAAGCCAAAACCCAGCTTTCAGCACCGTAGAATCAGGAATACAGTAACTATAGCCTCCTACCTAATGATTTTGCTTGGCCCAGCACTGGCTTAAAACCATCACAAGATCAGGAAAAAAAATCTTTCAAAAGTTGTGTCTCATTTCATATTTTCTTAAGGTCAGTTCAAGAAAAATGGCACACAGACCTGCATGAACATCCAAAAAGCTGTAAACTTTGGTTAACAAAACAGAGCTCAGTTTTGCTCTTAACCACAAAGATCAGATGACATTTAAAAGGAAACAAAAAGATGCAAATCATACATTTTCAAGTCTTTGAAGATCCTGCTGGCACTGCCTCAGGTCAGAGTACTTCTCACTACAGTTCATTTCCCTTCAGTCAGCCTTTTCACTGCTTCAATACACAAAGAGTACCCGACGTTTTTAGCCTCAATAATGTTCTCATTACCTGTCAGGAATAGCACTAATAACAGGCACTAGAGGTACAACATTCAATTGTTCAGGACAATCTAAACATTTAATTACATTATGGTAGCTAATCACAAATAATTGCCTCGGGGAAGGCAGGGCAGCTGTGAGGGGATGCAGCTTGTCTGTTCAGCTCCTGGCAGAAGTCAGCAAGGACAAAGTAAGGAGCACTGGGAGAAATGTCTTCAAACCATTCACAAACCGTATTTCCTCTTACTCTTTCAGAGAGGAACTATTTCAGCTTGCTTCTGTGCAGCCCAGAGATGATCACCTTGTTTGAAAAGAGCCTAATTCCACATCAACCACGCTTTTTGTTCTCTTATTTTACTGTCATTTCTGCTCACATTGGTCCTTTTATTGGATCTGGCTCGATCAAGTTTCCTTATCATCGTTTCCTTTCTTCCTAATCCTGTTACATTATCTTACACAAATGCTTAGATCCACTGATCTACCAGAGAGAAACCAAGTAGAAGGTGATTATCAGAACCAAAGGTGATGAAATCATTTATTTAATGAAAAAGAAAGGAAGAAAACCAACCAACCAAACCAAACACACACACATAAAAAAAAATTTAAAAAAATTAAAAGAAAGAAAGATAAATAGGAACTGATCCTGCTTTCCTCTGCCACTATATAGAAGGAGGAAGTTTAGAGTAAAATAGAGCAGAATACTAGAGAGAGAGAGATGTTACAGCAGAACTTCTTTGACTCAATCTTATTCGACAGGTACCTCAGATATAGACACAACTCTATGCTGCCCATTGGCCTGTCCCCTTCCTACATGTCATTCTTTATGATCTTTACTTACAGATATCCATATAATCTGATGCTCCATTACAGAACCATTTCAGAGCACAGTGACTACAGAGCAATGGAGATTTCTACAAATCTAAGATCTTACAGGAGTGAGTTCTGTTCCTATGTGTTAAGAAGATTTTCTTCAGGCAGTGGAGAGCCTCCTTTAGTACCAATCTGAAAACTCCATTTATAACACCACTTCTCTGCCAGGCCCTTTAGCAGAAGCCTCCAGCCAACACATCAATACACCAAACCCAGTGCAGACACTGCTCTTGCAATTGTTAACACCTCACCAAAAGTCTTCATGCAAGATTTAAGTCTTGCAAAAGAGAAAGAGCAAAAGTCAAGCACGTAACACTGTAACACCTTCATTCCAGAGAGGAAAGTTTTCCACTTAAGTGTCCAAGTACTGCGGTATAACCTGGAGGACTGCAACTTAGCTGAGTTCTGCATAAACGACAGACCCATAGTTTGAAAGGTCAGGTCCCAGGTGCCTGTGTCTGGATCTCTGTCACTCTGTCCCAGGCCCTTTGCAATCAGCAGCCTACCTGCATGTTCCTGACTCTCCTGGGGGTTGTATTTGAAGTGGCAGGACATCTCACTCGCCAGCCCGGCTGCTGTCTCCTCACAACTGGTGCAGATGACATTGGGCTGTGACAAAATGGGATGAAGTGATTTTGCTTTTCTTGGTCATATTTTGTTGTGAGGGCAGGAGGTCTTCTCTGTCTCCAGCAGTACCACTGGTTACAGCAATTATAATTTCTTATCTTCCACATTTTTCTGTTGCTGCTGCAGTTTTCCCACTGCTTTGTCAGAACTGAAATAAACCCAAGGCAATTTTTCTGCAGCACTCTCTCCACGTGTGATCCCAGCTCCACTGCCTGGGCCACAGTCAAGGTATCGAGTTCCATCAAGAGCTTCTCCCGAATCCGCCGGTCTGCTGCTCTGTCCATCAGCTGATCCAGGATCAGCTCTTCCTGCCAGCATCCAAAAGCACTGACTGCTGCCAATTCTTGCAGGGCTGAAGCAAAGCTTGTAAGAGTTTCACCTGGCATTTGTTCCCGCTGCCTGAATGGGAACCTCTGTAAAACCACGCTCTGTCTGGACTTCATGTGCCCTGAAATCTTCTTCATTTTTTCTTCGAAGGAGCTAGCTGAAATCAAGGTTGTAAAAAATCCTCTGACCTTTCGCATCCAAAGTGAAAGAACAGTCCTTGGAGAACTTTCAGGTTTCAGTCATCTGTATCAGCCAAAAGTCACCATCAGCCACTGACACGAGGAACCTGAGAGATTTCCCAGTTGCCAGCAAGATGCAATGGGAACTCCCCAGTCTTCAATGCCACGGCTGCAGAAGTTCCACTGCTATTCCCACCGCCTCGAAACTTGCCACCCCAAAGACTCCTGCCTTCCAGCCCAGGCTGTCTGGCAGGGCAGGAAATACAGTGCTCCTCCCATGCAGGCAGCAAGGGTAGGGGCAGGTGAGTAAAAGAGAAAATTAAATGGGAAGGAAATAAGAAGATGATATGGAAAGACTGTCTCCCCTGCTAGGAAGGGTTTGTTGAATGCCCTAAAACTAAAGCTTGTCACATATTTACTGGAAATCAAACATAAATCCCAGGTTTAATGGTTTTACACACATTGCTTGCAATAATTAACAGCACAATGTTCACAGCAAAACAATCCTCCCGTGTCAGCAGGACAGATGTGGAGAGTGTGCAGGACCTGAGCAGCAGTGACAGACAACAGTCCCAGAGCATGGAAGAGCAGCACAACTCTAGGAGGCCCTTTGCATGAGCAACTCTTTCTCAGGATGGAGTCTGTAGCTGCCTAAATTTTGCAGCTTTTTTCAGAAATCACGTAGGAGATGCAACAGGAAACACTGCAACTTACGTGTTGCAGAAAAGATGATGGGAAAGAAAAAGATGGATTCAATGCCCTGGATGTTTGTGAACATGTGTGGTACTAAGAAATGATTTTTAGCCTTTTTTTTTTTGTATTTTTGTGGGTGTCTGCTGTATCCCAGCCAAAGAGACCTGAGGGGTCTGTGCACCCCATCTGCAATCAGGGAGAAGTAAATGGTTCTCTGTAGCAAATCCCTACACAGACCAAGCTGATCACAGTTCTAAAATATCCTTTCTCAATGAATCAGCCAACTCCATTAGTCGAGTCAGGAGCACTGATCAATTTTGCAAAAATGCCAACATAAAAAAAATTATTTGGCTAAAAAAGTATTCCTGAGCAACACTGGAGAAGCTCACAAATTTATTTATACCTGCCCACTGCCTCACCACGTCCTATAATAGGAACACACTAGCTTGTCCAGTAAAGTCTTGGTCACACAGCAAGCTTAGGTGGAGGTGGAATGCTGAAATACTTAACAGCTTTTGCATTTTTCAAAGACTTGAACTTTAAGAGGTTTAAAACGTATATTCCCAGCAATTAATTAAAGGAGGATTTATGTTAAAATTAATCTGGAGAGTCTCAGACCCACTTTTAGCAATAAGATTTACTGTACAGAGATTAATTGTGACTGGGGGATGGTGCCATGCAGGGCCAGGAGTTGGACCCACTGATCCTTGAGGGTCCCTTCCAACTCAGCTTTTTCTGGGATTCTGTAATTGTACAGATTTGGGTTATTTTCATAAAACAACCCTAAACTTTTCCCACTTTCCTGCCACTCAAAATTTTCAGTGTCCTCTGCTTTTATGGGGTCAGCTGACTTGAAGGTAGTAAGCTAAAGGAAAAAAGGAGATGAAGGTATGCATCCCAAAAAGCTACACAAAATTTAAAATACCAGAGTGCCTCAATGGCTTTGCTCAGAACACTCCAGTGTACAGTTGTGTTGTAATCACAAGATTTTTGTCTGAAATCCCGTGAAGTAGAACTCTTAATGGCTCTTCATTAGAGCTGGACAAAACTATCAGTAAAATATACTGATATTATTAGATAATATTAATATATTGTGAAGTTTCAGTAACATCATACATTTTCAAGGATTTTCCTTCAGTGGAGACTGCTGCTCATGCCCACTGGAGGAATATGAAGACAAGTTTCCTTTCCTAAAATATTAGATTATCTAGAAGGATAATCATACAGAGGGGAGGCAGAGGGGATGGACTCTGAATCCTACTGTTACAGATCTATCTCTGAGCTGAACAAGACATTCTTTAACATACCAAGCATCTTTCCCCCATGCATCATTCCACCCTAGGTGAGTACTCTCCTTTTCACACAGAGATAGGGAGCTCAGAGACATGATCTGCTTTCGACAATAAATGAGACAAAGCCAGGATAGGAAATTAGGGATTCATCCCATGGCCCTTCCTTCAGCAGCTCAACAACCCAATTGCCTTCCCCCAGCTCTGCTTCTGAAAATAAACATTCTAGTCCAAAGGTAATCCAAAGGTATTGCCAGCCCAGCTCCTGGCAACCAGCCCTACATTTAACAACAACCTTATTTAAAAGCCCTCTCTTACTGGAGAGGAGCAGACAGAATATTCAGGAGAACCTTCACAATATGTTTGCCATCATTTTATACCTTTTCCTGGGCAGGATATTGAGCTAACTGAAACACACTACAGATCCATCTGTCCACTGCAGCGGCTTTTTTCTAACTTCACAAAGGAGGAAACAAGTTCAAATAGGATGACGCCAAAAACCAACCTCCTTTAGGAAATTTAAGGACAGATTTTTAAACATGGAGACCTGAATCTTGGTGCCTCCTTTGGAAAATTTGCCTATAAAAATGAATATTTGGAACTTTTTACTGTGAACTATGGAAAGTCAAGTAAAGTAATCAGCTTGGGTTAGGAGGAAATGCGTTGCAGAGTGACCTTGTGTGAACTACACCAGCTCTTCAAATCAAGAGCTCTCACCCTCTGCACTGAAGTGGGTCAAACACGTGCCATCTGACCCGGGTCTGACTCCGGATCCCTGGACATCCTGGTGATGTGATTGATGCCTTAAGTTTTACCTTTCTTGTTTTCCAGATTCTGTACTGCATTAGTACATAACTCTGAACTTCATACAAAGTGTAAGCAAGTTCTCCTCACAGCTCAGTCAGACAAAACAATCCTTTTCCAGCCCTAGAACCAAGGACACCATTGCAGCTTCAGGCCCAGATGTGTAAACAGCACTGAATTGAGGAGAGAAAACTGAGAGATGGGACTGCATAACCTGAAGCTGTAAATGGACAATTAACCCCAATATGTAAATGGACCAAAACCTATAAAAGTGTGAAAACTCATGACCCAGAGCCCATCTTGGGCATAGCCCTGGCCAGGCTCCTGTAATGCCCAAGGTGTGTCTTTTGAAGGCCTTTTAATAAATACCCACTTTATTCCTCTAACACTGTCCAGCCCCTGTTCTAGGCAGCCTCTCAAGGCGTCATGATCAATGCCATTGACACAAGTGCTGATAGTGCTCACAGCTGACACAGGCTGTCACTGCCCAGAGCTCCTGTGTCACCGTGAGCCCACAGGGACGGCATCAGCCTTCACTGACACCACAACACTGACCAGGTACAAAGGGCTGGCGACAACCTCAGCTACTCTGACCATGTCAGAACATGACTAAACCACCTCATGCCTCAGCATGATAAGAATCCTGATGGGACAGAAATATGCAAAAAACTTTGGGGAAGATTAGAAACGCTGCACAGCTGCCATTCTTAAATGTCTCATCTACAAACCAGGATGCCACAAGACAAACCCAAGCAAGCAGATGAGATGTTCCTGCTTTCCATCATACCCTGAACTCTGTTGGCTTGGGAATATAAACAAACATAGTACATTACAAAGAAGAAAAAAACCCCAGCTTGAATGACAAACATGATATTTTAGTCAAGTTTCTTTCTGTAACCATTACTTTGCCCTGCATTGGTGTGACTGAACATGAAGTTTTCAACACTAATTACAGCTGCCCTGCATAAAGAGGTGTTTTCTCTGTCACTGCTGACCCAGTTCTGTTCCTGTTCTGAGAGTGACTGCACACTTACTCATGTACCAGGAGACATCACACTTGGGCTAGAGGAACCAGAAACACACAGAAGTGCATTGCTTCTGCTGCCACTGATTACAGCCAAGAACACAGCTCTTTCTTTGCCCTCCCTGGAAATAAGGTGCTAGGATTTTATGAGTTTGTGAAAGAAAATTGAAGAACAAAACCTTTCTTTTTAGGATTTCCAGCTCTGTGGTGTCTGACCATACTAAACAAGGCTCATGACTATAACATGATCAGGCAAGGGCAACTCATACAGACTGAATGTCACATGAGCTGAAAATCCTGCACTAACTTGTATATCTTCAGGACTTCCTGGACATGAAAATTTTCACATGGATATGTTTATCACAGCACATTTCACTAAAAATTCTGCATTTATTTTTTAATTGATTTGATTTTGTCCTCTTTCATCATCTCCTTTATTTCACGTGCTTTCCCCAATTCAGCAAATTAATTTTGGGAGGTGGATTTAAATGCCATGTGGAGTTGTCACAGGATGTATTTGCAGTCCCTTTGGTTGGAAATTGCACATTTCCACAGGCTGGTAGTAGTGTTAGCAGCATTTCTCCAGTTCTGGCCCAGTAATCCCAGGTATTTCATGCAGAAGTCTGTCCTCCAAGCAGTTTGGCTGTGGAGCATGCTCTTCACTTTGCCAACAGCTGAAGGACATTTGGATCCCTATGGCTTGGCAATGCACCACTGAGACAATCCTAACCACACCCCCCTGGCTTTTTGTCTTCCGCAGGACAGGCTCTGAGCCATTTCCCATCCTAGCTTGCTGCATTACCTACACAATAATTATAGAAGCCAGAATATGGGTTTCACATCAGCTGAGCCTATTATTTTAAGAAATGTCTCTGTGCCTCTGCCCTCAGTGTTGGGTAGCCTCAGGGAAGACAGATTCAGTACCAAATGCCATCACATCCAGCCAGCACTCATGCACATTTCAGAGCAATGGAGAAAGGGATCGCGCTCTCCCGGGGTTTTGTTCCAAGACAAAGCACTTGAGCAGTATTTGCAAGATCATTGCCCTAACAACCCATTCCCAACCAACCCTGTTAATATTATGTATTCCTGCTCAGGAATTAAAAAGATCATTGCTGCGAATAGTGTTAGGATTCCATGTGACTTGTAATAGCAACAGAGCTTTCTCAGTCAAGAAGTCTCAGACTAAAATTAAGAGTCTGATTTGCCATGAGGCCAAATCCCCTCTTTACTGAACATTAGCTGAAAGAATTACCACCCTGCAGTTTATTGTGGCTCCCAGCAACATTCCAGATGGCAGAAAGCTGGGCAGCCTGTTGTATCAATTTATACCAGGATCTACAATTAGATAAACTTTTTCTATCAGTGCAACTTTGAGGCCAAGTACTTTGAGAGCACCAAAAGAAAAAAGCTCTGCCCAGCTCAAAGTTTGTTTCTGTATTGGCTACTTTCACAGCTTGACAAAAAACACCCTTGTACTTGTGGGATGTGGAAAAATGCATGGGGCTTCTTTTGGATGCCATACAAAATTATTATAAATATTCCCCTGTGCCAGGCTTAAGCCTTCAGAAATAGAACTGTTGGTTTTCAGAGATGCTCATTTCAAGGTTCTCAGCAAGCAGATCTCTTCTTCCAAAGTACTTAATTCTCTGAGAACTGCTGCAGTCTCCGTGGTGAAAGGGTGACACAGTATCTAAAGACTAACATCAAGGCTTTCCTCGTTTTAAACAGTATAAAAAAATCTCTGAGGTATGTAACTCCTCTGCTCAAGGCACAAACTAATATTTCACTGTCTGCTTTTCCTATTTATTGCCTGTTTGAATTCAACAGTCAGGGAGTGAAGTACTTGCCAGACTTTGAGAATGCAACATTTATCCGGTCCTTTCAGGTTCAATCAGGTACAGAGGTATTGGTTACCTGAGCCAGCCATGACACACATCTACCTGCAGGTTTCCTTAAGAAAGACACTCAGTCAGGTGTAAACTGTGAAACCTCAGTGGTATTGGAATATAAACTAGAAAAACCAATGACTTAAAGCCAAGGAAACTCAGATTTGCAGGAAAAACGGACAAACCCAAAGGGATTGCAGATGAAGTTTCCAATGCCCAGTATTCTTGAAGAACTAATCCTGCTTTGCTGATATGCACAATTTGTGTTTTTAAATTAGAAATATACATATAACACTCTATAGGGACACATACATCACCCTAGATCTTGTCAGAACCTCCTTTTTAAATCCCACTGTTTTCAGCAGGAGATGAGCTTTGTCCCTAGTGAGCTGCAGTCACCAATACAAGGGACTGGTAAAATGCAAACTATAGAGTCGGTCTCTGTGAGCTTGAGAGGTGTTTGTCTATTCCAGCTCCCAGTGTTTATTGAGATGAAGGTACAATGGCAGCCTTCTCCAAATGTGCTCTTGTGAATTTTATGCAAAATTATTTTTTTATCATAAAATGATTTTCATCACAAAATGATTGTGATGTTCACTAGAGGAGCAGTAACACTGGGATCATGACACAACAGTAGGATGTTACTGCAGTCCCATAAAGATTTTCCTGTAAGATATCAAAGTATTTAATATTAATGATCTAAACCTCCTGGAAGGAACAATTGGCAACAAAAAAGACTGTCATGGTTTCACCTCAGCTGGAAACCAAGCACAGCACAAGAGGAGGTCAGTTCTGTTGGTTACAGTCCAGAAATGCCTACATTGCTTAAATGCAGGAGCTGCTACAGCACCATATCAGTTCAACAGCCTGAACTGGAAACCTGCCTCAACTATCCTGTAACTGCAAGAATTCCTTCAGTTTTAAGACTGCAAATATGTGGAGCCGGCTCCCAGGAATGTTATGTTGCTGTGGAGATCTGCACCTGTTAAATGGCTTACCTGCCTAATGCAGTAATTCAGTTTGGTGTCACTGCATCAGACAGAGGGGACAGCAGCCACCCTTCACATGCAATCCACCTTCCTCTTGCCCCTTGCTAACAGAAAGCAAATAATGGATCAGGCCCAGGCAGCATAAGAGCTGATACCACTAATTACTGCTGAGGAGGAGTTGCATTAATTCTATTTTTACCTACCTCCTTGGATTGTCCCAGTTCTTCAGTGGCTGCTGGGCCCAGCGTGCCAAGTGGTCATTAGACACCTCAGAGAGACAGACAGCATGGCAAACTCGATGCAAATGAGTGCCCTGGTGAAACACTGCTCAGCCACCAGCTGTGCTTCACTGAGCTATCACCATAAGCATGCTGCTCACTAGAAAGGCTCTTTGATGAGGCAGGCAGATTGTGGCTCCAACAGTCCTACCTAGAAGCTTTGAGAAAATCCTGCTCGTTACTCATCAGGCGTTTCTTGGTTTCTGAAGTGAGTTCACCTTACAAGAAGTGTGAGTTTGCAGTGCTGGGGACTGCTGAAACACCTCCTGGGTGAAAAACCCTTCTGGGAGAAAACCCTTGGGAGAAAACCCTTCTGTTACTTCTACAAATCCAAAAAAGAATTGTGAGGAAATTGCTTGAGGCCTGTTTTTACCAAGGATCCTTGCACAATTTTATGGAAGTGTTCAGTTGAAATGTGTATGGTGTTAGGAATACGATCACCAATTCAGGCAAGGCAAATGTTCAGGTTTGTTACTGTACAGTGAAATTTGCACCAAGCTTACAGCACTGAACGAAGTACAAGTGGAGCCTCACACTCTGAAATGAGCCACACATTTTCCCATGTCCTAATTGCTGCTTTTACCCCTGCCCTCTTTGGTTTTCATTAGTCACTGGAATATATGGCTTCTTTCCAAAGCAGAATGCTCTGTCTGCTTCACTGTTCAACTCTCTGCAGGGACCCAAGGCAATTTAAAGAACACAAATTCAGCTGGACTTGGCCAGATTTCCAGCATTACCTTGACTTGCTCCATGTTATGCCATAATGCTTCTATCTGTAACACAGACACAGGATGAGTGCAAATCCATTGCTATTCACTGGCTTTGAAACAAGAGGAAAACAGAAATAGAATAATTTTTTAAAAGACATAAGCATTACTGGATGTGCTCCCAGGATCTCCTGGATATCCTCGTCTCTTTCTTCCATTGTACATACATACAAATTTCTCCTATATGACTTTAAGTGTCAAGAAGCTGAAAAAAAGCCCTGACCATGAAGGAATGGTAGCTGCCCTCCAAGCAGCTGCAGGAAGGCTGCAATACTGAAATATTAAGGGATAACATTTTAACATTCAAGTGCCAAAAGCTGCTCATAGAAGGGAGATATTTTAGATGTGCTTGTGCTGGCATTTTGATGAATGGTAATGGTTTGGGGGTAAACCTGAAGATCTTCCTGTTTGGGTTTTTTTTATGAGGTAAAATAAAGACAAAAGAGCATCACTGCTCAGCCTGATTGGGTGTCCCATTAAAGAAAACAGAAAAACCAGTATTGCTTTCACACACTGAAGACCAACAATTTATTTAATGTTTTCCCAGAAAAAAAACACACAGTGTCAAAAGAGAGAGAAAGAAAAAGAGAATGAGAAAGATGAGAAAAGATAAGAGGGAGAGGGTAAGGTAGATTGCTAGGAGATATTCTCTAGGTTATAGTGTGAGAGACAGAGGTCAAACTCAAAAATAAGATTATATTAATAAGGAAATTAATATAAAGATAAACAAGATGGATGGTAAGATCAGCGGCCACTTGTGAACAGTGAATCCAGCTGATCCTTAGTGCAGGGCTGATTCTGAGATCAGTGTGGTCAAGTGTACATTGGACTCCCACCTTATCTAAGATATAACTGCAGAATCTGTGCTATCAACTTTAATGTGTAAAACAAGCATGAGAAATTAAGATAAAACTTTCAAGATGAAAGTGTTCATTTCCACAGATTTTGGATTTTTGAACAAGTCCTTGGCTGTAAAGTTCTTGCCAGAACTCACAGAAGATGACATGTGCCATGTATCCTGTAACATTTCTTTTCAAAGCTCCGGTATCAGAAGTTTCACAGATCTGAAATGTATAGGGTCATTCTTTTCATTTGAGAAAAAACCAAAATTTAGCTGTGCGCCAAGCCAACAGTTGGTGAGATGAAACACATTTCCTGTAGAGCAGCAGATCCAAGTACATTCCTTCTATTCCCAAACCAGGAGAAGTCAGAGGCCAGAGGCAGTTTTCAGGCTTGGAAAAGGCTGATGACTGATGTGTGCACGGGGATTTGTGTCTCCAAAGTGATCAGAGACCGATACTTTTTCTTTCCCTCCTCATGACTAACAATGCCATTGTTAACGCAAGAGTGAGAAGCCCAGGGATTAAGGCTTCAAGAACACCTCTACTTGCAGAGTATCGAGAAGATTAAAGTCAAGATTTTGTTTTGCAGAAAACTTAGTGGATCCATTGGTAAGTGCTGAAACGTTTCCTGCTGCTGGGGAGGGCATGGCACAGGAAGAGAAGACAGCTGGACCCTCACAGACTGGGAGTTGAATGAAATTACCTTTCTCAAGCAGCCTTAAAAGCTCCACCAAATTAAGTATTGCAAGACAGGACTGTGCTTTAAGTTGTGACTACGTGGGAATAAAGGCCTTGGGAAACAAGAGTGTGAGAGCCTTCCCAGCCCAGTGAGTAACCATGTAACTATTATTTCTTTTCTTTCCTATAAAAGCAAGAGAAGCCTGGCACAATGTTAAAAAGGCAGACTGAAAGCATGTGCTGACTTGGCACCCAGTTGTGTCATAGAAATTTTAAGCCACAACAATGCAAACACAAGGAAAAAATTGGATACTACTCAGCAATGACAGGGAATATTGCCAAATCAATTACTGCCCTACCAGTAATTAATCAGGACAGGTCACTGAGGGAAGCACATCTTATTTATAAACCTTGTATAGTAATCCAGTGTGAATTGCCACAATGAATCCACAACACTAACCAAACACAACATGAACTTTATAAACCATGCCACAAGATATTTTTAGACATATTCACTTATATAAATTTACTTAAATCAATATATACTTAATATTTATATATTTACTTAAGGATTCATTTACAGGAATATTAATTTTTTGGCACTACAGTTACTCCTCAATCTCTTCAAAAGCATTTTATCCCAGTGTGGATGCTAACATTTGAATCTCTGGAAAAAAAATAAAAAATAAAAAACAAACAAACAAACAAAACCACCTTTCTCTTTTCAAAAGATGCTTGATGGGTCTTTGTTAGCTCTCCTTAGGGTTGGTTTTTTTTTTGTGGGTAAAGTTCTTGTATTTTTAGACTTTTCAGGTTGAAGCCTGTGATGCAAAATGCAGCTTTCCATTTTGATAACATCATTGAAAAATGAGTTTAAGTGCATTTATTACATCTTGGTTTCTCTGCTACTAGAATACTGACTTACCCTTACTGCATAAGACAGAATTTTTCAAAGGATCTTCAGACACAATAGGTTGTTGTCAGACAGAAATAGTTTCAAGAAACCTCAGATATATAACCCAATCCTGAGCACAAATGTGGAAGGCTCGGAGTGCATCTTTCTGCAAAACATTACTTTTAAAAGTGCCTCTACATTCTTGCTGCCACTACTTCAAATAAAGGCACACTAAGCCATATTTTTTTGCAGCTACAAATTTCCATGACTTCTCTGAAACCCAAACATCTAAATCTGTGTCCGGTCCATTGCCTTTAAGCAGCTTTATCCACATTCCATATGCAAAGCCACCCATTTCTTACAAACACCACACAAACGCTCTCCCCAAAGTCTCTGCCCCTCAATCACTCATGCACACAGCCCTGAATCACAGGAAGTGCCCTTCAGGAGTTTCCTCGTGCAATTTTCAGTCGTAAACAACAGAGCCTCTGAACCAGGGATTCTTCATAGGAAAACCTATGATTAATGGAAGATTTCATGCTAAAAGAGAAAATCCTACATTTGTACCTCATGTTTATATGCAGAGGGGCTGCTTCATGGAAATTTTAAATTAGGTATGTGTTTGTGTTTCTCAGTGAGTAGTGCTGTGTAATCAGCACTAGGGAATTAAGGGAGTTCCTTGCAGGTGAACCCTTCAGAGAAGGCAAGGAGGAAAGTGATAAGGGTGGGGAGAGGAGAGGAGAGGAGAGGAGAGGAGAGGAGAGGAGAGGAGAGGAGAGGAGAGGAGAGGAGAGGAGAGGAGAGGAGAGGAGAGGAGAGGAGAGGAGAGGAGAGGAGAGGAGAGGAGAGGAGAGGAGAGGAGAGGAGAGGAGAGGAGAGGAGAGGAGAGGAGAGGAGAGGAGAGGAGAGGAGAGGAGAGGAGAGGAGAGGAGAGGAGAGGAGAGGAGAGGAGAGGAGAGGAGAGGAGAGGAGAGGAACTAGCAGCTAGTGACAACTGCTAGAAGATGAACATCAGTTGCTAAAAAACAACCAGAGAGAAAGGCAAACAACTTTTTATCTTCAAATTGAGCTTCTATTTGAAGGGCTATCTTTAGCCTACAAGAAAAAGCAGCGATGATTCAGAGGAAACTGCTTAGACACAGAGTCATCACTTGGCATGGCACAAGAGGTGACATGCTCTGAATTCAGCCCTGCTTTGCCCCACGGGGCTGTCAGAGAGCTGACACCCCTGGAGGAGGCTCGTGGCATCTTCCTGCTCCCCATCACTCTGCAATGAGGCCTGCCAGGAGCTACTTTTGGCCGTGGGGAACAGTACCCACAGAGCAGATCTACATTAATCCAACTGAACCAGTAAGGCCAACACCCCTGCAGTTTGATTTACACATCCTCAAGAAACAGGGGAGTAATCTGCTCTATCCACAGCAGCAGTTTCCAGGCATTTTGTCTCCAAATGGGGCTTTTGCAAGTTCCCAAGGCTGGTGAGAAGGACATTGTCCCCTCCACATTTATACACTGCTCTCTTTGTTGCTCTTTGCTCTTGGCCACCTCTGCGTTCATAGCTAGGAGCTGAACAAAAGCAAGGTGCAGCTGCCTGGCCTCTGGAAGCCATCCTTCAGTTCTCATCCTCCAGCCCCTGGGAGATGTTCAGCTCTCTCTGAGCCACTGCAGTTGTGGTTTTACTTTTGAGCTGAGGTAAAGGTATGTACCCAAAGACATTTGTGCAGTTCCTTGGAAACCTCAGAAGTTTGAGATTATATGAAAATGCAACAATAACTCATAAAGCCTGTGGTTAATAAACTCCTGACATGGGTTTTTACAAACCTGCTCTTTGCATAACTTCTTCATGCAACGCCAAGTTTCTAAAAGTTAGGTTTTCTTGGGTGACAGAATTACACTGGCAAGGGCTCAAAATTAATAGAAACACAGCTTTGCTGGTCAAGGACAAAAAGCAATCCTAGCCTCAACTGTGGTTTATTTAAAAATGATAATAATTAATTGTCTATATTCATTTATTCAGGGAACAAAACCAAATTTTAAAACCCCTTGAATTGAAATATTTGTTTCAACTGGAGAGTATAAAATGAACAGTATAGGTTCAGTTGAGAAATGGAAATGTACGATGAGTGCAGCAGGAAAGAAAACCAAATTCCTTCTGTGGTGTAGTTGTTTGATCAGCTGCACCACCATTCCAACAGGGTGCTACAGTGTTCAGGCTGACCGAAGGCCCCCTTTCCTCTTGGAAACATGGACAAGGAATAAGATTATCTGTCTGAATTCAGGGCAATTTCAGGAGATAATGAGAAGGTCTAAAGAAGATATGCTGAAGCATCAGAAGATAAAAGAGAGAAAGGAAAATTCTCAACACCAAATAAAGACTAAATTTAGGGGTGGGAGTGATGCACTTCACACCAGAACCACTCACTCATCCCAGACTCTCCCCAGCTCCAGGGAAAACTTTCACTGTAGCCCTTGGTCACTGCAGAGACTGGAATGCACCATGACAGCACAGGGGACTGAGGAAAAGTCCTTTAACCAGGGACAAGTGGTTCGTACTTCAGAAAGCAGAAAAAGAAAAAACGGACTGGGAGCAGACAGCAGTAAGAAAACAAGAATGTTTATGGTTTGCCATTCTCCCCGTCATATCCTAGTTCTCAACACTGGAATGTGTTATTTGGTTGGTACAAAAGACATGGGGCAAACAAAGGGTATTCGCTTTTCTTAATGAACATAAGTCAACTCCACCGATAGACACATTCAGCCTTTCCCACTTTACATATACTCTGTTCTGGGAGTGAGGGGTGGGGGGGAAGAGAGGGAATGCTCCTCTTCAAAAACAATATTTGAGGAGGTTGTGCACTTCAGAGTTTAATGCACCAGCTTTTCCTCTGTTAAAAGCTGGATTCAAAGCCCAAGTCCACCTCAAAGAAAACTAAATGTGAGCATTTCATCCCGTTCACTAGTAGCCATCAAGAAAGGAACCCAGAACCACACTGAAGCAGAAATTTCTGCCCAAACAAGTCCCAGAACTGGAAGAACAAGTGTGAGTGCTTTGAAAATATTTCAGTCCTGAGCTACATGTGAGCAGTCCAGCCAGCACCTGACTGTGGTGTACACAGCCCAGTCTGCTGCCATTAAGTACTCTGCTTATGATTAAAAGCACAATGTAGTATAATAAACAAAACTGAAAGAGGGAGGGAGAGAATAAAATTGCTTATGCTGCCACTTTGTGGTCTGAAATAGCATTTATTGCTCAATGCATCAATCTAGTTTACACAGCTTCCAGACTCTCATAATCCAGAGCCCTGATACTCCATGCAGAGACAGCAGAAAGGGCTGATAAGAAATCAAAATGGAAAGCCCATCTCGTGAGTAGGCACAAAGCCTGAACTGTAGTGAAAGCATCATGGAGTTCCTAAGAAGGAGTAATAGTTAACATTTAAGGACAGTTTTCCTTTTTGGCAAAATCACACTAGCACAAGAATTGCATATTTTTGATTCCTCTTTAGCGTGTCTCTTGCCCAGCACCAAGTGTTTTATGAGCATTTCTGAAGAATACTTGCAGTGAACTACAGCAGTATTAAGACCAAATAACGTTATTTAACAGCACTAATTAAAACCACTGACTCATGCTGCGAAATACACTGAAAGCAGCTTTTCTATCTTTCCATGCCCAGTGTCAGAAACCCCAAAAATTTAACTCTGATGACTGACTGCCAACAGGCGAAGCTCAGGCAGTTTTCAGGAGCAGGCATTTGACTTGGTACAAATCTTCTAACACATACAGGTGACAACTGATCTGCAGAAACCGCTACACATTTACATCACGCACACGAGAGAGAAGCCTAAAGCAAGTGCAGGGGCAGGAAGGACACAGTTTTCCTCTCTGCCGTGGTTTTTACATCCCGACAGGGGTGTGATGAGCGGCGCCACCGTGCAGGGAGCCCCGACCAGCAGCAGGTGGAGCCCGGCCACAGCTCCCGCTCGGGAAATGATGCTCTTCCCTCAGCACTGCCTCTTACAGATGATTTTGACAAGCAGAAGTGCAGAACTGGATCATTCGGGCACAGTAAAATTGTATTTACTTGTCCTAGAACTGTGTGGTACCGAGAATGAAGAATCCTGTAGCCAGCCACAGACACCCCAGGAATCTCGCTCCTACCTTCAACAACTTTGCAGGGACTCCAGCCCAACAATTCAGACATAAGAGGTTCAGGATACTTAGGTGAGGATTTCCCAGCACCTACATAAACATTTGAAATTTATAGGACTAGAACCTCTGGAGAACATTGCAGACCTAATACCATGCACGCTGTATTTCCCTCCTGAAAGACCTCCTCTCCTCTACCTGAGCTCTACTACCAAAGAGGAAAGGGAAGCCAACCCTGACTGTGGAAAGTCCTTGTCCCTCTCACACAGAGCTCAGCTGTGTGCCCACGCTGGGGTCTCTCCTGACAACCTGGTGATGCATGGAAAAGCTCAAGAGTCAATCCTATCTTAGTCTGTCTTGGCTTGCTCCAGATGAGACCTCCAGAGTGGAAAACCTGCTCATTTGAGGCTACTACACATAGTTCAACCTGCTCTTTTCTCCCTTCCCAGGGGAAAGCACAAGCTTTCTACAACCAGCTGTCCACCCACAGAGACAGAGCTGTTCTCCAGGGTATGAGAAGACATACAGAAGGAAAACAGGACTTTTTGTCACACCAGGCACTCAACTTTCTTTATTCTCCTCTCCCCCAGGTAGGGGGGAGCTGCTCTAGGCTCTCTGGACCTCCCTTCACCTGTTCTTCCCTATATGTCTCTATTTTCTTTATCCCTAGTCTCACTCCAGGCTACCTCAGGCTCCTTTGCCCCCCTTCTGCAGTGAATCAGGTAACTCTTCAGTCCCTGTTCAGCTGCCAGGCTAGTCTTCTCCCAGCCTTCTTCGTGCTGAGGAGAAGTGTCAGCTTTTCATCACACCTGGAAGTCCTGGGAGGCCCTTACAGAGACATTAGGGCTCTTGGCCTGCTGGAAGTTAGATACTTGAATTTACTCTGTTCTATATTTTGCTTTTTCTGCTTAGACTCAGGTTTTGTCACTATTAGAATAGTACCAATCACTAGTACAACATATATCCATACACAGATAGGAACAGATTAATGCATCCCTGGCCATAGCAAGTTTGAGAACCCCAGAGTAGATTCCAGAGGGCAAAGAGAGCAGTAGGGCTCCCCCACTACGGAGGCAGGTAGAATCCTCCTGTACACACATAAAGGCTCACACTCTACATGTGGAACGAGATCAGCCCACTGAGAAAAGGGAGCACCTGTCCCAAATTCACAATTTTTCTCCCTTCAGGAGGCCAAGGAAGCTAGATGGAGGAACTACAGAATCACTGAATGGTCTGGGTTGGACCTGCAAGATCATCTAGATCCAACTCCCCTGCCATGGGCAGGGATGTCACCCACTGGACCAGGTTTTTCCCAGCCCCATCCAACCTGGCCTTGAACACTTCTAGGAAAGGACATGCACAGCTTCTCTGGGCAGCCTGTGCTGGGGCCTCACCACCCTCACAGTCAACAAGGAAGTCAGTCACCTCAGAAAATTTCACAGACCCGCTGACAAATTTACAGATCTTATGAAACAGGACTGTAATACCCCTGGTCCTGGAAAGGAGGAGTCAACAAAGGTCCCTCATTGGGTTTTCACAGGGAATTCTGACCCATATGGTGTGACATCAGAGTAGAAGCCTGAGCAGGGACCCACACACCCCAGGGGTAACTCCGTCCCCACGGAGTTCCTCAGCTCCAAGCTGCACCACATTGGAGCTGCCTCCTAGCAGAGGTAAGTGATGAGCACGTACAGCTTCCAAAGCCAGCTTGGTCAGAAGAGCTGGAGCACAGCTTTGCTTTCATGGCAGAGGCAAGGCCTCAGAATCCCACTGCTCTCAAATCCTGATGCATATTATTGCAACCTGGGGACAGACATAAGGAAAAGAAAGGTGGGAAGACAGACTTCCCCAGTCCGAGCTGATAAAGGGGTTGGGTATCTCCCCAAATACCCCAGCGGTTTTTTACTGAAACATAATAACTTTCCCTCCAGAGGAGTAAAAATTATGAAGTTTTCTGACATACTGAAAGATGGGGCTTGGCAGAAGGGAAACAGCTTAGGAGTGCAAGTCATGAGTGATTTGGTGGAATTTCACTTGCTCAAACATTCAACTCCAGGTGAAGTGTATTGGGCATAAAGTTGACATTCAACACGGGCTACTAATCATCCAAAGCACAGTGTATATCAAAATACAGCCTGTAAAAACATGCAAGGTTATGCAACAGTACTCCAGAAAACACTTCCTCAACTTCTCTGATAGATTCACTTCTTTTGTGGGTCTTCCAAGTAAGAGTCCACATAGTCTTTGGTTTCCAGTAATTTATCAGCAACAGGAATACCTTTTTCTATTACTAGAGAAAAATCCAAACCAAAAACGTGCTCACGGGCAACCCTAGGCTTGTTCTTTTCTTGCACTGTGCCCATTGTAGCAGCTGTGTGGCTGTGAGTGGCAGCAGTAAGTCATAAAGTAACAGAAACATTTCCTGAGGCATCCTGAGGGAGTTAGGAGCTCCAAGGCAAACCACAGGCTCAGTGGCTGGGATTGCAGGGCTCCATCTCAACCCAAGGAACAGCTCTGCAGCCAAAGCCAACTCAGCACCATTTTAACCACTCCAACATTTTTGTCAGTCATCACTCTTCTTGCACAGGTAATCAGAAGTTCACCCAGAGCTCTCCAGTGCTCTCCTCAGACATGGGCTGACACACACATCCAAACCGCCGCTCTGTCACAGAGGAGGCACTGTGGCAGTACCTCTGCCTCTGGCTTCAACCCACAGCAGCCAAAGCCAACATTTCCTTTCTCTCGCTCCTCCCCTGGATCCCCTCCAAACTATTCTCTTTTTTGCTTTTTCACAATTTCTCTAAGCTCCAAAACAAAACTCAACATTTTAGCCCATTGCTCAAAATATAAAGCCTATTGCTCTGTGTCAAATCAGCTGCTTGATCACCATCATGGTGCTAATTAGCTATTTGATTAATTATGTCTGGACAGCTGCCATGTGGGACACTTCCATCAGGACTTAGGACCAGATTCCTATCTATCGCCTTGGCTGGCAGAAATGGGCTGCCCATTAAGTTTTTCTGCAGATAGGGTGGCTTTGCTATGCAGAAATGAGTACCAGAAGTGCAGCTAAGCCAACACTGTTTTCACCATATTGACCAAGCCAGAAAGGCTCCTCTACTGTGTTTTTAAAAGATCAGGCTAAACAAAAACACCACATAGGGTTATATTTGGCCTCTAGTCTATCCTTCTTCAAAATGTCTGACCCATCCACAGCCCTATAAACAGTTCTGTTCTCCTGCATCCATCAGTGATGCTGTTTCAGTGGCAGCTTCTCCTTTTCCAAGCAGACGCCATTACGTCTCAGTTGTTGCATTTTGTAGATTACTCCAAGAAGCCTCTGCTAGTTTAATGTACCAACATGCCCCTGAAACTTCTATCGATTGAAGGCTCACAGCAGCAGCTCCCCAGAGAAACACCAAGAATCACTTCCCATCTAATATTTACTACTATGTTACTACAATATTTACTACTGGTGGGTTCCTCACCTTCCCAAAGGCATCTTGTGAACCTGAAGAATTGGACATCCTTAGTTCTGTAAGCACGGCTTTTGTGCCAAAATTAACTATATAGGAAAAGGTCAATCTTTGGTCAAGGATGTTTCTCCTACCACTCTACATACAGAATCAGATTAACTGGTGCAATCATATTTTTTTTAAAATTCAATCTGCATTTAATGATTTTTCTTATCAGCACATGGACACGGGTGTGGCGATTTTGAAGGGATGTGTTGTATGAATTTATCTGATCACTGAGAATCCATCCATAAGAGCATAGAACAATTTAGGGAGGGTGTGTCAAAAATTAGAATTGATAATGGGATTTGGTTAGATAAACTATTTGATAATTGAAATTTAACATCATGGGTGAAAGAGTTTTTAAGAATGAGTTTATACATATTAGTCATCATAATAATTGTGCTGATAATGATGCCTTGTTTACTCCAATGCATTCAACAAATGATTAATAAAGCAATTAAAGGGAGGCTTCAGGGCTCAAGGAGACGGGGGAGATGTTAGAGTGTGAATCCCCTGGGCCAAATCCATACAGGCCCAGGAGTGCCCAGAAATGTACTGAAATAGCTAACTTTCGTTGTAACCAATCAATTTCCAACAGCTAAAACCTCATTATACTTGGACATGGGTCCACTTATCCATTCTTATCCCCTCTCACCTTCCCACTTCACAAACCACCCGGAACAGACATAGGGAGCTGTCCATAACTGGAAGGGCCACAATGAGAGCACCTTGCTGTGCTAAAAGACCTCCACAATATCCCTGACAACAGGAATAGAGCAAGGAAGATGACTGCAAAAGGATAAAATTAAGAATTCTACCCAAAGGACACAGGCAGCTGTGAATAGGATACCACCTCCCACTGAAGATTCCCTTCTGGCAGCTGGGCTGCTACTGCCTTGGTTTTGACCGTAAAATCCAAACAGTTCAAGGAGTAATCTAAAAATGAAAATCCAAACATCACACCATTCCACTGTTTTCTTCAGTTTTAAAGTGGAGGGAAGAGGGATTTCAGATGCAAGTCCTGTCAGTGCTTTCTGATAGTTAGCTTACATTTCTGTCCCAAACTTCACAGGAAAGGTCATTCACCTCCATGTGTTGTGTGTGCCAATAGCCGTGCGTCCCTTGTCTGTGTTACAAGTCAGGACGCACTAGGCCAGATTTCTTGGAACCCTGGGCACTGACAATTTTAAACTTTTGGTGCTGACAGGCACCAAATAGAGAACACACTCTGTTTGACCTGAGGCTGTGGAGAAGGCTTCCAAAATTGAGGGACAGCACTGGGATTGTGGGTGTGTAGTTTGAATGGAAGTGTGTGATATCACAGGGTGGAAAACTTAGTTCAAGGTTTTATAACATAGTAATATATATAAAGGAAGATGGAGGTTTTAGGGCATAGGCCAGTCCTTCTTTTTCACCTTTTTCTTCATGGGTTTGGGTGGAATTTTGTAACTGGATAGAGAAATCTGCATTGCAGGCCACGGGTGGTTGGTTATTGAGTTAAAAGTAAAAATAATTTAGGTGTCATTTCTTGGTTGGACAGTTTATCCTTAAAAGGCCTCGTAAAGAGATACGGAGCCATTTTTTTACTTTGTTAGCTAGAACTCACAACTTGGAGACTGCAACACAGATAAGAATTAATAAACATCTGAGTCCAAACACAGAACAACATCTCTCAAGAATTTAATCCCGACTCCAACAGAAAAGAAGATAAAAAAGCAACACAGATTCAGCACATATGTGGAGATTCTCTGTGAAATGGGTCACACCCTTCCAGTCACAGATCTGCAAAACTGAGGCTGAGGTTGTCTGTGGGACTCTGAAAAGCATAACCAAGACATACAAACTGGTACATCAAACTCCAGCACACGTGCACTGTGTCCTCTAAGGACCTGTTTTTAAGATATATGGATTAGGAGCCAGCAGTTTAATACACTGTTCTTGGAAGAAGTAATTGAGACTCTTAAAGTTGGAGGAGGAACAAAGCACTTTTTCTTTTTTTTTTCTTTTTTTTTCTTTTTTCAACAGAATAAAAGGCACTGAGAGCACTTTGGAGCTTCTCACTTTGTGCAATGATCTAGACATAAAACAAATACTACCACTGCTCTTCAAGTAGAGCCCTTTTAACAGCCCTGTTATGATTTAAGCCACGGAGACCTCATGTAGATGAAAACCTTTACAGGCATCTCCTGCAGGGATATGCTTGATAACAAGCAGCATGCAAAAGTCATCTTTGATAAAGCTGTTTGTCTATGCAGCAAGAAGAGAAAGGTGATCTAAAAATCAGGTATCTGAAGAGCATGATCTGCTTTGAAACAGCCAGATCATGAAACATCAGTAGTCAGAGCCTCCTTCATATTATTCAAAAACAACAAGTAGATTCAGTGTCCTCTGCTGCTCAAAACATGAGAGCCTATTTCACATTTACTCTATTTATAATCATCTCAGTGATCACCAAGAGCCAGAAGTGGCACAGTGGTTTCTATCCATGCAGGAAAAGGCTGGCTGGAGTACCAAGGCCTGTGCCATGATTCAGCAAGAACACAGAGGGCACAGTCACTCCAAAGTCTTGGCTGGCAGCAGAATGTGCAGAATGAGAGCAGCCCTGCTTGTAAAGGCATTCCCAACACCTTTTCTCCCTTTGGTGCTGCCAAGGAGACGAAGCTTTTCAAGGAGGGTGAACTCACTGAGTTCATGTTTGCAAGAATAAACTGGAAATCCCAAAGGGGCAAAGTACCAACTTCACACCTTATCAGAGCAACTTCTGCCTTAGGGATATACACCAATAAACTGGTAACAAAGCAGTGCAACATACACACAAGCCAGCACAGGAAACACACAGTTCTGGTAATTTTAATCAGTTAAATACAGCTCTCAAATTCTTCCCTTTCTTCCCATAGCTTATTACAGTTTTGAAGTTTTCCTTTCCAGTGTCTGGGGACTTGTTCTCCAAGAGCATGGTAAAAATAACTCTCCTGAAATCAGCTTAAATTTACAATGTACACATTGTATCGTGTGTACGTTGTACAACAAGCCCTAAATATTTACAAATAATTTTAAAATAATGTTATACCTCTGTATCAAAGACTGAAAGTGACTAAGAACAAGATTTGAAAAGGCTCAGTTGTTTCCAAGGCTGAATTCTTGCTTCAGTGGGGTTTAATAGTATCCCACTTGCAAGAATACAGCCTTGTATTCTGTTCCCCTTACTTTTGGGGCAAAAAAGGTCCCTATTGAAGCAGAAGTAAAAGTCTTATTTCTTCTTTCTTGAAAGCTTCATTTATGAGAGCCACTGGAATGGGATGAATACTGTACTCAGAGAGCAAAGGTTATTCTACTTCCATGATTAAAAGTTTCTTTCAGAAAAAAAAAAAAAACCAAAAACGGTGGGATGGAGAAATTTTGTTGTCAATGTCAAATTTTCTATGAATATTACCTGTGAAAACCGGCAAATGTGCTGCCATTTTAAAGATGATCAGTACATTTTTAAACGTCGATAATAACATCGCTTAGATTTAGCAGGACTGTACAAGAATGCATTAAAAAAAAAGACATTTTCCCTCAAAGACCTTTTGCCCAAGGCTCCTGCTCCAGATGCCCATATTCTGTGCTCGAAGGCCTCAGGTGCTCCCTGTGCCCAGGAGCAGCAGCCACTGCCAAGGGCTCGTCCAGCTCCTCCCTGTCCTCAGGGCAGGAGGGTGTCACCTGAGCATTCAGGTCACCCCAGGACTTGTTCCCAAGCACAAGGTATTTGGAAGGGTGAGATAATATGTGAGGTGCCAGACCCACAGAAGACAATAACTCATGCTGATACTGAATGCATGGCAATTTTTGTATTTGCTGTTATATTTTAATTAATGTCAAAGCTATTTATGTCTAAGTAATTTAGGCTGTTCAAAAATTCACGCTGAGAATGAACCAGGCATAGGAATGAAGCCTGTCAATCCCTCACTGCAGAAAATAGTCTCATTTGAAAATCATATGTAAATTGTCTAAATATGTCAGCAGGAGAAATTCTTCTTTCTTAACAAACTTTGGATCAAATTTCATACCAGCAAGTGACTCGTGCCTACAGATCCTTTCTTTACTTCAACCTAGCATTAGCTCCTCATGCCCAAAACTTTTTATTTACTTTTGTTCAAGAAACTGATCAGATTGAAAAAAAGGTCCCTGTAAAAAGAAGCAGAACACATGCCAACAGTCTAAAATGTTTAAAGCTGGAGAAGTTACATATCTCCCATCACAGGAAAAGGCAGAATAAGTACACCCATCTAGAAAATGAGGAAACACCTCTCTTCTAACTAATCTGATGCAGAACTTCTAACTCTGCAAAATTTCCAAATATTGGGAATGAGCTCTCCAGAACAGCAGTGGACATAATCTTGTCAACAAAAAAATATTTCCTGCATGTTTCTTACTCGGAAAGCAATCTCTGGACTTTCTCAGAGATCTCAGCTCAAGTGGTTCTTTGCACGAAGCACTGGTGTGAATTCCTTTGAAACACCAAATTCCTGGAGTCGAAAACATGTGGAAAGTTTACCCTTAAAACAGCAGAGATGTATGAAAATAGAAACAGAAAGCATGAGGGAGGGGAACAGGAGGATGATAGTCACTGGCACTGTGAAGCTGAAGTAAGATTCATGTATTTTCAAGTGACACCTCACAAAGTATCAGCCCAAAGCCAGTGTCATAAACCCAGAACAAACACAACAGACTGGCAGACCGTATGCCGCTCTTTACGTTGGAGTTCCACGAGTAAGGTTTAAGATAAATCAGGGGTTAAATTCCCTCTAGGATAATTGTGTCCTACACTGACATCTAATTCTGCTGGCAAGACACACAAATACTTAGCATGTTAGTTAGGGATTTTAGAGGTATTGCTTAGGCAAGGAGAGCACAGCAAGGAATGAGACAGGCTGGACCACAGTCCATCCAAGGAGCAGCTGGAAGTAGCAGCACATTTGTTGTTCCCTGCCCTGGGGTGGGTGCAGGTTTGGGTGTGATCAGCCCTGCTCTCTCTCTTGTACTGCAGCTGTTCTTCATGGCATCCTCCCCGTGGCCTCAGAGGCTCCACAACACATCCCACTGGCATCAGCCCCCCTCCCTGAGGCTGACACAGCGAATAAAACCCAGGGCTAGGACAGTTTCTGGAGCTCCTGGCCCTGCAGGACACAATCCAGCTGTGCTCATCTGCAGAAAGGCAACCCTGGCTACTCCTCTGTTGCTCACTGGTAGTGTCTAAATACTGATGATACAAAGAAGTGACTAAATTTGATGTATTGACAAACAGATGCTGAGAATTTGGCAAGAGTCAGATCCTTGTGCTACAGTTCATGACATGATTCTCCACGGATTTCTCACAGTTCCCTTCCCTACTGCCTTTCAGGCCAGTTATCACCATTCTGCCCAATGCACTGCCCCATGATGACATATGCTGCATCACCTAATTTTCAGCTTGCAAATGCAGGTTCCCTCCTAAATGTGGGTGGTCTTGGCTTATGTCTCAGCTTTGAAGGGCCTGCTCCTCATTTGTAGGGCACCAAAGTACTTGGCACTGTTCTTGCAAATCTGATGCAGCACTGAATGGCTGCAGAGAGATCACGTGGAAAAGTGTTTTATCAGTCAGGTCTTGCTTATTGCTTGCAAGCCTAGTGAGAACCTGCTCTTTTAAAGGAAGGATAAAATAAATCTATTCAGGAGAGATTTTTTTCTGGCCCCATTAAGACTGGATTTTTGTCACAGGGTTTATGATGGACAAAATGCAGCTCAGTCTACTGAGAGCACAGCAGCAGGTACCTGCTGGCTTGCTGAAAGATGCAGCCAAACCAACAAGTCTGTAACCCAAAGTCAGCAGTAAAAAGGATTTCACTTGTGAAAATGCTCTGCCCAATAAGGAGGTTCACAAGTCAAGATGAAGCAAAGCCTTTTGCTGAAAGTAGTTCTTGAGTAGTCACTGGAGTGCTGCTCCACTCTTACAGAGCCCTGCACTGTTTCCACTGAGAGAATTTTTTCATCGCTTGGCATGGGATTGACATAACCTCCAATAACTGCCAAGAAGTACTTCACTGATTCAAAAAGGTAAGGCACAGACAGAAAGAGAGATCAAACCCAAAGCTTAAGACATTCTTATTTGTTTGGTTGAGTTTTGATCCAGAAAGACAAGAAATGCGTGGACATAAAGCTTATATTCTCACGTGATAGAAGCACACCATCTCTGATTTCATCTAAAGGCCTTCTCTGCTAAAACCCTTTGTTTTAGCAAACAAAATGAGTTTCAGTTTGGTCAGATATCTGAGTAAAATCAAGTGTAAAGCATCAGATTGTCCCTGGCTCACCCTTACAATAAAACTAAATAGGCTCCCATTCAGGCAAACGTCACTCAAGAGTGTATGAAACACCCAGCAGATGTTGCCCAAGCACAGTTGATCACAAAAGTCCTTAAGAAAAAGTAAGCTTTGATCCCTGTCTTCCCTTTTCCCATGAATTGAAAATAACAGCTGTGTCAGCCACTTCACAGTTGAGAAGAGTTTAAGTATGAAATTAAGTATTTGTTTCTTAGTACTGAAAGCAATTCCAAATCCAGTCTGTTTTTGAAGTTCCAATAATAGCTTTTAATAATATAGCAAGTATGTTAAGAATTATCTTAAGGAAATGTAAGGATTATGTTACACAGTGTTATGACACCTTTCTATATTATTAGCAATATAGCTTCATGCATTTCAACTAAATACCTTTGTTTTAACATAATTTATCTGTAGATCCAGATTGTTCTTCAGCTAATATAAAGTTAGCAAAGTTTAAAAGTGTGGTTTCCTTCCATGTCCTTCAAACCAAAAGAGGCTTTGGAACTCCCACTTACCAAGGACAGGTAAACAAAAGGGCAAATGGACAAATGTAAGAACTGGGAAAATAAAAACTATCTGAAAGATTTCACCCCTAATGGTCATCCAAGTCTGGCTGTAAATCAGAACAGATTGCCTGTGGCATCTCTGTGACAAGACCCAGTCTCCAAAACAAGATCGAGAGATTATCTACATCACGAAACAAGATGTACTTGAGTCTTACGCTCTATAAGAAAAGCTAATCTTTATTAATTAGTTGTCATGGAAACTCAGCCTTAGGAAAGCTATGAATGATACACCAAGATCTGATATAAATTGCTTTTACAAAAGCCTTCATCATGATTGGGATAAACAAACAGCAAGCAAGGTAAAATCTGGCCTATTTCAGAAGTCCTGCTGAGAAACAAATGCCACGGGGGTTCAAAAACAAATGGACAAAAAAGGAAATTAATTAGAAAAAGTTCAAGATACTGCCAATAACAATTATTACAGTTCTTTCAGGCTTTCTGGCAGAGACCTGTTATATTACATTATGGTGCCTGAATGATGGAGAGCTGAAATTACCAAACCAGCAAGAGCAGGAAGGAAACAGCACTGCAAACACAGGGGCGAAGGGCCCTGCTCTTACCGCCCGCTGCGTGATGCATTACCAGACAGAGGCCAGGTGCAGGGTGGAAGGCCAAGGATTCTACCAAGAGTCTTAAATTATTTCTTCACATAAGGTTAGACTTCTAGGAGTACCAGCTGACTTTGGCTTCTTTTCCTCTTTTCCGAGCTGTGTGTGTACAGCACACGGTTCCAGGAGCTTACACCTCAGAGCCAAGAGAAGACAGAGGCACAAGGCTGCTGTCCCCCGGCACAGACACCCCGCGGCATCAGCAGAATGGAGCCGAACAAAGCAGAGGGACAGCCCCGAGCCCGCCGGGTCCAGCGGAACCTGCCGAGCCGGCAGAATGCAACGGGCAGCGCCGAGAAAAAAGAGCTGAGGGAGCAGATCAGCTGATTTCTACACGGGGCTCATTCCTCCATTCTCCGTTGCGTTTGGAGGGCAAGCAAAGGAAGAAGAAGAGGGAGAGGCACAAAAATTTCCAGGCACCTGGGTGATTCCACTAACAGGGTGTTATCAGCTCTGTTACACTGGCAGCAAAGCCAGAGACAAAATCCCAGCCTGTGGAGATACAGCAGGGCCACGACTGCTCATCTCCACAGCAACAGCTCGGAGACTGCAAGGCCCCATCTCCCGCTTTCCTACACACAGACAGGATTTGTTCTTTGAACTTTATCTGGATGCAGTGCTTGATTACAGCAATGTAAGAGTGCGGACGTCCTGTATATTACATATTTACATACATTGTTATCTGTATGTTGTTAGAGCAGCCCGGAACATCTAGCTTTGGTAGAAACTTATAAAGGGAGTTTTACAAGTAATTCCCATGTTCATTCAGGAACCACACGGCATTACCTGTAAGATTAATAAATATTCTATTGTGGATCAGAAAACTATTTCACTTTATAAATGAGTGAAAGGTAATCAAAAAATTTGATTCGTCAAAAGGTAGAAACAAGGTAGCATTTACATATCGTCTCGAATGAGCCAGCTGTTATAAAATAAAATAAAATAAAATAAAATAAAATAAAATAAAATAAAATAAAATAAAATAAAATAAAATACCTGCGGTTGACTCAGGAGAGTTAATTTCAAAATTCAGACTTATTTTTCTTGCACCAGTTGCAGACAGAAGCCAAAAGCAGGGTGGCAGCAGGATGGGAGTGATGCCTTAAGCTTTAGCTTTCATATTT
This sequence comes from Chamaea fasciata, assembly GCF_029207755.1. Taxonomy (NCBI): domain Eukaryota; kingdom Metazoa; phylum Chordata; class Aves; order Passeriformes; family Sylviidae; genus Chamaea; species Chamaea fasciata. The sequence continues at coordinate 3,365,739 of NW_027094096.1, read as the reverse complement.
TCAGATTCTGTGCTGCCCAGGGGTGCAGTTCTGAGCTCACATTCAGTGTCACTCAGCTCTCTTCACAGAGCAGGGACACAAAACAAATCCTTTTCCTACTGAGGACAAGGACAACTTTCAGGCCCAAAAGCAAAAACAACAGTGGACTGAAGAGAGAAACAAGGATGGGACCTCACAACTTGGAGCTGTAATTGGACAATTAAACCCCAATATGCAAATGGACCAAAACTTGTAAAAATTTAAGATCTCGTGACCCATCAGCAATTTTGTGACCATTTTGGGTCCACCTTAGGTGTAACCCTGGTCAGGCTCTTGTCCTGCCCAAGGTGCACCCTAGAGGCCTTTCAATAAATCTCTACTTTATTCTCCAGCTCTATCCAGTCCCTGTTCCAGGTCAGCCTTCCCAAGGCATCAGTTTCTGGCTACCCAGATGGTCCCAAGGCATCAGGAGCACGGGCCTGGCAGCGGTGGCTCCATGCAGGCTCAGTTTTGTTGTTTACTCAGGCACAGGAGCAGCTTTTGCTGGGCCATCAGTCCCTGAGCTGTCCCCCCTCACTGTGGGCAGGAGAGGTGCCTGGGGTGATCCTGCAGGGTCTGCACCTCCTGAACAGACACTGCCAATGAGGACAAAATTATCTTCATTGTAATTGGTGACAAATATGTAAAGGCACCTGTCTCAAAAGAGTCTCCTGAAGCTAGAATGAATCTTTTTATCATGGGATGTCTGGTAAGGTTTTATTGCCAGGGCATTATGGCATTTGATTAACTGAAATCTAGAATAAAGAAAACAATGGAGGGATCCCTTTTATTAGACAGCACAAAAGATTGACTTTGAAATGATCTTATTACTCTTACACTTGGTTAAACTATCTCAATATCTTTCCATTATTTGATACAATTCCTGCTATAGAAGTCTCTAAGACTTTCAACTCATGGAACTTAATTCTCATGAAAATACATAAAGAATACCCTAAATACCATTTAATGACATATATTTGCCGTTTGAATGTCAAATTAAAAATTGGAAGATATATATATATATAAGTTAGAATGTGAGAAGCAGACAAGAATTTAGTCCTTCTGCATACTGCAGCAGCTTACCTTCACTATAGGACACAGTGTAAAGTTAAAGATTTTCTTCCTTTCCCAGAACTGTAGAAATACCCATTTCTAACCCAATCTTAATTTGTTAATTTCTGAATATCCATCTGAAAATACATCATATTTGTTGTTGTTGCTGATGCTGCTTTTCAAAATGCGTTTATTAGAGCTTTGGTTTCTGTGTAGTATTGGTTATTTGCTTCTGAAATGATTATGCTTGACCTCTTTAATAAGCCACTGGGAATACAGAGGGCTTGATGCTCACCTACTACAAGGAGACTTGTTGAAGTTGTACTGAAAACTGGCCACATCCCCAGTTTGATCAGAAAGCTGTCTATTGAAAATGCAGAATCCCAGCCAGTAGAGAGAGCCATGCTCTGCAAGCAAGGCTTGCCTGATGCCCTCCATGACCACAAAGCTGTTTTTAAAGGAGAATTTGTTAGCACCAGGAAGCAAAGATGCTTTTGAGACTGCACTGAGGAGGAAAAGCACTTGCTCTGTTTTACAGGAAGGTCACATATATGACCAGGTAGCATTTCACTCAGAGTTCAACACTGTCCTCAACTTGCCAAGTGTATCTGTGGCACGCCTACCACGGGAGATTTCCAAGAGTAACAGATTGCTCATTAGCCTCTACCTATTTAGCATCAGTGTAGAAAATTGGCTCAGCAGAGGGGTTTGACACAGAGGAGTGTTAGAAGAAGGAGGAGGAGGAGGAGGAGTCATTCATTGCTGGAGCAAGGCTTGCCTGAATTTCCACTTTCAATCTTGGCAAGAGAGGAGTCTGAAGAGAGAATCAGTATTACACCGTATTTTTATGTGTGTAATCTGAAAGATGCTGCTTCAGCTGTGAAGCAGCTCAGCTAATTATCTAAAACACCTCCAAAAGCTCCAGCTCCAGCTGGCTGAGGTGCCAGGAAGAAGGCTGACCCAGCCAAGGAGTGCTTGCGTGTTGCAAGGCACTGTTCATTATTTTAATCTTCTTGCATTTTGCATAAAACCACAAAACATTGTCATTGACAACTAATCTGATGCAAATTCCTGCCTTGTCTCCTGGGATTTTCATTCAGGCAATGACTCTTGTGGGGTCAAAAGTTGAACCTAAGGCTATGTATAGGTTCTGGTAATGTTTAACTTTGTGGTGTGGTTTAATCATACAGATTTTCATTCCTCATGTATAGGCTGTGTACAGGGTGAAATCCTTTTCTTAAGGAGCACTATTTAAGTGCTAGCAGATTGCAATCATGTTAATTGAAACTCTGTTTATCTAAGTAATTACATACTCATCTGTATGACCTCAGTAATGTTACTGGAAGTTTCTCAGCAGCAAGACCTATTCTAGCTGTGCAGGATTCCATCTCTGAAGGCAAAAAAACAGTGTGGCTCCCAAGCAGCCTGAATTCTTTGGAACACAGCCAACAATGTCATCATTCTGGTGATTTGGGAAACTCTACCAATGGCCAAAAGGTAGCAAAGGTCACCTTGCAGGAAATCTCGATCTCAACATAACACAAGCTTTGATTACACAAAAGCTGACCAAGGCTTTCCGGATTTTCCCTGCACTTTACCTGTAAGCAAACCATTCTTCACTCTTGGATATCACTTTTCACGTGTACTTTCTTAATGGGCCAAGCTTCTTGGCTGGTTAGTTGGGGTTTGGGTTTGGGGGTACTTTTCTGAGTTGGACTTGGTGGTCCTTGTGGAGGCTACAAATAAGATGTGTTGTCACAAACCGAGGTGCAAAATCTAGCAGATCCCAATGGCCAAGAAGTCAAAGTGATTCTCAGTTAAACATCTGAGCAAATGTACATATTTGTTAATTCCTGTCAATGGATGCATTATAATTGTAGCCATTGTTACCTTTTTGACCACTGTTATATTTTAGTGGCTATTCCCTGCAGTGTAAGTCATGGATCTGTCCTGCCTTAAAATTGACAGTCATTACCATATACTGAAATAAGTATTAATTGCAAATGTTAATAATTTGGATGCAGGATTTGCTTCCACTCTCCCAGACTGATAATAGCACTCTTGTATGGAGGATGAAGACAACCCAGCTCCTGCAGCAGTATTTCAGATGAGCAACAGTGTGTTTGCATCACCCCTTTTAATGTACATATATATATGCAGGCAGGCTAATCAGGAATTACCTGGCTGCCATAAATTCCAGTTTCTATTACTCTCAAAGATGCATTAGTGCTTCAGAGACTCTGTCTTTTCATTATTCAGATAGTTTGCATACAAAGCACTACTAGCTTTCCTTTTATATGTCCTTAAGCCTCTTCCAGGCAAAATGAATTCATTCCTTAAAACAGTCAGAGCTTGTCTGACATCTTGTTTCCTGACCCAATAACCAGAATTGATCCAAACCTCATTCATTTTTTCAGTCAATAGTCTTTTCAGGCTAATTTTATTCTTCTGATATGTGAACTCTTAAGCAGATCTCACCAATGTATTTGCTTTTGACACAGAAGTGGATATCTCCTGTACCCTCATCTGATACCACATTCTTTCCCATATTACAGCTTTTTTTTTTTTTCTGCATGAAAACTGCCCAGTGCCATGCACTGCACAGCATTTTTGGTTTAAGAAAGTACAATGTAACTGTCTGGGATGAGGAATTCCCAATCCTGATGATTTGCCATACACTCTGCAGCTTAATTCAGTATTGGGACACAATGTTTTATAGAGGGAAGCCATTGCAAGGATAAAATGTGTGAATTTCCATTCCTCCTTGTATCAAAGGTATTAATGGAAAATTTAACTCAGGCCACCATATTGGTTGTCTCAGTGGAAAATGCACTTCAGTCAAGGCATGCTACTTTCTTTGGACAAAATGTAGAGTTTGTGGTTACCTCAGCTGAAAAATATTTGTCTACAGCTGCTTCAGTCCCCTTGAAAGCAAGATGTTCACAGAGGCATTTTATACATGAATCTATGCTCCTAAAGCAGCTGTCTTTTTAAAAGCTCTTAAAAACTCCAGGAAAATTCATTTTGTATTTTTCCAAGAACAAATACTCACAGCACTGACTGCAATATCCATTCTACATCCCAATACAACCCAGGGGTTCTTACAAGCATATCTGCAATCATTCAAATTTGTTGTTTTGCATATTAAATGAGACACTAACAACCCTCTTTAAGTTTTCAATGAAGAGGTGTGTATTCTGGTATTACTTGCAGAGTTGTTACTCAGGTAGTATGGGTTGCTGCAGGCATCGTTCTGGGATTGTCACTTTAGCTCCAGCTCAATGCTGTCTTGGTTTCATTTATGCCCCAAGAAGTTCATTAACTAAACACTGACAGTCGTCTTCAGCCAGTTTTGCAAGAAAGCAGTTCCCAGGCAGCTGAAAAGTTCTGTTTGTTCCTGATACTTTTTGTTGCTATTTAGAAAGCTGCAGCATCAGTGCACAGAAGTCCCAGAGTACAGGGTGGCCTCAGCGGCCAGGGGATTGGAACCTCCACACACTCACAGGGTGCCAAAGATCAGGTTAGGATACCTGTGTGGCATCTGCCTGCCTGACAGCTGAGCACGCTTCAAGAGCACATTCCTACACCACATCACACAGATTAGATGACAAACAACTGATAAACACGGATTTAGAACAGCTCCATGTTACAGTCATTCCTAAATTTTAGGAAAAACCCGAATTATCCACACAAAACTTAAAATACCCACAGTCATTATTCAGCCATATATATTACAGTCAAGACATGCCCCACGCAGCAGAAATGTTACAACTGCACACAACAGAACCAAAGCTTCTGCAGATAACAAGGTACATTTTCAATGAGAAACATTCTGACTTTCCAGGGGCATGTCCATTCAGCAGGGTCCCTGCCTCTGTTAAATCTCAGGCACAGGTCCAACCAAAATTAGGACTTTTTTTTCCAAATCTCTGCTCTTTCATGAACATTTTTCTTTAGAAATCTCTGCTCTTTCATGCCCTTTCCCTCCTGAAGGCAAAAAGGAGCTGGCCCTTCCTTAGAGCAGAATAACCAGACAGTATTTTAGTGCTCAGTTCACAGGTATCTTAGAGGTGCCAAGGCTGAGACTAACAGATTAGCCCAGGAAAATAACTGATGGTCACAAAAAAGGAACTAAACCACAAAGTTTAGGTGGGAACCTGAAGTTTTAGGATAGGTGAATATCCAGTGAGACCCGTGCAAGACCTGAAAGTAGTACAAATATGGTCCTTGATTTCGTAGGTCATAACAAAAGTTCCTTCAGAGAAACACATAAATTGTGAACAAATTCTACAGTTCAATTTGTGTAAATGTGACTTTGGTATGTTGCTTGAAGAGAAAACCAGAAAAGTTTGGTTCAGATCCAAAGTTAAAATTTGCAAATCTAACGAGGGAGATGACACAGACTTCTGAGCAGAATTAAACGATAGTTATGGCCAAGGAGAGAGAAATGAGCAAGATTTTGGATGCAGAATCTGATCCAAATTTAGGATGTTCCACAGCTGTGCAATGCTGCTTCCTGTGACAGCAGCAGCAGGGCCCCCAAAATCTCTGTGTGCAACTGGTGACACAGCCATCCCTGCTCAGGCATACATTGGCCTTTTAAAGTGGCCAGGAACTGTTTAGCTGGTATTAGTGGCCTGGAGCTTTGGTTCAGAGAGAACAATAGGTGTACTATTTTAGAGGCATTAAAGGTATTAGTGGCAAATCTGCATCGTGCCTTGTTTACTGCAGTACCAGTGGCATTAGAGAGGAATTGGAAATGACTGCAACAGGCTGCCCATTTTGAAATGCCCCATGCCATATGAAAACAATTCCTACTGTGGTCATCATTATAAAAAAAACCAGCAGTATTAATCAGTATCTTCTGGTTTTAAAATCAAAGGAAGCAAGAAGATGCTTCCATAAACTTTGTTGTCACACTTCTCAAAAAACCAACTGATTATGGCTTATGTGAGCCATTTATATGGTTTTTCATTCAATAAGGAGTTACACTTTGATTTCTGCATAATTTCAGTCAAAACCAAATATTTTCATACCAAATGAACAGTCACATGGAACATTTTAATTAGAGAATTATTTAAATAAGTGAGAAGAATCATCAGCTCAGACCCATGCAGTCATGCATTGACAACTCCAATTAACAACAACCTGTTTCCATTTCTCTTGGGAGAATCAAAGAATAAAAATATTAGGCCTTTAAATTGATTATTATGGGAGGCAAAAAAATTGATTGGCCAAGATGCAACAACCAACCTCCTAAGATCAGATGTGCATGCAATTTTGTGTCTGCTTGAAAGGCACTGTGATGGAGTTGTGTGCTGCAAACTCAGTCCTATGCTAGGAAAGCCTTGAACCAGACACAGGGGCAGGCAGAGGCTCCTGAGCTCCTTCCTACCAACTCTGCCCCACAGTCTTGCCCCCAGCTCTAGAGAGTTTATGCTATTTTTAATTTTCTTTTTTAATATAATTTACAGGTTTATGCTATTTCCACTTCTTCCTGCTCCTCCCATCAGCAAAGGTGCTGATACAAGGAAGACCAGAGGAAGACCAGAGGCACCACAATTAACTCTCCCATAGCTGCATTTATCTCAAGGCCAAGGGCAGGTTTATTGCTATTTGGCCCAGCCTATGTCGTTGTTTTGGGGTTTTTTTCAGTCTGATAAGGGTGATACTTCTAAAGTTCCCAGGCATGAACACAGGGATTTTGGTAGCTAAAATCCTATTGAGAAACATGGCTGAGGCCTTAGATTGCATTTCAAGCTATTTGGGTCATTCTAACATGTCACAAGAACATCAGAGTGCAGCATGGTGTGCACAGGACCTCTAAAATACAGCTCTAGATACAGTGGTATTTTGGCCAGCTATCAATTAAAGGCTTTCTATTTCAAGAACACTTAACAGAAAACAATGAAGAAACTGCCATTAGAATGATGTTAATTTTTCCTCCATTTCAGACACAGTTTGACCAACTTAGCTGACTGTTGGATTGAAATCAATGAATGCAGAATGAAATTCACAGACACAAAGTGGCCTTTCTCAAACTGAAACCAACAGAGGTGGCACAAAGCTGTTACAATAAAACGGTTCAGGATGAAGCCAGTAATCATCGTAACACAGCTGACAGCTAAGACTTTTACTCAGTCCTATTTTCCTCAAGCTGATGACTGCAGATGACTGGTCTTTATAAAAAAAATCCACTTGTAAGTGCTGAGAAGTATATACTCTCCCACGTTAAAGGAGGATATTTACATACACTTTAGCAGCATGATTTATGCTAAAGTATTTGAAAGTCAAGGTTTGTCATGTGATAAAACAGCAAGAATGCAACTTTGATGAGTCAATAGCCATATCCCAGTAACAGAGAAAAACCTTCCCGTTGTGTTTTTCCTGTCCCTCACTTTTACCTCTCAAAGAATTCAGTGTTTAGAGGAACAAAGTAATTCAGAAAAAACTAAGTAGATATTTTCAACCCCAATGCAAGCAGTTTTTCAAGATCAGTTCTATACAATGTCCCCAGGGAAGGCTGCTGAAAATGGGGTTCACCTCCTCAGGGGTGCTACTTGTTTTCCATGAACAATCAGGTGGCTGCAGGTTCTAATTGTAGCTATATATCTTAGGACCAAAATTAAGCTTTTTCTCATATTTATTACAAACAGCACTTGCTCCCCACAGAGCAACTCTGCACTGAGATTCACTGCTGGCTTTCCAGTGCAGCTACAGTCCTGCAGCACACTTTTATCAAGAAGCAGTTTGGCATGCAAATGTGCAAGTGACAACATAATGAGAATCTGGAATTCATCCCACTACAGTTATTCTATTTCTTAACCATTTCTCTTCTAAGTTAGCATAATTCTCTACTGAGCTTCAAATTCTAACATTTTAGATCTCAGAATAATCCAATATTCTCTAATCTGATTAAACTTTCATTCCTTTGACCCACACTTCTCCAAATCATCTCTGCATTTCCCAGTGCACGCTTCTACCAAAACCTGCAGCCCACGCTGTGACCCTGAGCAGGGTGACAGCCACAGCTGGGACTCAGATCTCACACAGCTATTGCAGCCCAACAGCAGGCAGCAGCACAGCCTCTCTCACAAAACTTACTTAGGCTCACAGAAAAAGAAACTGTCCCCAGAGAGTTGCAGACCCATCACTGAATATTAGATACTTGGTCTGGTGGTTTCATATGAACTTACACTTATTGACAACAGTTTATAATGCATTTTGTACCTAAAATATTTTCAGTGATGCTATTGTTCAATTGCTCAATTTGGCACATTTGAAACACAACAAACACTTCAGGAAATCTTAATAGAATCGGAAGTGAAGATTTGGGTTTGTCTAATAAAAGGCATCTTTCACTGCTAACAACTCCATATTGATGGATGCAGCTTACACATAAATTTCATGGTTTCCATCATATAAGGATCTCTCAAATCCACAAGTGTTTATTTTTTTATGGTAGCAACAAACAAGCACCGTCTACAAATCAGATGTTAACACAGCAAAGCAAATTGCAGACCTGGTGAGTGCGTTTGCTTACTGGGCATCAGTTCTCAAGAAAACTACTTTCTACACTCCTGCAAAAAGTCTTCAAGTCCAAGTTTCTCTCTTGTCAAAACAAAACTAAACCAAACAAACAGGAAAAGTTTGAAAGTGCTTACCTTGAAGAAGCTCCGAAGAAAATACATTATGCTTAGCATTTTGGAGGGCTTGAAATGAAGAATTGTTCAATCTTTAGAACATCCAAGGCCTGGGTGAATTCCTACACTCCTGCTGTGTCTTTAGTTACTTGCTTTCTTGTTGCTATTTTGGACAGTCTTAGTACAAGGGAAGCATATGAGCCATGCCAGGAGCTTATGCTAAGGAGTTGCATAACAATTAGGGCTTATCTGTGCTGCGCTGTGCAGTGCAGCAATGCAAACAGGTTTGTTCACAGTTTACTAGCCCCAGAACACTTCCACTAGGCATGCCCAGAATGATGCCATTGTATTTGCTAAAGAAACTAAAGCTATTTGTGAGTGCTTCTAAAAGAACTGGAACTACAAAGGACAGCACATGTTCCCGTACATCCCCCCCAGCTTTTGCTTTTGCCAACTCCAAGTTCACCCAGTGAGTATTACGCTTGCTGCAGTGTTTAAAAGCAAAGGCTCCCACACTGGGAGCTTTCCAGTCCCTATCTTTAAAGGTAAGGAAAATTTGCAGAACGAGTCTTTTGAAGTGCAGGAAAGTAAATGTAATTGCACTTTCATCTTTTTTTCTCGCTTAACATTAAAGTCCCTTAAAATTTACTTGTGCTTCAGTAACATTCAGCAACACAGAGATGCAACTTATGTCACGTAGCAAAGAATCCACTGACATGTAGTGGCCAGGGCTGAGAGTTATGCAAAGTCTCCTCACACAGTGCACTTAGAATTAAAGACAACCCCAGAGTGCAAGCAAGTTCTCAGAGGGGGGGTCATTCTGCAGTGCAGCAACTCTCAGGCACAGCCTGGCACTGAAGGTTTTCACGTATTTTTTAATCTAGCTATGGCTTATATGTGATCTACCAAAATCCTTCCACCAGGAAAAGGGGTTTAAAGGAGTAGTTCCAGAGTAGCTTCTGACGCTCCACACTGCTGGCACAGGCAGGGGAAACAGAGAAATGTGCAGTGCCCCCAGCACAGCAAGGTGGGAGGGGGACGCTGTCCCCCAGCATGGCTGATGCCCCAGCCCTCACCAACACCAGCTCTGAGGTTGAATTTGCTCTTTGACTTGCCCTGCGCAGTCCAGGATCTCTGGGCCATCACCCCCCTAAGCACTGCCCCACTTTGGGCTTGCTTTAAGTTTTGCTTTGGGTTTGCTGTGCTGCAAACCCCTCTGTAGCCCCCAGCAGCCACTCTTCTGGTTAGTCCACTGCACACAGGAATGTTGATGTTTGGGTAATACATGTAAATCAGATTTTTTTCATGCGAAAATCAAATGTTTTACAGCAGGAAGCCATAATTGGCCACGTACACAATTTTTCTGCCGTTGTGGGAACTGCGTGAGTTAAGCACGCACAGCGACACAGAAGAGCACACCTAACTTGTTAGAAACCAGGGCAATAATTTCTAAATTGCAACACAAGGCATGAATGCAATATCATCTGTGGTTTCATCTGCCAAATGACAATGCTGCTTCAGTGAAGTTTGGTCCTGTCAACTCTTATGACTTAATGGACCAAAGGAGTGTTTTACCCTAAATCTTAGCTCTAAAATATAGGCATATGTCAATATTACAGACCCACAGCAGTCTTTTTAAGTAAATTCTTGGCCCAAATTATGGAAGGGAAACTCCAGATAAAAATAGTAAAAAGTCTCAAAACAGCTAAAAATTCAATGTTAGTTTTCAAAAATTCTCTTTGGAGGAAAATGGGGCTGACTCATGATTTTTCAATGCTTTGATTTGTTAATATTTAAGTTTAAAGAATTTTGAAAGACTACTTTTTATGATTTATCCTGAAATTACTCTCACTCTTTTAAAACCTAATCATTCAAGAAGTGGCAGGCACACTTCTATTTCCTGCATGCCTCTCCTGGTATTGACTCAACAGGCTATGCTCACAAGGTTCAAGTGAAACATTCTTTGCCCAAGCCCTGACATCAGACTCTGAGCAAAAGGAAATGCCCACTGAGTAAAGTCCAGCTCCATGGTGCCTTGGGATTTATTTTTCAAAAATGAAAAGGAAAATATAGCTTTATTCACATTTGAATCAGGGGTTTTTAATAAGAATCTGTAGATGTTGAAAGGCAGGTTTTTGCTGCCTGATTTTTATCTACAAGTATTTCTAATTTACACAGAAATGTCTCTTACAAACAACATGCCAAAGCAGGCCACTGCCCAAAGGACTTGACTCCCCATTCCATTGGTTATCTTTTCTGAAATTAAAGTTCAACTGCCCATTTCACCCTATTCTTCCATGCTTTCCTCGTTCATGGGCTAGAAATAAGGATATTCATTCTGTAAATCAGCTGGGACCATTCCCTCAGACTGGTGCATTTCTTGGGTTGATACAATTCACCACACAGGATGTGCAAATTGCACAGTATTCCCTTAACCTGCAATTCCTTGAAGACAATTGGAACTCTGCCGGTGGAAACTCCAGAAAAACTGCAATAAACTTTCTAACAATCAGGCCTGTGTGATTAACAGATCATTATGGAGCTACCTAAGTCCTTTCACAGCCCTGAAGAACACCGGCTGGAGCAGGTGCCCTGGTGTTGGGTGCTGGTGGGGTCTGAGAGGAGAAGGGGCTGCTATGCGCTGGACACAAACCCCAATCTCAATTCCCTTAGGCCAGTCAGGAGGGAGGTGGAGAAGCTGGGAGTGAAGGAGGGAACTTTGGGAGGAACGAGGTAGAGGTGGGGGAAGAAGTTTCCACTTTGTTTCTCACCATATCTCACCATTTCCCCCAAAGTTGACCCTGTTTTGCCCATAATGGTAATTTTTAAGTGTCTTTATCCTAACCCATGACATTTTCCATCTTATTCTCTCCCCTGTCCTACTGAGAAGGGGGAGATAAAGGGTGGCAGGGTGGGCAGCTGGCTCATGTCAATCCCACCATGTGCTATGACTACACACAAACCTCAAAGCATTAGAGAGAACCTGCAACCTTATTTAATCTGGGTTACAACCTGTGCAAACACATAAAAGATCCTCTTTCCCCCTTAATCTTACATCTGATGAAGTCCTTGATAGTAACTTTGATTTGTAAATCTATTAAAAACTTTCTGGTGCCCAAAACTTTACATTTTCCAGAATGTCAGCCTCCTGCTGATAGACTGGCTATCTCATAGCTTTTCATAGCTAACCTCTCACAGTTTTATCCCCTCCCATTAAAAGCAAACAATCTGGAGCTCACTACTATCAAGTCCATTTTCAGAGTGAGGAGTTTATCACTCACCATCACTTGCAAAACTGTGGCAATGATTTTTTTCAGTGTATGATTCTGAGGCTTCATGTGGTCAGTGAGGATTGATTCTCTTCGGAACAGGCACAGAGCTGTTAATCCTCAAGTGCCCAAGGCCAACCACTGTTGGCGTTTTCCTTGCTGATACACTATCTAAATCCACATGCCTTTTCTGCTTTATAAAGAACAGCAGCTGAAAACTATCACTCGACTCAGAACAAAATATCTTTTTTGCTTTTTGCCACCACAGCCAAAAGTGACTATTTAAAGTGACACTGCCTTCAGTAGAACAGCAGCAGTGAGTGCCTGAACCAAAAATACCTGTCTAAACCTTGCAGAAAACTGAGGCTAGGATTCTTTGAGGGCAGACCAGTGACACTGAAACTCCACTGCAGCACTAGTGGGAGGCTTTTCTTCCCCTCATTTCAACTACTTGATTACTTCATGTACCACTAACTTAATTTGACATAGTTGGGTATTCTGTTGATTGTGTCAGGCTGCCTTCCAAACCAACTAAATGTTGGAAAATATGTTGAAGTCATTCCAGCTTTATGTCTGCAAAGGTCAAATGTGACAAGACTTGTGTGCATAGTGCAGAGCTTAAAGTGAGGATGGAGACTGAGCCTGCCTTCTTGCCTCTTCTCAGAGCACCATATCCCCTGTAAGATTCCTTCAAGGAACAGCAATTTTGCTCTATGTTGCCTTTCCCTTGGAAGACAAAGCCTAGAGGTTTCATTGTTTTCATGTCAGCAAGAACGTAACCATACTCTATTAAATAAGGCATTAAAATGGCTCAGTGGAACATTAATTTATATCCACGAACTCTCAGGTTTTGAAATACTGCAATTTGAAATCAAAAGCTGCAAGAGTGAAAACTTTAAGCTGACCTGGGCAGAAGGGACATGCCACAAGCAGCCAACACCAAGCGTCTTCACATGATGATTGAAGTGACCAAACAGGTATTCTGATTTCTGAAGGATCATGGCAGACACTTTCATCTCCACTGTAATTGCTTATTTTCCCTCAGGCAGTTCATTTGATTGCCATTATCATAAAAATATACCTCTTGATGCAGCCTAACATGTTGGTTCAAGGACTCTTCAAATCCTTCTGAATTTCCCTCCTGTAATCAAAGCATTTAAGTTTTCTGTCTTCACAGAAGGTAAGAGATTCTGGGTTTATAATGGGGCACTGAGCTTTTGGGAGCTGAGACAGCTATTTCTGTGTTTTATCACAGCCTCAGCTCTCAGCTGGATGAACATTTGTGCCGCTAAACCAGAAATCCTTGGACACCAACACTGGCCACCACTGCCCAACAAAATCCCATTTCTTATGGACATCACTTAGACCTCCTCAGATAGTGACCTATGTGATAAGACAGTTTAAGAGTGGGTTTGAATTATAAGCTTCTGAAGAAAAACAATAAAGGAAATTTTAGCAGCAAAAGTCGTGGATCAAAGCCTGATTGGAATTTGTTCTGTCAGTGTATGGGGAGCTGCTGGTGCTGCCACAAGGAGGACTCTCACTGCTGCCTCTGCCTCCTCAGGGCCCTACCCACAGGGACATCAGGCAGATGAAGGTATTTTCTCTCCAGTTTGTTACTTCCACTCAAGACTGAGCCCAGGCTGTGAGACCCAGGAGCCTCGCAATGAATCTGGCCAGGTTAATTCAGAGCTGGTTGGATCTCTGAAGTTCTTTTCTAAACCAGAGTCATGGGTAACACAGAGTTAGATGCTTCTTAGTCTAGTCCAATGGGGAGCTCTTACTATGGGTTTAGAAAATATCTTATTCATGTCCATTTAAAAATCCCTTGCAGAAAAGAGCTAAAATGAGCCATTGGTCAAAAGTTGCCTTTGACCCTAATAAAGCCAGTGAAATGAATTCCAAACAGATTTTCTAGAAGAATTGACTGAGTTCAGAGGAAGTCCAGAGTAGAAGTACTGCGATCCCAAACTAAAATTCTGCCCCGAATACCCTCTGAACAAACCAAACAAATGGAGAGCTAAAAGCAGGGTAGCATTAGGCTCCTGTGATTTTTTCCTGTGCCTGGAGAGAAGTCCTGCTGGTAGTCAGCTAGTAAGATGCAGCATGAGTGGCTTCTCCACCCACTATTCTCCAGAATCTCCCAGCCAGGTGAATGGCAGAGGGGTGTTTGTCACATGAAGGTGATGAAAACGACAGGGCATAAGGAAGCAGAGTAAAAAATAAAATAAGTATTTTTATTCTCAGAATTATTCAGGAACTCATGACAACTGTCTCAGAGTTCTAGCTGTTCTAACATCAAATTCAAGTGTGCCATCAAAACCTCTGCCTGGATGGAAGTATTACTGTCATACAAATGAGAATCCCAGCCATCGCCCCAAACCCACCCTACACTGGACATAAAATCCATTTTTGTGTCTTTGCGTCCCCCCAGGTACAGAGGAAGTGCTGGCACCCACAGGAAGGTGAGAGACAGTGACACAGCAGAAGTGATAATGCTGCAGTGTCAAAGGTCAAGGCATCAGGTACGTGGACACAGAGACATAAAGCAGCAGTAGGTATTATCAGTCTGATGGGAGGCTGAAAACCAAGACAGGCAATATCAAGGCTGCTAAAAGATTGCTTTCAGATCAGAGTCCTTGTCCTGTTTTGAGGGCCAGACTGTTCTGAAGCTGATCAAAGAAAGCCTTTAGGAAGATTTGATAAGACAGGGAATCAGACAGTATTCTTTTATTAGGTGATATATTCTGGTTAGGACAATGTTATTATTTCAAAGGCTCATGACATGGAGATTTCTAATCCAGAAAGTTTAATAAGTGAGGCAGAGTACTTATGGAGAGGTTTGTCTGTAGGAAAAGCACTTTGGCAACCATTCCAGGAATAGACAGTGCACACGCAACAGAGAAATCCCCACAGACTGCTGCTTCTCTGATGAGATCCCACAGCTGATCAGTGTGGGGTGAAAGTCTAGAGCTTTCTTCCTGAGTGGGTGACACCACAAGGTTAGTTATTCAAGAAGGGGGTCAGTTCTTCAGCCAAGAAATACTTCAAAACTGAGGAAAAAAAACTGAAGCACTTGTACTTTTGGTACAATTATTCCTTTGATTAACATATAAATGATGTGCTTGTTAACCAGCATATTTTCAACCAAGGTGTCAACACTTACACAAGTATGCTTTCACTTCTAGCACAAGTATTTAGATCGTGTATACATAGACAATAGCTACACAACACAGAATAGATTGTATAGTCAGAGACAAATATGACATTATTGTCACCTATTGCTACACTTTCCAGTGAAAATATAAATGCATGTCAAGGCTTTGAGCCTGTAAGCACAAAGTGTTGTGAACACAGGCACAAAGAAACAATAGTGCTCTGTATTCCTTTAACAGAGACTGATGACCAACTCGCTTTCCTGCTTCCTGCTTTGTTGATATGGCACCAATCTTTAAAGAAATCACAGTATACGTTTCCTAGACTAACTCCAGTATTCACTCACTGTGTCTGCCCTCTTGCATGTGTTCTTTCTGCAGTATTATATCATCCAGATGGTATCCTGGCTTTTTCTGATTTTTACTTCTTCATGATAAATTTAGGTCTTCTGAGTAGGTAGTTTTTTTCACAAATATCTTTAAAACTCTGCCTTGCAATCGGTTTGTTTTATAAAGAGAACTCAGCAGTTTGTTCTATTGACAGAGAAACCAAGCAATACATGTTTCCACCCTTCCACAGAACAAGCTGGATGTCTAAGAACTGGGCACACCCCAACTCTTGGCTGCGTACTCCTTGGCTGGCATTGGCACTTACCCATCACTGCAAAACCCAGGTGTTGCTCAGCCTCTGCCAAGAGGTGAATTCCCCAGACACAAGCAGTCCAATACAGGTGAGAAAGTTGCAGAATAAAACAAGAAATATACATCCCTTCACTAGCATGGCATGGGATTTGGTAAGAATTAAAGACAAATACTTCTAGTATTAATTCCTTCCAGCAAGGTGCTCCCAGTTGTTATGCAAGCCAAGACCTGGCATTTGAGCCACAAAAAAAATGGCAAATTGCAACACCTCCATGGGCAGGTGTCAAAAGCTCCCAAACCCACACTAACTTGAGCATCTTAGAATCCTGAACTGGTCAGGCATCAGAACAGTCCCAGGCAGCCCTCACCAGGTCACAGCACAGAACAGTGATGCTCCCTGCTCAGTGCAAGTGTCTGAGGCAGCAGGCAGGCAGGTGACACCTGGGACATCAGGGGCTGCTGTTGCAGGCTGGATCTGCAGAGTGTGGCAAGAAGGGAGGGGCAAGCTCACAGACTGCCAGCCTCACTTGCTCCTGTAACCATCAGCTCCTCAAGCCTACATTCAAGATCAAGTTAATGAATCTGTGAAACAAATTTGTGAATGGATTATGCTGAAAAGTTGCAGATACAACTGCAAAACTGATACTGCACCACACCATGTGTGGGGATCTCTGGCTCAGGCTCCAAAACCTCATGCTTCTAATTTTTGAGCAGTTCCAAGTCACCATCATATATTTAACATGTGCTCCAAGGATTAACCATGTGTGTAATGACACTGCAGCTCATACCTATTACATTAATACCTAAGAATTCACCCTTAGCCACTGAGCAGTACCTCACACTTGCAATGTATTTCTTTGTGGGAAAAATAACTGCTATTGCAGGTGGATCTGTGCTGCTGATTTTCTGCCTGCTGTGCCCTAAAGCTTTGGTGCATCCACTGGAGTGATGTGGCTGGAGATTACCAAAGTCCGTGTGCACTCAAAGTGTTAACAAGCCTCCTATGTGTAGAATGGAAAGAGATTAATCATAACCATGTAATGCTGCTAATCTTCAATCTCACCAGGAATTTCAGTCTTCCTCCATTTCCTCTCTGGGACACCTTTATTATTTTCGGTTTGGTAAAATACTGTCAAGCTTGGGTGAACAGAAACAGTTTGGGTGACCATAAGAGCTCATGACCTATGTCAATTGACACTAATATCTTTCCAGACTCATGAATCTGAGGTATTTTGGACAGTAACTTTTTACATATGAGATGGGTCAAGTGACATACCAAGAGGCCAAATACCCAGGCTTGTCACACTGACTTTAAGGGCAGAATAAAGGAAGTCTTGCCCAAGACATCTGCAATTGCCAGAGATCCATGTTCACTAATGGATATATACAGCAACAAACCTGGCTATTCAAATTTTAACCTCTCCCCCAACTCCTGAAAGCTCCTAAAGCTTTCCTCACCACCTTGACTGGGGACAATTACTACATCCAGAGAGCCAGAAACATTCATTCCTTCTTCTGGGTGCTGTGAAACTCCAACTATTTGCTCACTCTTCAATGACAAGACAGGGTAAGACACGATTTATGCCAACTGCTATGCTGGGCTCTCAACACCCTGAACAACCTGTCCAGAAGAGCCCAAATGGCAGGATGTCCCAACAAACACTGAGGGACAATGGAAAAGGGATATCATAACCATTTCTGTTCTTTGAGAGAAGCAGTTCTACAATAATGGTGGATTCCAGCATAGCAGAGGAGAAAAAAAAAGCCCAGTAATTTGCTAAGTTTACCAACTAATTGTTCTCATTGAGATTCATGCACGACAGAGTTTCATTTACAGTGTCTTAACTTTTCCAAGAACAGAGTCCTTGCACTTGAAGAGCTCAAGGGTAACCCAGGGAAAAGTTTTAAACCATGAAAACTAAAAAACTGATTTCATTTTTCAACCTACAAAACCTTTCATGTTTTGGTTTCCCAAAGCAGCTACAAAAACTGCATTGTCATTAGGAAACCTTTTCATGGCAACCTTCCATAACAAGAGATGAAAAATCTGTGAGAAGTTGACAGTGAGCTAAAACTAGAATAATTACCACATCTCCAGAGAGGAAAACTGGATCTCGATGGTCTCAGCAATTGAGGAAGTCAGAGATGCAGAGCATTATACACTTGAATGAATTCACATCTGCCAGGGTATTTTGTCTGCACAGCCAAGAGAACCCAGACACCAACACCAGTAAAAAAACAGGGAGGATGAGGCTCTCTGGTTAGACCCTTTTTTTCCTATAAAAACAGCTGAAAATCTGGAAAATCTATAATCCAAATATAGAGGATTCATCACGTTTTACTTTTGGAAACACTGCTATTGAATATTTTAGATCCCTTTGAGAGTTCAAGGCATAAGTAAAAAAAAGAAAAAAATCAGCCATGAAGAATAGTTGAAAACATTTTTACAATAATAGGCCAATTTTTTCCCAGTGTGTATATCAGACAATGAGAATATTTTGGTTTGCCTTTGCCTATGCACCAAGGCAGTTCTAAGTTCTTGCAAGCTCAAGCTTGTACAGGTTCATCTGTCAGCCCCAAACCTGCTTTGATCAACACTTCTCCTGTCCACTGCTCTGGGTCTGTCTTGTAGAAGTAACCTGCAAAAATCTCTTTCCAACCAGCAGTAAAAGCAGGGCAGACCAGGATAAGGGAGAATGCTGTCTCATAAAGTGCAGTTCAGGCAAGAAATGTAAATGTTCCAAACTGGGAAGATGCCACTGCATCCCAAGTTTTACATTGTGTGTGCCTGGCATCAGTAATTGGACTGAGAGCCAGCTTGATTGTCTGTGATTTAGCTGTAAGTCAAGGCAGGACACAAAGCTTTCTTCTGAGCCATTAAGGGTTAGCTACCAGTTTCATAGCCTGACAGATGCTCCCTTTGGCTCGCCACAAAACCAGTTCTTTCCTACAAAGTGTGACACAGACTGAAAATGGTTCCAGGAAAACAGCCATGTGCTTGTGGAACATATGGAATTAGAAAAGTTGTATTCTCAGCTATGGACCAGACCACAAGGGACTGTCCACTAACTTACAGAGAGTCTCATTCCTTATGTCCTCTCCTTCCTTGCTGTTTAACCATGGTCTCCAAATCACACATACTAAAGCTCAGGTGAGTCACAACATCAAGAAAAACAAGACTAAGCCTGTTGAATCCCATCTGCTCCATGCACAGAGAACCAGTTGCACAGCCCCAGGACAGTGAAAGCTGTAGAGTGCTGTGGAAAGCAGCCAACTTCCTTTTTGCTGTGTTCTCCATCTGCCATCTTGCCTTTGCTGCAAATTGATGTTAAAAATATTTTGTTACCTTTTTTTCTCTCATCTGAGCTGTGTGCCGGTTTCTAGGAAAATCTCACCCCAAGAATCTTTCCTACAAACAGAAGCTCACTTTAGTTCCCACTTCCTAGGACAGCGTTGACAGACCAGGAAAGTAGTAGGTTGCTTCATGTCTTGAAAGCACTGTTAAAATAATAATACCCTCCTCCCAACTATTGTGATGAAGCACTGTGTACTAGAAAATAAAGGCTTTCATATATTTGACCTAAGTCATTCAGGATTAAATGAATTCTAGATACTTCCAGTTCAAACTGGGAAAATTATTTCTGATTTTCTAATTGACTACGGTCCTACATCCACACAGAAAAACAGCTGTGCCTCCTGACTCTTTAAATTAAATAGCTTCCAATCATGTAATGCTGGGACTCTTCCTCAGGTAAATCATTTTAGCTTTGGACAGCTCTTTCCTTGCATAAATCTGCTCTTTTTTTTTTTAAATCTTCAAGAAACTGTATCTCCACTTAGATGCTATCTCCAAGTAAGCAACTGCTAATTAAGGCAACAGTAATGTGGTCTGTACTACACATTTTTAAACCCTGATCATTCTCAAGTCTGCAGCTGCAGCACAGCTCTTTATATGGATTATTATTCTCCTACCAGTAGGTCAAACCACACACAAGACTGGTTTGGTTCCATTTAAACTCCATGCAATTCTTATTTTAAGTAATAGCATTTGTGTTTCTGCTTCCAAGGATCCCAGGTTTTGTAGGTAACATCCTCTTGAACAACAGCTAGAATAAGGAGGATTGAAAAACAATCTAAATTTCTCCACAACTTTTTGTATATCACATAAGCCTATGTGGCTCATCTCTGAGTTATGGCTGAAGCCCTTTCCATCCATTTCCTGCAAATCAATGAAAGGGATATGAGATACGAATTTTCCTATACATTCCACTGATAATCTGCATTACTCCAGGAAAATTTGCTTGCTCAGGGAGCCCTAAACATAAACGAAACAATGTTTCCAATGAGTCCTAACTTTGGTAAACCATAAAGGGCCATGGTGGGTTTGAATCAATAACGAATTTCATTTTGTGGAGAGAGGATCTGTAGAGACTGTAAGCCTAATCCAAAACTGTGAAACAGGACCACTAGAGACAGGCTATTCAAACTCTGTGACGTGGCTGGTGATCTCAGCTGCCATTTCACAGTTTTCTTTTAGGACCCCCACTTTCAGACGGGGGTCACGACTCATAAAACGTTTAGGTTTTAAATACGATGGGCAGCTTTTACCAGAAACGGTGTTCTTCTCCACTCTTGACATGTCAGAAATGTGAATATTCCTTTAGAGCTCAAGGGATCCTCAGTGCTGTTTGCAAGGTCTGAACTTGCCTGTAAATCAGCACCTTCTGGATCAGGTAGAGGAAGTGAGCAGGAGGTGCTCAGTTACTGGAACACTGAGGCCTTCACCTTCCCAAACACTTGCTACACCTTTCCAGCAGGAAAGGATCATTAGCTCTCATGTTAAAAGCAAACAGAAATTACTTCATTATGTGAAAAACCCGACACTTCCAAGACTGTTTATATGTAGGCAACTCACTTTTGTAACTGGTTTCACATCCACACTAGCTTGTTTTACTACTTATTTTCCCAGGGAGCAGCAGAAACATTTAAAATCCAGGATGTTTGAAGAGTGGTATTCTCTCAGACAGGAACTCTATGAAACCAGTTTTACCATTCTGCCTTTTCAAAGGTAAGTATGTCCTGGGTGTTGTCTGATGTTCTGGTTCTTCTCAGAACACAGGAAAGGGGGTACATTTATGCATCTGAGCCAGGAAATTCCTGAGTTTAGGAAAATATTCACATGTATTAAACTGACAGAGAAAATTGCAGTTTAAATTTCACCCAAATGAAGAGACTGCACATTAATAACTTTGAATTGATGCTCGCTAGGAAAGGCCATAAGCAGGCCAAGAGACCACTGGTAGCCCTGGCTGGTAAGCTTTCCTCTTAGCCTTACCCAGAATTCAGTGAATAGGTTTCTTTTTTCATTTTTAGCTGTGTTCTAAATTGGACTTCTCAACTTACATCTCCCCCCAAGACCCCCTGAGAGAAGGGCACAAGAGTGCAGGTGCAGCCCTTCGACCTCCTCCTCCCCAGAGAGAGCACAATTTGCCTTTTAAGATGAGTCAGTTTAGCTACAGAGTGTGAACTCTTCCATGGGCAGGAAGGGAACATAGCAGAATGGATCTTCCCTGGCCAGGTGCTTTGTGGTCCCACTTGCATCACCACGTTCATTTGGTGTGCTGTAAAGTGCATTTATTTCAAATTAGAAGAACAATGCATAAGATGTTCTTGTAAGTATCCTTTATACCTCAGAAACTTTGCTCCAGTTTATACACCACACTTTTGGCAGCAGAGACAAACACCAAATTAGAGAAAGCAGGAAAGATACACATATGGAAACTGAGGTACTCTGTGGCTTTGGGAAGTACAGAGATGTAGTAAATAAGAAACAGAGAAGAAGCAAAATGGAAGAACTGCACCAAGCATTTAAATAAAACAATTATGCAAAAAGACACAGCAGAGACAAGCTCTATCATAGATGGTGCACCTCCCTTCAACTTTTACCCGGGGATAATTGTGCCTGCCTGAATTGCTATAATGGAAGAGCAAACACAAAGAATGGAAGGCACTTACCTCCTATGACAGTGGAGGCACACAAATTACACAGAAAGGTGTGAGTGCTCTGGGAGCATTATGAACTTCATAAAGCAGGGCTACATAATGCCACGAAAATTAATGATATGAACTAGTAAAACTAGCATCAAACAGGGCTCCAGGTACAAGGTTTGAGACACCGACTTATCCAATTCAATTTAATATGAAAAAAAGGAGTCAGTTCTGGAATGTCATAGTTTGACAGATGCAAACAACAGCTAGCTCCCCATAGCTCATAATCATGCAAAAAAAAAAAAATTCCACTGCTGCTTTGAGCTTTTGAGCTGTAGTGTTTGTACCTATGTGGGAGACAATCCTAGGAAGGGCTGAACACCTTTAAGTTGCATTGTCTTAAGATGAATCAATAAATTAACTTTTGTTACACTGTACATAAAATTTATTGTACTGTCATGTTATTTAAAACCTATCATAACTCAATATCATAATACATATGAGGAGTGAGTGAACTCACATTTGTGTATTTGGTATTGTCAGAGCTTGATGGAAAAATTATGCTATAAAATTAGCTTTCCATATAAGGATGTTCCAAAATTTCTTTAAAGACAGCTGGCAGCTTTTAAGGCTGGTATGGATCATGTCAAACTAGATTTTTCTGAACATCTTCATGTGATGCTCAAATATCCTCACATAAAGAAGACAGAATTTGCTTTAAACTGATAGAACACAGATGATTACAGTCCCTGCAAACAGCTCTTCTGAATGAAATTAAATTTACCATGAAGTCCCAACTCAAACAGAAGTGGCTCTCACCTCAGTGTGGCACTGTGTCTCCTCAGAAGTACTCTCTTCTGTTTCTCCAGCAGTCCTTCTGACAGCACTTTCTTGGCACTCCTGTGCAGAGACACAGGAAGAAATTTTTAAAAGTCAATTTGACCTTTAGAAAACAAGGAGTCATCCATACTGTTGCTTTCACTCCACCTACCCATGGGGAAAAGAAAAAAAGAAAAGAAAAAAAAAAAAAGCTGTCTTGATTTAACTGAAAACTCTTCATAGAAAAGAGGGTTAAAGGAACATCACTTTGGTTGCAAAATGAGGCTCTCAAACACTAAGAGTCACCAGAAGGAAGGTGACTGGTGTGACACTACGTATTTGAGTAGAGTCTTTAACTGTGTAACATAAATGGCTTTTCACAAGTCCCATGCTTCACTCAACACAGCAACGGACAAAGCTCACTTAAGACTGGAGTTTATTATTGCCTGGGTTACAAAGAAGAGGGAACAAGCAACTGTGTTAGGCCCCAAAAGAGTGCTGTGTCCACAGAGAACCGAGGGCAGGCCAGTAGGGAATTGCCCATGCTCCCCTGCCAGCAGCCAGCCACTGCAGAACCCATGGCTTCATCTGGGTACCACCATGGATTTCCAGGAGGAAAGAATCTTCTGCTGTTTCTGAGTCTGGAAAACTGACAGGAATTCAGTTCCTCACCTCTTCTGCATGCCTTTGAGGTTAACTGGTCTTTCTTTTAGGTTCCTGTCCTCCCATTCCTTCCAAATCCATCTGTCTCCAACCTATTTTCATCTGGAGATGGTGTTCCCGCCAGCTGTCTCCTGTGTCTGTCATGATCACCAGACACTGGCCACACAAATTAATAGGGACACATAAATGTCAAGCTCCCAGTCAAAAGCTACAAAGAAGGCAACAAGTGGCAGAATGTCTTCAGCTCTGGGAGCACATAACCCCTCCTCTCAGTTCAATGCAAGGTCTTCATTAAAACTTTGGAAATAATAAACATCCAGGTTTAACATGAGTGGTATCGCTGGAGGGAGAGAAATTTCTCATAACAAGGTTTTTGTTACCTTTGTGACAGATGAATAGAGTGGTGTAGCTTCTCATTTAAAACATGAGACAAGAAAACATTGAAATAATACTTCAATTGCCAGCATCATCGAACTCCAGCTTCTCTGAAGTCCAATTCATTTCCACAGTAAGAATTGCTATTAGTGCAGTAGAGATCTCATTGACTTTAGCTGAATTCAGCCTCAACATGAGATGGAGGAGCAAATCTCTCTCCCAAGAGAAAGTAACAGTATAAATAAAAGGGACACTAAATGATAGAAACTGCAAAAGACAAAGCATGAAAAGAAAAAAAACCCACAATTAGATGGAGATTAGTCATTAGGGGGTGGTCAGAGCTGCTACTTGTCTCTGTTTGAAAAACACTGAATCTTTTGTTTCAATCTTCAGTGATTATCTGTTCCATGCACCAGCAAAAGCACACATCATGGCCACAGGGAGTGTGGGATATGGTAGTGCAGATGGATACCAAGTCTCGTAGCTGAGTAGCTTCTTTCATCACGGGGAAAGGCAAAATAAGTACTTAGCACAAGTAGTTTTGCTCCATTCCCTATATTCTTCATGTATGACTACACCAGCTGTTATTTTTACTTGTGATCCTACAATAGTTTTTCACCATAGGCTTTTTATATCTAGAAGTGGCTCCAAAGTGGGTCCACATAATTCATAACGAGAGGAGATGCCTTGCTGACTAAAAAGTTGCTGACTCCTCTCCTCTTCTCACCTTAGACTGCACAAAGCATACCAGATCTGCAATTAATGGAACTTAGGGATAAACTGATTGCAAACACATCATTCAGAGGCATTATTGGATTTTTAAAGCTTAGTCTTTTGCTAATTCAGGAACACAAATAACTAATTGTACTGTGTCTAGCTCAGATTACATCTGAGAATGGATCTTGGGGCAATTGGGAAAGAACACTGCCTTTGCTTTTATTGTGGGAAGCATTCCCTAAGCATAACGCCATTGAAAATTGCTGAAGGGGATTGCATCTGGTTAAGGAGGAAGTTACAAGCATAATAATTAGCATCGAATTAGCTGCTGTCTCATCCTGAGCCAGGCAAGCCCATCACATTCCTTTTCCCAGCTGCCCTCTGGTGGAGGGTTCTGCAGAACAGCCCCGAGCAGGAAAACCTTGGCGCTGGTTGTGTATGGTTAGCTTGTGATTTAAGCCTGGAAGGATCAAACTAGGATCAACAAGCCCTGAGCAGATGCCCCCTGCCCAGAGGCAGGAGAGCTTTTCAAGGCTGAGCTCGAGTGTTGACACCCCTTTAGCACAGCAGCTCTCTTTATGTGGGCACCAGGTTTCTGACAAGTGGGTTTCAGCACTTGCTGTTCAGTACTTCCAAAACTGACCAGGTTCATGTTTGCAATACCCAAATGTAAGGTTTCCATGCTAATCAGAAAGGGGCTTTCTAGTTGTAACTACTATAATAATTAAATAGAATTTTTTTTCTTACTGCCTTCTCTCTGAGTTTAGCTACATGCTGGTACTATTTCATCTCCAGAGAGACCAACGGAATCTTTAATTGGGCAGCTCCATGCCTGATGCACTATGCCTGAGTCCCTCACCAGCCCATCCCCAGCTTCTGCACACAGGTGATGGTTCTGAAGTCATGCCTCAGGAAGACCACAGAAGCTCAATCCACAACAGAGCAAATGACAAAAACCAGGATAGAAATCCTGTCCAGGGGCACACCAGGTCTGCAGGCAAAAGTCATGGCCACTAAAAGTGAAGGGATGAGCATTTAGGACAGCAAGGACAGGTAAACAAGCAACAGGCTCAAACTTGGCACACAAACATTTGAGGGGCTGGGCTGTGTGGGGCCGGAAGTAATTTTTGCTCTCCTCATTTTATGATTCTACACAAGTTCGCTCCACTAGAAACATGAAAGAAAAACATCAACAACACCTCCCTGTACCTCTCTTCCCCCACCCTCACCCCGAAAGAAAGCAAGCCAAGACCAAGCAAGACAGAGGAAAAGCCTCAGCAGTGAAGGGACAAGCTCAAATGACACTCAGCATGGCAGGAGGAATCACAGACCCACTGTGAGAAGGGATCCTTCAGTGGGATCCCCCTGCTCCAAGTCCCCTGCCCACCATCATACCCAAGAGATTGGTGGGAAGTAGGTGCCTTGTTTTCGCTGTACAAAGCAAAGGGAAAAAAATGTGACACTGTTGGCCTGTCTCAGGATGTAGCTCCAGTCTTGGTTCTTTAACTGCTGTGGATGGGAGAGCATTGTAAGCTGGGGTACGGTGTTGGAATGGTCTCGGGGTGCTCAGTGAGGAGCTGTCACTTTAGGGTCCTACCGTGGTGCTCCCCGAGGTGCTGTGCTCCTGGAGAAACTACTGGGGCCAAGACCTGGGCCAGGTTTTAGTGCCTGTGGCTTTGCAGCAGCAGAAATAGAGGCTTGGGCCACAGTTTTACCCAGGAATGAGGTTTGCGTCTGTCAAAATTCTCTCTTATCCTGTTTTCCCCTTGCTTAGCCAAGAGACAGGCTGTTGGAGGGTTCTAGAATGTCTTTTATCATCGGTGCATCCTAGAAATGGGGCATTATGCTTTATGTGTTTATTGAGGGACAGAAAGACTGCCAGGATAAAGAGGCAGGTCAGTGTTTAGGTTTGAAGATGGAGAGCCTGGTTTGCACTGCTGCCGGCAGTCACCAGCAGTGCCACAGCTCCTGTCCTGTGTCCTGGTGGTGCCCTGTGCGCCTGCACCACCACAAAGCCCTGAACTGTGCTGGGAACTGGGCTCCTAAACTCACGTATATACCTACACCAAAAATGCATAAAAGGAGTACCACGTCTCCTCTCTTTATGAATGGCGCGGAGCTACTTCGGCATCAAGACATAAAATGCTTACAGTGAAAAACTATTGAGGATCACCAGTAAAAATAAAACACAGTCCTAATGCGTTCATACAGTTCCACATGACTGGATGGTGGAGCCACGTGGAGCTGAGAGGTCAGGCACAGCTTGGGAAGTGGGACAGTGAGATGTGGGCTGCAGCACCCTCTGTATTGTTGGCCACTCTGCAGCCACTTCTCACCACCCACATTTATGTGCATGATCAGTGTTCTTGCAGCCTTTGAATGCAGGACAGGTAGTGAATTCAAAAGTCTGTGTTAGATCACAATCTCTTCCATGACTCCCCCAATCCCATACACACCCCTGGGTTACGTGACTGCCCTTCCTGCACAGACAAAACTAATAACACTCACCCAGAGCCGCTTCCCTTGGCAGGAACCACCCGTGTCACCTGTGTTCTAGGTCTGCAGGGACACTCCCTGCACTTGGCCTGCTTAGCTTTAACAGAGGGGACGAGCAAACTCCAAGCTGTATTCCTGGGGCCTTCTCTCAGCTGAAAATGAGCAGTGCCACACTGACCTGGTTCCCCCACCCAATAGCACTGGTGCTGAACTGTCTCTGGACCTTTAAGAGTTCCCTGGGTGCTTCCACACTCACCTCCCCAAACACATGGAGCCTGGTTGAGGCTGTGGCTAGGGCTTTGTTTTCTTGCCTATATGTTTTACAGAGCTGCCTTTCTTTCCTCCTTTGCATTTGCAGACACTGGGCACCCTTGGGGTTATGAGTGGTGTGGGAGTTTCAGTGAGAAAGATTTACTGTAGAGATAAAAGAATCCTGTTTGACACCACAGACTCTGATGATGATTTTCAGTAGTATTTCTTCACGATTTAAGTTGTACTCAGACATTTTTCATAGAGAATGGATTTCTAGTCCATTACTTTCATAAAGTATTTCAATAGATCTCTCTTGAGAAATAAAACACGTATGGAAGTTTATCAGTGAAGATGTAAATCCTCTATTTGCCTGCCATGCCTTCTGCCTGACTAGAGGTAGGATGAGGTGGTCAGATTTGGTTCTTTAAAAAGCTTTTCAGCCGTACTATGAGGTAATAAAGGCACTTAGTGGTTTGTATTGTTTCCATTTTTCATATTGGTATCATACGGAGAGGTTTCAGGTAAGCTGTACTAGGCATTGACACAAGCCCTTTTAAATCTACACACATAATTCTGTAACATATCAACAAAATTCCCAGGTGCATAAAGCCTTTAGACCACAAACGAGGCAAGAGCACCGAGAAAGGAAAGCATATTTTTCACCACATGTTTTCAGCAGAATCAAAGGGCATGACTCAGTTTCCCTTCAGTCCTTGGGAGCACAAAGGACCCTGGTTTGCAAGTTGAGCAATAAAACAGCCTCGTCCCACACTCACAGCACCACCACAATGAGCCCTTCATTAGTCGCCACTTCCCGTCAAACTGTTAAAGGGGACACAGGTTTACCAAACAGCTAATCCTTGATAATGAAAGGTTTCCAACAAAGCTGCCTTTCCAGGGAGCCTGGGCACTTTCACATTAGCAAGAAATGAATAGACAAAGTGGTTCAGGAAACATGCCAAACAGTAGCTCATGCATTGAAACACAAAGACCTGCAGTCTTCAGGGAGCTAAAGAAAAATTACAGTAGTGTTTTGCATTCTTTCTTGTCATCATAATTACTTTCTCCTTCACTTTCTTTCATATTATTCAATGAACAGTCCTCCAACTACAGAATACATACACACTTGTCTCTTAGATTTCATTTGCAAATACTAATCAGTTTCTGGAGTACCTTATCCCACTCTCCACATCAGCCAGGTTCCCTCTTTTTGCTGTGGGCCTCTTCTGGATGTATGCCACTTACTATCAATCCCTATGCAACTGTAACATCACTGACTGCCACCTCTTCATTTCTTCAGGGTTTTGTTTTAATTGGGTATTTAACAAGTCAACAGTTGGATCTTTTCCTCCTGGGGTCTATTTTAAGGCGGCCTTGTTTAGTCAGATGCCATTAGGCATTTAAGATCCAAGATAAGTATTTTTCCTTTAAAATTGTAAAAGCAATGCATATTTGGATTTAGGTAAAGAATGTCAGGATTAGCATCACAGCATTAAATATAAGGGTTATGGAAACAGCTTTTCTTTTTGACAGAAGGACATGGCAAAACAAATTTGGGGCAGCTGAAGAACCAGTTCACAAGGGCAGAGGAGCTGTAGAGCAGACAAGTTGGAGTATGGAAGCACAAGCTGTATATAATCCTGAGTGCACGGTGCCACCCTTGGTCACCTTCCCTGCAACTGGTCAAGGGAGCAGGAGGAGAGCAGAGCTTGCGTGTGCTGTACTGTCTCGTAAAAGAAGCCACCTGCAGGAAGCAGTACTGGCCATTCCTGACTCACCCATCTCTCCCCTCATTTGTTCTCTCCAAGGGAATATGAAGGCGCTGTTGACTTCACTGCAGGGAGCACCTGTCCCTCATTCTTGTGTGCATGGTGGGGCAGAGAAAGGGAGCTTGTTGGAAAGGAGATAAGTGGTGTAACTCAGCACTGAAAACCCTTGAGACAGTACTAGGCTGACACCTGATGGTTCAAGTTCAAGTCAGAGGACAATTACACTACTGCTCATGCTGGCTGCTGACAGACAACTCCACTTCCCACAGCAGTAACTTTAAAGAAGGGGCTTTTATGTCGACACCCATCTGGGTCTAACCAGTTTATATTCCTGCAGAATTAGGCAGATCACGAGTTGATCTCCAAAAGTCCCTCTTTGGAGTTCCTTCCAACGCCTGGGTGCCAGCAGCCAGCAGAGGGCAAGCTGCCCTCACTTCATTTCCTTCAAAAATATCTGAGCATTTTTGGAACTAGGTCTGGGAGAAGACACTAACCCACCAGTGTTGGGAAAGAAAGATGAACCACACACCAAGTGTCTCTCCAAATCAGGCTTTTGGAATAACTATTTCAACCGAAATAGTCCTTTATCTTTCAAAAAAAAACATTCTTGTGAGACAAAGGTGACAAATCTCATTTTTTATTTTCTAAACTAAGTTGCAGTAGAAGGGTACTGTGATGAAACCTGCTTAAAGCTACAGGTACTGCAGGTCTGTGCTCACTGTATGATGCATAAGAGGGTTTTGTGCTGAGTGACCAGCCATAGCATGGTGCTGGTGGGGATGTGAGGCTTTGCCAGGAAGCACAGACACTTGGCCAAGAAACCTCCAGCTTGTAGGGCAGGTTGCTCAGGTGAGTAGCAGTCTGTTGAGCTCTGGGCTGAGCTGGACCCTCTGCCTGTAGGTGAACAGGCACAATTTGTCAGCTCAGTCCCCACATGGACATGGGCCTATCCTCGCTGGGCAACAGAGAGTGGCCAGGGCAGTGCACCACCATGGCATCCAACCTGCTGCTCTGGGGGTGCTCAACTCTTCTCTACCACATCCATCTCTGAGACATCAACCTTATCAGCAGCCACAAGTGCCTGTCTGCTTCTCCTCAGCCCATCCATCCTCAGGTGAGCCTCACAAACTCAGCTGAGGTGCAGAGGAGCTGCTGAACCCTTTCCTTGCGGCCTCCATCTTCAAACTGCTTGGGACTCACATGCTGGAAACCACCCAGCACTTTTCAGCTCTACATCCCTCTCACTCCCACCCATGACCAGCGTTTGGAAATAGTGGAATGTCTCTGCTCCATGACAGAGATGTACAAAATTGCATTAGTGCTTTGACTGAAAATACAGCAGAGAGAAAATAGGGTAGCTCAGGCTTCCTGAGAACACCCCATGTTCCAACCAAGACAAATATATCCTTGCCTCAAAAGTCCAAGGCAAAGAAGTGAGACTTGGGTCTCAATTTTTCTACAAGATTTTCTCCTTGTGGGGGGAACATATCAATCACTTTGAAGATGTAGGGACTGTGTCTGAGCAAAGAATGTAAAATAAGGCTTACTACGAGAGCAGTGTGATTTCTACAGCCCTTACAGCTATCTGAAATTGACCATTCGCCATACTGGAGTCCTCTCTTCCTTGTTTATTTGTCACAGTAAAGTAATTGAACCAAAGAAGTTATATCATTTTCTCTCTTGGACTAAATGAATGGATAATCCTCATTTGCATTTGGCAGGCTAACACAGACCATTCACAAGTCTTGACAGATATTGCATATAATGGTCTCTGTTTTGTTCAGCTCCACTGTCCAAATGTTGAAAGAGTCTCTACACATTACAGTCTTTTACTACAAGACAAAAGCTGAACTGTAACTGAGGTTTCACATCTATGCAGCATCTCTGTGCTCTGCTACACAATAGCTTGTTCCCCAAGAGACAGAACTGATGGAGCCTGGTTTCCTATGGATTTTTGCCCCCTAATATACCCTTTCTCACCACATTAGCTCCGTTCCCACCCATAAATGCTGACTGACCAGTTGGGACTTGACAATAAAAACATACATTTGGAGAGTTCCCTTGGTAAGAGCCCTAATTTGAATATTCCTTGATTCCTTAACTGCCAGTGTTTATAAAACTTGCAGAAAGCTTTGATATTCCACTAACTCTCTTTTAAATTTGGTTAAAAACTGTCAATAGTTTCAAAAGGTTATGCAATGAGACAGAGAGACACAGACCTCTCAACTGCTTCATTTCATTAGGAATTAAGCTAAAAACTTTCTAAAAAGGGATTTTTCAAGTTCTTCAGGACTGTGAAAGATGGTCCTTTGCCATTACAGGAGTCGGAGTGTAAACTCTGATACTGGGTACAATTGCATTCCCCCAGTGCCCATTTTGGGATAGTCAGGACCTCCAATAACCCATTCCTTTCACAGTTGTGATGGCAGCAGAGTTTGAGTTTACATGGATTGGTGGGCACATAAGGACAGAAACATAACCACACCCTCCTGGGATGCAGATTTTGATAAAAACTATTCCAACCCCACATGGGAAAATAAAATCCTACTAAACTCTGAGCACTCAAACACTTTCAGTAAGTGTCAATAAATGATTGGGAAGCTTGGCAGAGCAGAAAGTGGTGCATAACAATCTGTAAAGTGTGTGTGTTGTGTTTAATATGTGAATTAGAAAGGCTGGGCAGTGGCCACTTCCAAAACACAATTCTTTAATCTAGGTGCTGGAGGGAGAAAGCACTGGATTCTTAGGGATTCTCTTTGTCAAATGGTTGAGGGAGCTAACTTTATATATCTTCATGTATTTTCTGTGGTGTCTACTGCAAAACCTCACTCTGAATTCATTTTTACCCTGATATGCTGCAGACATGAGCATGGAATGAAGAAACATCAACAAGATATAGAAAGTATGAGTATGCTCACCAGATACAGACTTGTTGCAGCAGAATCTTCCAGGTCAGTGCTGCAAAATGGTGACACCAAACTGACACAAACGTAATGCAAAGTCTCAACAGTGCAATAGATCTAAGGCTCTTCTGAATGACTTTCCACCCTTCAAAATGTTTTCATCTGCATGATGATGATTAAAGTTTGTCTCCTGATGTACCTCCTGCTGTACACTAAAGCAGAAGTCTTCAATGGACTGTAAATCAGTGCTTGGAGAGAGCAGATTCCCTATTCTCTTTGCAACACAGCGTGAATAATTACATAGACTGGAACTGCAACATTCTTGCTACAAACAAGCAAATAAAATATGAAATGTGTGCTTTAGCAATTCATCCTCCAAAGATTGAGCTCAGGTTTTCCTAATTACAATTTGAAGTACCTCATATATTTTTACATGCTGTTTACAGTACAAAGTCTCAAAAAATGTTTCTCTAGGAAAACCTGGTGAAAATAGTAGATTAACAGCTTCATATATGTAACTTTTAAAGCAATATATCCTGCAGATTATGGATCGCAGTCATGATCCTGAGTTTGCAATGAGATGTTCCAGTGGCAACTAAGAGTGGGTATGAAATTATTCATCAATTTCACCTAACCAAGAAATTTCTAGTATTCGCTTCCTCTCTGTTATGAATACAACTGCTCTTCCCTGAATGCAAACCATAGACCACTTTTAGTTTTATTTTAGAAGGAAACTGAAACTGATATTCTTGTGTCACTGCATCAACGGTAGAAATTGTAGGATCCATCTACAGTGCAGTCACACTGCTCAGTATCCTGACTTGCCACCTAAATTCAAAACTAGTGGACAAATTCTGATTTGAAATCATCCTGGAGCAAGTATCTGCTGGGAGCACAACTTCCCCAGGGATCTTTCACTTTGTCACCTGAAGAAAGACAGGAACACAGGGAGAAGAAAAAAAAAAAAAAAGTCTTACGTATCCCAGGCCAGCACAGCACTGAGGAGATGAGGGATCTTTAAGCCATGCACTTTGCCCCCACTGAGGGACACTGCAATGGAAAGAAGGACAAGTTTGCACCTCCACACTCTTGCTACAAACTCTAGAGTGAGAAAACCACCACCACAAGCAGGCATCTCCCAGGAGGAAATCCTCCTCCTGACCATCCCAGTGCTCTTTATATGGTGCCCAGCACAGCCACAGACAGACATGTCAACACTGATGTGAAGCGGGGATACTGAAATGCATTTTGCCCCCATTCTGAAGCAGGAGGAGCTCCTGGGTTCCAGGAGGAGCACCCTGAGCAGGAGGTCCTACTTGCATACGCAGTGACAAGGGGGAGCAGGTCCCAAACGGCTGAAGGAAGCCAGGGCAGCAGTGTGTGAAGGAAGCAGCTCCCTGCTGCCCTCAGGAAAACCCCTTGTCCTCACTGGCCACGAGCCCAGCAGTTCACAAGGCAGTTTCTATAGAAAGTGATTCTCTGCACCAGGCAGGCACTGAGGACACAGCACAGGAACAGTTATCACAAAAAAGGAGGCGACAGTGATGCAAGCTCAAATGTCATGCTGTAAACAGGGGCTCACTGTTGAAGACATCTGCATCTGCCTTTTATCTACTACCTTGAATGGATGCCAAGGAAAAGCCTGGGCCTGAGTCAATCTAGACTGAGAATAGCTATAGGAAATAATATTGTGGTTTTCTTTTAGTCTTTGGGATTCATTCATTCCTAAAGTAAAGGATAGACAACATATGAGTGTTAGGTTATCTGCATTCAGTTCCTTGTTCTGCCTTAGACTTGCTGAATGACCTTGAGCAAATAATTCACTGTATTCAGCCCTCACTCTCCTTTTGCTACCTCACAAAAAGATACTGGAAGACTGAATGCATGGAGAAGGCACTCGGGCACCATGGTGATAAGTTCTACACAAAACCCCCCCACAACTCTATACAAAAAAGTACAGGCATGTTTAAAGGAAAAGATAATGCTCTCCAGATTCTCTATAAACTATGCTTTCCTGAACTTTGAGAAAAGCACATAGTTTATAGAGAGTCAGGAGAGCATTATCTTCTGGGTTTTATTCTTTATCATAAAAAATTGCAAAACAGCAAATGCTTTTTTATCATTCTCTTTTCCTTCTTTGCGAAGGATGTGGTTGGTCATCTTCTAAGTGCTGCTTTACCTTGAAAGCTAAATCAGGTTATCAGAAAGCTAAAGGTGGATTTTTTACATACCAATGTCATGTTAAAATTAAATTTGACCGAGGAAACAAACTCATTCTCTTGACTGCAGAGCAAATGCCCGAGAAGTGTAATCAATGCATGCAACAATTGCACCTGTTGTGAACTGAGATGCACATGCCACCGCTGCACTCTTTCTGCAACAGCCCTTGAAGTACCAGAATGAAAGCAAGTTCTAACTGCAGACAAATGAACCCAGATTCTCTCTTTGTTTGCAGAGCTTGCACTGACAGCAAACAGAGAATAACCAACATTACACTTCATCAATGGCACAACTTCAAAATGGAAGACAACAAGGATCAGTAGCACCTTTGTTATCACAATTCAGGTTACAAACACAGAGGGCAGATTATTTAGGGGGCCTTTTTACTAGTATTTAATCAAAGACAGCATCTGGTAATGCGGACAAAGGCTCATCTCTATCTACTAGAAATATATTTCATTTGTAATGGGAAATGTTGACTTTTGCACTAACAGTAGACACAGCCCACTGCCTGGGGGCAAGGATTACTGACAGTACTTTCTGCCCAGTCCTTTTAAAGGTGAGTACAGAACAGTGTCAGGGTATGTAACAGTATGCACACAACATACCTGCTGCCAAAGCCTGGCCTTACACACAGTTCTGGATGCTGGGGTTTTATTGCTTGCAGGCAGTAATATATTAAGGCTTTTTATAGAGTCCTGTAATAAAATGAGGCCCATATGAGTTCAGGGACTGCAGCTATCTCCAATATGAACTAAATCACTTGTTCAAACCAACAGCACAACAGTCTGAAGTCTGCAGACAGCCACTGGGAACAGTTGCTCTGAAAATCCACATAGCCCAAAATATCAGCCATTACTTCACGTCTGTTTGTCGGAGGGATTTTAAAAAATGCAATTATAACACTGTTGCCAGTGTAAAAGTTTTCTTGATCTTTCAAAATATTATTCAACACTCATGAATTCCAAAGGATGCTTCATTTGTTACACTGAATATACAAACTTGTCCTCTGTCCTACAGTTATTTAGTCTCCATGACCACACTGACATGGGACTTTACAAAAAAATTTTACACAGTTAACCCTGTGTTCACCTTCCACATTTGCTGCCAGGACAGAAACACACACTTTTTCTCCACCAAAAAAAAACAAACAAAAAAAACCCAAAAAATAAAAAAAAAAAAAAACTTGAAACAAATGTAGGGTTCTCATGTTTAACATAATACATTCTCAGTCATCATTATGAAATCTATCTTTTCTATCACTTTGAATGTCTGTGCAGCTCGTAGGGATAATCAGCATAATGAAGAATCCAGAAGGAAAAATGCGAGTGTATTCCAATTTCATTTTACTTGCCAAACACATAAGATGGCTTCAGGGGCACTTCATGTCTCTTTGGAGATTTTATATACAGTGTTTCACAACGAGGTCACTGCTCTTTAACCCACAGGCTGTCACTGCAGCCCCAAGAGAAGTCTGGTTCCCTAAACACTACATCCTAAAGCACAAATGAGGAGAGCTACAGGACAGATATTCCTGCTACATCAGATAGATTTGCTGGTGGTTGGTGTGAAGCTTGGTCCCAAAATGCTGATTTACCTTGCTCCATCAGCAGCAATAGCTAGAAACACATTCCATTCAGTATTTCCCTCTAGCACTGCAGCGATTGCTACAGGGTCATGTAAATATAAATGGGACAGGAAGGTTCTGCCAAGTAGAGGAATGGGAACTGTAGGCTCCATGTAAAGATTTCCTCTGTAAAACAATGATAAATACTCTCTAACCATGGCATAGTATTAGCCCTCCACCTCATCTTTCAAGTATGTCTCAGGTGTGTCAAAGACAGCTGAATGTCTTTGACATGAATGAATGACAAACTGGATGTAAATGTCATTGATTCCAAACTTATTACAAAACTGTGTCTGAGGGATCTCCCCCTTTCAGTAGCAACGCAGCCTTTTTACAGACAATGGCCAAAACACTAACTAATGTCAGAGGTCTGACACCTAACACCAAAAAGAAAGTACTTCCTGAGAAAAAGGATGGCATGTGGAGTCACTCCTCTGCTGTGTCAGGGACACCTCCCTCTCTGTCAGCTGAGGAACTGTCTCTCCTTGTCCACTTTCACTTTAACCCCTTAATTATGATTAAACAAACTTTCTCTGGCAGTCAGGCAGGTCCATTGTTTCACATGCCCTGTTCAGGAAGATGGGGAGCTGACAGCAGACCCCCTTGGCTAAACAAACCCCAGTTAATTCCAGCTTGTTATTTTTCACATCTCTGACATCATCTCTCTGGTTTGTGTCAGAGGACAGGAGCAGATTGCTGGTAACAGTCACAGTGCTGGCTGCTGAACAAGCCCTTGGAGACATGGGCTAAGCCATCAGCACCTGACAAAGCCCACACCACTCTGTGAGATGAACACACAGCAGCGCAAGGTGCTGACCAGGTGTGGCCTGGGTGTTGTTCCTTCAGCAGTGAACACTGCCAGCCACCACAGGCGCATTCAGTACAAAGCCAGAAGCACAGAGCAGGTCTGCTCCCCATGCAGCAACAGCTCCTCCCTCAGTGCTAAGGGCAGGAGCAGAACAGATGCCCACCTTCATGGGCTCAGTAACTTCCACTGTGCTTTGACTTGCATTGCTGACTCTATTCCTGCTCACACAGAGGCATCTGGCTTGGATTAATGATGCCTCAAATACAAACTGAGAAGAGACAAGAAGGATAAAGCTCGAGAGCTATTGACTTTCAATAGCCTTATTACAAGCAGGAAGCTGGACACTGAATTACTACCCATCAATTGCAAGCTCAATTCTTCTGCTAACACAGTCAGTTTACAACACAGTGCAGTCTCTGCTCTGTGGAAAGGGCACTGATTTGAACTGAGCAGTGTCATGGAAATAGGAATACAATTCTTTTGTGCCAAATGCCTTTCTTTCACCCTTCTGCCTCTTAGCTCCACCTGTCCAGTCCCCTCCTTTGAGACCTCTGACCTTGCCTTTTTGACCTGTAATCTCTGCTGTGATTGTTAATGTTATATTTATAATCAAAGTTACCAAATCAAGCTATTCCTTCAGTAACTCTTTTGTATCAACCTATATACCTGGACTCTATTATTCCTAATGAATTCAAGTGTTTAGACTTGCATATTTATTTCACAGTTCTCTACTGCTGTATTAATGACTGAATACAGCTTTAAGTGGACAATTCACATTTAAAAGGAGAGATTTTGTTATGATTTTTACCAAGCTCACTTTAGGGTAATGCGTAGGTATTGTGCCACACAAATCAAGCTGGCCTGCTCTCTTGTGTTAAAGGGGAATTGGGTATGGTCTGAGCAGTGCACACCAGCAAACGGGGGTTTGTGTGAAGTTTTTACATTTCTATGAGTCTCCCTGCTCACTTACTTTTGAATAGCATGGTATATGAAATCATGGCTGGCCCCTTCCATGCAAGAGGTCAGACAGGTCACCTACAGCTGTGCAAAAGATGTGGGTTTTCTCCTTTGGTCACAGGAAACCAAGGCTTAGTGCAACTTCCCTGAGTCAAATACACCTAATGCTTCAACTCCCTAGTGCCACAGCTTGCAATCATTAAAAGTATCCCAGAAATTAAAAGTACAAAAACTGGTATAAACAAAAATTTGGCAGTGAGGAAATCACCTTCTTTGGAAAGACTGTTTCGACATCTGACGACAAACTATTCAGATCCTGAATGGGAATCTCATTTCCATCCCAGCACTCTTTCCACTTGAGAGCCTGGAATGGGGGCGAAGGGGAGGTACAGGCAAGAAAAGTGACACCCAGGGGGAGAGACCTTCCAGAGATAATCAATGGCTTTGCAATGAGCAGCCAGCTCTACTGAATATTGATTAGCCAGTGCTGGCAAGCTCCGCTCCGGGGAGGTCAGAGCTCCTGCCAGCTGCCTTGTGTGAGCACAAAGGGAGCCTCGGCAAAAGGCAAATTGTAAATGGCAGGTTTTATGTGAGAGGCACCATTCAGGCCTCCAGAAGAAAAAACCCAGAAGTATGGTCACTGCACGAGCAAGCAGAAAGCAGCAGCAGTCCTGCTAACTTCTGTAATTACGCTGTGCAATTCCACGTTTACCCTAATAAACTTTAAAGATTATCACTTGCAAATATGCATGATTCTGTGAGTTGCCACAGGTTTCTCTTCCCTAAAGATTTCACAGAGATGAAATGGGGTGCTTTCACAGACATCTGCCCCCAGAAGCTTTGCCCAGTGTTACACCACAGTACAAGCCAGGTATGAGTACACATTTCAGGGTGATCCCATACGCTGGCCTAGGCCAGCTCTGAGCACACCTCATGCCCTTGAAGCAGCACAGCGGTGTGTTAGTACTGCATCCCTCTCACAGCACAACCTGTTTCTACTGTCCCATTCACTAACCAAGATTTTAGCTTTTTAGTATTTCTTTAGATATAAATTGTTAGATATTAATTTTATTATTACATCCATTGGTCGATATATATATAGAACATATACAGCTGAGGAAATTAGCTAGTAGTGACTAAGAGGATATCCTACCTTTTTAGAAGCAGACAGTCTTTTCTCATAGGCTTTCTGTGGAAAGAGAAATTGTGACAGTCAGGGAAAAGAGACCTGGAAATTGTGGTCTTAAAAAAAAAAAAAAAACCAAAAAAAACCCCAACAAATTAAATTAAAAAATAAAATTAAAAAAAAATAAAAGAAGAAGAAGAAGAAAAAAAAAGTTCCAGTTTCTGCCTGGTGTAACTCATCTGACTTCAGTGGGGTTGTCCCAGAGCAGATTCCTCCCTCTGTCTTTGCCAAAAAGAAAACAACAGGAGCCAGCCAAAGGCATCTGCTTTTGCATTTCCTCAGTGAATCCGTTCATTATACTCTCCTGATAGAGAAGTTGTAAACAAAGGCACTTCATGATGCTGCATCGTGCTATCCATAATTACATTGTATGTGCTTCATCAGCAGACATGCTTCAGGGCACACTGCAAAAGCTTTTCATGTATTCAGAACTCTTTCTGAGAGGGTGGGTTAAATGAAGAGGGGGAAAGGCTAAGAGTTAAAACAGGAAAGGAAAACCTAATTTAACCTAAGCAGTTACTCAGAGAGGAGCTCAGTATAAGAGGGAGGGGAGGAAACTATCCATACACACTGCAAAAAAAAAGGATGGGAGCAGAATTCCTGCCCACCACTACCCCAGTTAGTATGTGTGCTTTAATATCCGCTCCATTCCTCTTTAAAATCACACACCCTCTAAATCAGTAATCATGTTATGTGGTACTCCCACATGAAAATCTCACTCTGGACAGGGATTCAGAAGAAATTTTTAAAACAAAAAGTTTTGGAAGCTCACTGAGGCTAACTTTATATAAATGGCCAACCATGCCCTGACTTCATAGTGATATAAGTCAGGTGTAACTCCTTAAATTGTAAGCATTAGAAAACTCTAGTGTCAGATCATGAGCGAGTCTTAAACACTTTATGGCTTAGCAGATCAGCTAAAAGTGCTTGGCGGTACCTGGTGCAAGTCATTCTCTGAGAAAAATTCTGTTTATCTTGTGAGAATGTACTAACACTGTCTTGGATGTAATTAAGTCTAGCAGAATATAACATTTCTGCTGAGAACTTTGCTTTAAGAAGTCTGGAATCTGCCACC
The DNA here is from genome assembly GCF_029207755.1 of Chamaea fasciata. Lineage (NCBI taxonomy): Eukaryota > Metazoa > Chordata > Aves > Passeriformes > Sylviidae > Chamaea > Chamaea fasciata. Next base: position 3,326,104 of record NW_027094096.1, on the reverse strand, counting down.
AGAACATGTGTAAGTCACACCTGGTATAGAAATATTTGTGTGTGAAAAGAAGAACTTGGAAAAAGGAAATTCTTTGAGATAATCAACACCCAGGTGGGCAGGGGAGGTAGGCATTCAAGGGCTGGAAGCTGAGACTGGTCTGGAAAAAAAAGCACAGACAGAGGTAGCAAGCAAAGGTGAACACAGATTGGTGAAGAGACAGTGTTGCAGTAAATTCTACCTTGTACTACCTGTATAACCTATCACTGCTGTAAAATCAGAGCCTTAGGTTTGTTTGGGGTTTAATAGAAGCAATTTTTGGAAGTGAAAAGAGATAATAGAAGTTGACCTGTATCAAAATATACTAAAAATGGCACTTTACAATGTCAAATTGCTTTGAATGCTAGATTTCACTGTGGAACAAAACAGTTTCAAAGTGCACACATCAAGAGCACACTTGGATAGTTTAACAACAAACTGAAAGGTTTCTAAACTGTGCAATCCTAGTTCCAAAAATTTATTCCACATCCAAAGTTTGCCTCTATTATTGTCAGTTACGATGGAGGTAGAGACCATAAAAGAAAAAAATCAGGCAGCTCTTTTCTGAATGCTTGTTAAATAAAGTTTAAAAACTATCAGGCTTGTGTCACTTGAAAAGTGTTCACAGATGAGTGAATTACACAATTACAGCTGAACAGTAGCCTCTAGAAAGGGCTGGGCATCCACGTTTTCGTAGCCACTGCTCAAGGGACAATAGATGCAATATATAAGGGAGCAGCCCGTGACAACTGGGTACAGGTGACAGGGGAAGTAACCTTACTTTCTCACTGGGAAAGCCAAAAACTCTGCCTCACCTGGGCCCTTGGGGATTTGCATCTTACAGAGCATATCCCAATAATTCTCTATGAGGAGGTGGCTCTGAAAGGAGTGATTACATGGCAACTGTTTAAAACCTTGCCATAAGAACTGCAGACTTACTGCTCATGTTATCATATAAAAGTTGCTGGCATTTATTTCCCAGTCACCTTTTTCATGAGCTTGCCCTTCACAGAGAAAAAAGGAAGCCAGGAAAAGACATGAACAGTCATCTCCATGTCAGAAAACTCTCAGCCAAAGCTTAGTCATTCCATACAAATTCAGAAAGTTTGGAGACTCGTTTAGCTGGAGTTTCAAGGTTGTTCAACTCAGTGTAACAAAGAGGAAAGGATACCCAATGTCACAAATTAATGCACTACTACTTGGCAGCAAAATACAGTTGCTCCATAATAACTTTTGTAAAAGTCCACTCAGCATTTATAACAATTAGTTACTGTATTAATAAGTATTAATAACATCTTATCTAGCTATTTAACACAGATGTTCAAGTCTTTAACACTGACAAGATTTGATCATTCTGGATTACCAAAGGTTTGACCCTGCCATCATGGCAGGTGTCCATATTGTGGCTACTGGCACAAAGAAATCCCTCAGACCTGCAGAACCCAACTTGTGACTTCTATAAGAAATTTTCCCTAGACCTCACACTACACAGAATAGAACTGAAAAAACTTTTAGACTTATCTGAAGGAATCTACTTCTACAGGACAAAAAGTCTTTACAGGTTAGTTTTTGAAAAATTCCTAGCAATTCCAAGGAAGAGAGCAAATGGGCACCCTTTGGAATTATGTTGGCTTTCGCCAGGAAGAAGCCTATTCCGAAGAAAACTGGGCGAGATGCACATGTTGCCCCTTCAGCTCTGAAGTTTAGACATAGGGATGTCTATGATGACCCTCTGGCTGAACTGGAGCCCAAGCCACACATCCAGGACAATACACAACGCCCACCATTTCTGTGAAAAACCACTGAGAAGTGCAGTGGGCACCATCCACGGGGCCTTCAGCCACAGCTTCCCTCTGGGCAAGTCTAGGTCTGGGCTGCAAAGAAGGCTGAAATACAGAGCTACATGTGGCCAGAAGTGCTCTGTTTCAAGTGGCTTGGGATCAAATCCTGATTTGCACCCAAACCACATACAATTTCGGGCTTGCAGCTTAGCCAAGTGTTGCTGAAGGGTTCACAAACTTTAGTGAACTTGGCTTGAACTTTGCATTGGAAAGGAAAAAGTAAAATAGAACTTTCTTGTTGAAGGTTCTGCCTTAAGTCATTTTGCCCATCTCCAATACTGATGCCTTACAAAAAACCAGTTGATGTTCTATTCTAAACAGTGATCCCAAACCCCATTCCTTATACACATTTTCCCAGGTTTCTTTTTCTATATGGACCTTTCCCACCTCATGGGTTTCAGAGAAACTATGATCTTTAAGATGAGGAGGAAGAGTCTCAGCTACAGTAACACTGTAGTCTATGCATAACCTTTCTCTCACAGGAGTAAAACCCCTCCATCCCAAAAAGCTCACTTAAGTAATGATAACGTGATAATATTCTTTAAGATTTTCCAAGGCCAAATGAAGAGTTGTTCCCTATTTTTAAAGAAAGATAGAAAATAATATAATGGAAGAACTTGAAAAACTGATCACAGTCCTGAGTGGTGGTAAATCCAACCTTAGAGTCACAGATTCCATTATGTGCCTTTATTCATTAGTCTGAGATCTAGGTAGATAGAGGTTATAGGAGCTTTAAATCTTCCTAGCAGAAACTTAGGTTCTTAGACCTGCCACTGCAGGTCTGGGGAGCTTTAGGATAAACTGCAAAGGGGTTCATAAAAATGAGAAGAAGGGAGAGTGAACCACCTGTAACTCAAGGTAACTCTTGAAGCTGAACCTGTTCAAATAAATAGATTTTAATTTAAAGTAAAATTAGTTTATCCGTGAACAATGGAGTTTCCTGAAATTTGTTCTAAAATAGCCTTCAACACTATCTACTTTTCTCCATGCTCATTTTTAGCCTGTTCTTTCAGCTTGTTTCTTTTTTTTATAAAAAATTACCATTTTGTAGTGGCAGTAGCAAACCATTAAAATAAACCCCAACAGCTTCAGAAACCTCGCTCTGATATTATGAAAATAAAACAAACAAAGAAAAAGCCACTACTAACGTCCTCTAAACCATTTCACATCATCAAGGATCACATATTTGAAAACAAATGAAGTTATCAGATTTCTGAAGAACACATTTTTGATTCTGCACACTTTATCTTTATAAGCCAGTCACTTGAGTTCTGTACTTAACCTGAAGAACTGGCAAATAAAAATAGTTCCTGCCTCTAACCTTGCATTTTTCATGGGATGCTAATTCACTCCTGGTGGTGTTCAGGGGAGGAGAAAAGCAATATCAGGATCAAACACAACGTGTAAACAGCCCTGAGGCCCTGGGCTTTCCCCTTTGATTGACTGAAACAACTTCTCTCTGATAATTTAACAGAAGAGTCCCTGAATTTTTTCATAGCTGGTGTATATTTTACAACTCAGGTTCTGACCTTGTCTAGGTAGGTTTGGTTTTCTTGGAAAGACTTTCTGACAGCGAAAGAAAATGTGGTAAAGTCCCAGTGCTCTTGGTGCACTGACAGTGTAAGCAAGTTCCAGCTGACCAATATTCCCACCTGTTTCTGCCCTGCTTGTGGGACTGTGCTCTGAAACATGGAATTTCCAAGGAAGTGAAAATTTACTGGGGCAAGTGATACAGAAATTAGGTTTCCAGACATGTCTACTCCTCCACCTGTGCAACTCTTACAAGTGTGTGTGTGGGTGGAAGAAAGGGATTAATAAACAAGTAATTAAAGGTTGGAACTGCTCAAGGCATGAGCACCACCAAAAAAGGCACTTAAAAACCAAAAACATTTGCATAAGCTTCTCAGCGACGTCCTACCATTTTTTTTATTACATAACTCTAAAATACATCTAATCTGAAAACTTAAATGTTCCATTAATTTGGGATGTTTTTTAACTTGCAAATTGTAGGCGTCATTCAAATTTCACTTCCTCTTTCCTGCTGATGAGCAGGTCATTTCCCATTCCACCTGCTCTTTGCAATGCAGTGATAGCTGCAGGCTGCTGCCCAATCCAGAGACTTGCTGTGCAAGGCACACAGGCACATCTTTCCTCTCAAACAGCTGCACACATCCTGGTGGGAATAAGCAAGTTTTCCCTTAGGATGAAGAACTGAGGCAGAGATGAAGCAGTTTATCCAAGGCCCTGTTGGAAGCTTGAAGCAGGAATAGGAGTGAACCCAAATCTTCGGTGTGCTCACACAGGAGCGTGCACATTTCTCAGTCTGGAAAGGATGAACTGTACTGAATTGGAAATGTACATTTGGATTGAGCAGACGTGGGAAGATGGTGCTGTGGGATGGACATCAACCCAGTCTGTGCTTCCAGAGATCAGGGTTTGGATAAACACTGGCTCCAGCCTGCTGCTGCTCCCCTGGGGATCCACATTAGTAGTCCCCAACATAAAATAAACATCACTCTGCACGGAACTTCTGAACACAGGACCGTGGAGCCAAAGGTTCCATTCCCTCAGGACTGACTGATGCTTGGAAGCAAGCGGGATGAAAAAGAGCACACATCCATGGAAACAAGGATGTACGCAGGGCCCTGGTTTCAGCAAGATTGGAAATTCCATGGGATCACAGTGAGATCACTTTTTTTAAAATTGGTGCCACCCTGTGTTGTCACCCTCACAATTCAACAGGCAGTTGTTGTCTTCAGAGAGTGGCAAACACTGGTCTGATGGACAGTGGGAAACTTCCCACCATTTATGACCACTACAGTTCCCAGGATGACTTGTGTCCAGATTTGCTCAGAAAGCCTTTGCCTGCTTCTAGCAGCTAAAATGCAAATTTTTTTCCTCTTTTTTTTTTTTTTTCTACCCTTTCAATCTCTCTCTCTGGTTTGGGGGGGGGGGGGGGGGTTAGGAGGTTTTCTCCTGGTTCCATTGCATTTTGCTGATGTCAGTCCCCTTGCACTCTCTCACTGCTGGGCATCTTGGCCTGCTATTTATGTGGGAAGTGAAATGAAAGCCTGCACTTTTCTGAAGAATACTGCTATACTCATGCATTTTGAATTTTTATTTGGGCTAAGCAAAGAAAAAAGTCAATCCAGCAGCTATTATAATCAGCATCTTTTACAGGCTGATCCTAGCCCTGAAACTCTTGAAAGATGATTGACAAGTCCAAGGATGAAAGATTCATTGTTTAAGAACTTTCCACTGCAAATTGGTATTTCAGTTTTCCTCTGCAGTTATAGCACCTGAAAATGTGTTTCTTTTTTTTTTTTTTTTTTTAAATCAAAGCCTCGTGCAGTCACACACCTCCAGGAGCTGGGAATTCAAGGGAAAAAATGCCAATTCGAAAACTTCAACTGGCAACATTACAAAAGTTACTGTCTCCTGAGCATTGACATTAATATTTTTTGCACATTCTAGTTTATCACCCACGCACTTCTCACCACACCTTAAGAGCCTGGTCCCTCTTCCAGCTGGGAGAGACTGGCTACCAAACTGTACTAGGCTTGTCCATTGTGCTAATAGGATTACAGCAAATAATACCAGAAAAAAACCCTACTTATTCATATGGAAACAGCATTAATCCCTTCTGCCTGCCCCACCCCATAACTTTGTGTCTGAGCATGAAAGCTATCTGTCTGCTTTGGCAGCACAGAAACATTCACAAAATGTTTTCCAAATACCAGGATTTCTCGCCCCCCAGTTCTTTTCAGTTTAGCTCTGAAGGAACACATAAAGTATAAAAAAGACTATGACATTCTTTCCCATATAATTTAATATAGGGCAGTGATACTGCTTTCTGGGGAATGATATCAAAGATAATTACCAGGAAAAGACAGAAAAGACAGAAGGAGCCATAAAAATATGTATTTTTTATCCTGTTAATTTCCTGTCTCATACACACCACCAGAGTATGTTGCTAATCAGTATATGAGGTTTTAGTAAACAGCTTTGCAACACATCTTACTAGCCAGCTTCTTCAGGTGCTGTCCAGGGGATAAATTCACATCACCTGGACCATATAAGTGGATTTTATATTGACCTCGTCTGCCTCAGTTGGCCTCACTCATATTAACACACAGAGTCAGCTGGAATGGCTAAAGGAAATAGCAGTGCGGACTTCTTATGGTAGAATCTAAATGACAGTCCACTTATAATGACTGTAATCAAAGTGATATTATTTTCTGTAATCTACAAATAAACTCACTTAATTTGATCCAAAACAAAGCTATAAAACAAAACCTACATTTGATTAAGGGAAAAATGCAATATATCTATTCATATTCAAAGCAAAGGGATAAGAGTTGCTTGCTTTTTGTTTGTTTTTAATTATCCATATTACTCCACAATATTTTTTACAGAAATTTGGGTTAGTATGATTGAAAATTGATGGCTCTACAAAGAATAGCCTTTTTGCACGTAGACACACTTTTTGTCATTGCAAATGCAACTTTCCAAAAAAATCGAACTCCAGTGTGCAAAAAGAAGACTTCTGTTGTTATTTAGAAATGGAAATTGTATTTCACTCCTTGCTCCTGAATGGCAAAGGGAATTTTAAATTTTAAAATTGCCCTACCCAAGCATTCTTGTGGGTATTTATACATTTTGCTATCTGGCAACACCTTATTAAAGGCTTTTAACAGCTCAAATTCTTCCTTATCTGCCAGTTTCCATCCAGATTTGTAAATAATCATTCAGAGCACCATACTTGAAGCATCAAGTGAGAAGTTTTATTTCCTTCCAATACCAGTTCTGCTTTTCTTCCAACACAAAACATCAGGAGGAGAAAAAAAAAAAATACAGCACCTTCTTAGATTTCTGTAATAATGAGACACTTTCTAGGAAGAGCATCAAATATTCCAGAGTGCACAAGAAGTAATTTGTTCTCAGTCATCTGCTTACAGGTTCTTAATCCACCCTGTGTTCTCTGTTAGTCATGCAGGATTTCAGTCAGGTTTTTTTAAGCTAATCATCAAGTCACAATCCAGCAAGAAAGTTCTGCCCTGATTCATGAGCTGCAGTGCTGCAGGATCCTGCAGGTTTGTTATGGGAACTGGGCTTAAATTAACAGCATAAAGAAAATAATGCAGCCTCGACTGGTAGTGTTTTTGAGAACTGTGGTAGCTGAGAAAGGCAGTTCTGCCAAAAAGGAGCTATAGAACACATTCTCCTGTGTAAATGAACGTGTGATAATTTTAAGAGAACGAGGATGTTAACAAGGGATGTGGCTGGCTTTTCCAGCAATCACTCCCCAGGTTTATAAAGAATGTTTTGAAATCGTTCCGCACATCAGTCTTTCACAGCCTGCACTCTGAACACACTGCTTGCAGCACAGAGCTGGGTCCAGGAGATGGTTTGATGAATACTAAAGATACTGGAAATTTTTCAATTCCTGGTGTTTTGCAGTGGGGGAAGGAAGAAGTCAAAGTCCTCAGCACATGCTGAATGGTTTACACTGCCCAAAAAGAACTGAATCTCTGCCCAGAATGTGAAACCCATCTGAACCGAGCTCGTTGTCAGGTTCAATACATTCCAATTTCCCCCCTGATGTTTGCCACTTTCATTGCTTTGTCTCTTTACAACACTCAGCTCTACCCAGCACTGCAAGTACTATTCCAATACAAAACAGACTGTTCAAATATTTCTGGCCCAAAGGAATCCAGAAAATTGGAGCATAAATGAAAGGAAAACAGATTCAGAAATATTACCCCTAAACAAAACAAGCCCCATAGAACAGCTTATGATGTTTTAGGAGTTAAGTGTATCTAATCAGACTGTTTGCCCTCAGATCCTGACCCTAAATAAAATATTGGAAGTTTTGACCAAATGAGTGAAAGGAGGTTGATTTTTCTGGCTGAAAGCTTAAAAAGTCAGTGTTCCAAAGAGAGGGGGAATGGAACATTTAAAGCTCTCTGCAAAACATCCCTCTTCAGCTGTCTCAAGTTGCACTTCTTAAAGCCACTTCTTGGCTTTTACTCTGAGGACTGAAGACAAACAGTAGGCTTCAGTGGAGTTCCATTAATAGCCAAACAAAAAACACTTTACTGAGAAAACATGTATTTCTGCAAGCAGCTGACCCAACAGAGTCCTCTTTCCTACAGCTCTGCAGTTCTCCAGTGTGGAAATGGAACCATTTTACAAAATTTCTGACGTTTAATAAGGGACAGTTTTATGAAGGAGCCTTTCCCTCAGGAGGAGCATTAGCTAAGTCTATTTTCATTCCCCGACTACCTACTTGTGAACTCTGTTTACTTCTACCTCATTCAAATTTTGCTGAGATTTGCCAGAATGTTTAAAAGTTATTAGGAAGGAGTTAGAGATGCAGCAAGACCACATAAGCATATCAAATAACAAAAACAAGCAAACAAGACTACAACCAACAACAACAGTACAACCAACAAAAAAAAAAAAAAACAAACAAAAAAAAACAAACAAAAAAACCCATAAAAAGCCAAAACCAACCAAACAACAACAACAAAAGAAAACAACCCACCTTGTAATTTCCAACAAACTCTTAAGGTAGCTGGAAAATAGATGTGAAGGGAGTCAGCCAGGTCCCCTCACAGAATTTTTGGTCCAAGTGTGACCTGTCCACTGGTTAAACCCATGTCCCACATTCTGTACATCAAGTTCCAGCTCCTTCCGTAGTCAAAATCTTCCCCTGACCATAATAAGCCATGTTGAAAAAGAACTCAACAAGACAGAGGAACCTCAAATTTGGTTTTTCAGACCCAACGTTCTCATGCTTAAAACTTACAGTAGTTAAATGTTCTCACAGAGTACCTGGGGAGTGTTAAAACCAGAGCAGCAGCATGTTTGGCAGGCAACACTTCCATCTAACCCCTATAAAATAGTTAAAGTCTGATAGTCCTCTCCCCCTTCACTGGATCATTTTCTTAGGGGCTGTCCTTTGGAATCCAGAGAAAACTCTCTCCTGAAGAAACCACCTGTGTCTTGGAGCTTCCAATCTGTTGGTATGGTAAACACAAGGGTCACCTCCAGAAGTGGCCACACTATCACTGAAGATCTTTTAGAAGTCAGCAACTAAGAAAGGGCTAAAAACTGTCTCCCTGCACCCCTTTGTTTCCCTCAAAGGGGTGGCAAAAGAAGACATGTAATCCTCCTATATGATTACAGGCTGATGGGCAGAAAATTCATTCATATTATAGGAAAACCAGGTTTCCTCTTTCCCCTTGTGCCTGTTGCACAGGCTGACCTTACCATTGCCCATAATTATGGAAAGAGAGTCCAGCCCTACAGCATTTATAATCAGCAGAAAAAAATCAAAATAAATTAAGAAATAAAGTCAAACAAATTTCCTAACCCCTTTACAGGCAATGAGCCGAGCCAAGGACAGCAAGATTATGAACACAGAGTGAGACATCTATGAAATAGCTAAGAGTTAAGTCCCTGTGTCCTAAACCATAGGGCAGTGGTTTAATCTTTCACCTGGGATCCATTCTCATAGGTTTACATGGCATGTAGAAGTTCATAGCCAGAGTAGTTGGAAGCTCAGTAGAACCCAGTACTCAAAAATACAGAGACAAGACAAGAAAGTGAATCTTGACAGATCTCTCACCATTATTTTTCCTTTTGTATAGATTTTAGACTGTTAAAAAATACCAGGTGAGCTGACAGAAAATGCTTGAGGTACAGTAAATAACAGGAAAGTCACCAGCTGGTTTTGATATTCAGAGGTACAGAACATTACTGAAGTATTGTAAACTATTGAAACAGAGAATCAAATCAACTAAATTTATGTTAAATCTGAATTAAAGAAAGATTTGAAGTCTCTTCCCTCCTCCCCACAGGTCACAGTGACCCCTGAAAATGGACGCCTCCCTCAGGGAAACATGAGTGGGAAATTTCCCAGGTGTCAGTCTACAAAGATGCTTCTTGAACTCTGACATGCTTATTGCATGTGTTCTCATGACACATTGGTGGAATTTGATTATTTTGTAACTAAACTTTATGTCAAATGGCACGAGAGCACACTCGGATTGGTTTCTCACCTGCTAAACACAGTCCTTCCTCATTCTGTCCGTGTTAATTTACAGAAAGGTGAGCTCCCTGACACAAAGGACACGTAATTCTTTCTGGGGGAGCATTGATAAGGAGTTGTAAGGAATCACTGATATTTTCCAGGTCGTGAGCACCTTGGGGCTGTCTGTAGCCAAGAACTGGAAGCATTTGGATGCATAGGGGATGTACACAAGCTGTTACAAAGGGTGCCTCTGTGACACAGCAGCACCATTTCGGTGCTGCTGGCCTTCCCTCCCCTCCCACTACAGCAGGATTGCTGAGTTCTGCCAAGTTGCAGAACCTGAGAAAAAGCAACACTGAGCTGCTTTTGTTCTTGTGAGGGGGAAGGAGCAAAAAATTAGCACTTTTTGAATGGATTAGGACTTGGAAGAGATTTAAGTCATGGAAGAGTGTCAGGAAATAAGAAAGTGGGGTCTCAAATCTGAACGGGCTTTAAAAAAGCTCAGCAAGAAAGAAGCAATAATAAATTAGAGGTTTAATTATCCTCTTGGCTTAGCTGAGGCATTGTACGGTTCTCAGAAAGCTTTCTGAAGAAATTAGTGATTTTAACAGAAGCTACTTTACCTCTCCTCACTCAGCTTTATAGTAGTATGAATTGTTCCTTCCCAACACAAAAAACTTAAATGCACTGCGCAAATGTAAGGCCATGTGCAAGCACACAAAATCACAGACAGAAACATCTCTTCTAGCTTATGTACTTTAAAAACTCTTCCTGTCATCTAAGAAACTATCCACAAAGAAATGGAACAACCATTTATTCCACAGGATAACTCATGCACGTTGTGCAAAATCATTGTTTGCAGACCACTCGACATTTTGTGCACACTTCACAATTAATCTACAAAAAAAAATCTATGCACAGGCACTGAGTCCCAGGGACTGAAGTTTTTTGCACACACCCAGACCAACTACTAGATTTGTAGCCACAAATGAGGTTCTGCCTCTTTCTGTAATACGAGTATGTCTCTTAAAACTTACAAACTCAATGGCTGCAAATAGTTCAAACCACAAGAGAACCAATCAAACCAATCAGCAACCAGACAAGGTGCAACCTTCCCTACCCTGGATCAGCACTCCTCAAAACCATCAGGACGTGTGTGTTGACCAGGACTCTGCCTCACAGGTTGGCTCTGGCATCTGCCCTGGGGCTGTTCACTCCACCCGCACAGCTGTGTGGATTCCTACCCCTTTTCAGTCAGCCTCCCAAAAGATCCCTGCAGAAAAAATAACAGGAAAAAATCCCATGAAAGGGTCTCTATCTGCCCCCTAATGCAAGCAATTGGCACCACAAGATAAACGCTCCATACAGACAAGAGCAAAGACACTACAAATATGGAATATGTGTGGAAACAAAGCTCTCCAGCAATCCAACACATAACACCGTTAGTAGTGTTCAGCTTACATTTTGATGTTATATTTTTGCATAGCTATGCTGTCAAAAAACCTGATGCAGCTACTGCCCCAAAGCTGCCATGCACACAGAAGAGAGGGCTGGCTGCTGCTGAGGCACCAGCTGGTGCCACTCCTGTGGTCTCCACCCCATCATCACCACCACGGATGTCCTCTGTCACACACTTGTGAAGAAAACAACAGCCAGTAAAGATTGCCTTGACATTTTTTTTGATCAGTATGGTGATCTTCCCATTAACTAAATGCCTACCACGGTAAGATCTGAATGCAGAAACAGAGAAACAAAGACCTATTACACATTCTGAATTTACTGATACAGCCATTGTTACACCATTGTAACCAGCAGTGTTTGAAGCTCAAATATCTCAGTGATTTTCTGATTAAACCTAAAACCTTAAATCATATCCCTTTTGTAGAATTCAATGTTTCTTTGCTTGGATCTGAACATTACAGTAGCTTTCTGCAAGGAATGAAATGGAATGAAGTATAGCATTTATACCTGGTCCATTCATTGCCTTCTTGCTTCCCTATCCAGTAATACATGAGGCAAAAGTATTCTTATTAGATGTGGCCAGATCAAATTTAAAATAAGTCCCACCAAAACCTCAAAAACTCCATTATATTTGACAGAAATGTTCCAAATCCCCACCCAGTTCTTTACTTTCATAAGGTTTACATTTTCAGGGTTAAAATACATTCCAGTGCTCATCCAACATAAGAGATTAATGTAAATCAACGAAGCACATGACAAGAAATTGCACCTAGAAAATAATCTAAAATCATCTTGAAACCTTTGCAATTGTGTAACAGTGTAGAGAGAGAAACTGGCTAGCAATTACTAATGTATTGCTTTGTGTAGTACTCCATGAGTAGCCCCCACAAGTTCTCCCTTGTTGGATCACCTGTTTCTGGGTGCAATGTCAACATTTACAAAGCTCCTGCTACTAATAAACCATGAAGGAAACTGCATGGTACATAGTAATGAATTCTCAAATGCCTCAGCAGGGATCTTGATCAATTTATATTTTAAGCACATAGGAAGTTAACTAAAAATATCACAGACTTGTACTAAAATTTCTTACCTTGCAGAGTTGCAACAAGAGCCAGCATGTCAGGTACGCTGTCTGAGTGAATTGCACTCTCATATAGTGTTCAGGCAAACAGGTAAGGTACATTTGCCCCAAATCCAGCTCTTCATGGACACCACTACTGCCAGCATTATAAATATCGTCTTCCCCAGCCTCTTGTCTTCCTTTCTCTTCTTCTGCTGATGCACCCAAACATCTATTGAACTCCATTTTAAAAACGCCTGTCGTGTCACACCCCCAGGCCCCCCTCCTTCTCCACAAAGCCCTGGTCTTTCCAGAGACAACTCAGGAAAGCTTTAATTTCATATCAGTAATGATATTCCCTGATCCTCCACAAGTATGTAGCCTTGTCTTTAAGCCAACCCAGAAAGTTCAGGCTGTGGTAGAATAAACTTTCTTTAAACTGTATTGGCTTTTTGCCTTTCTCTTATTAAACAACCAAATGTGTGTACAGCTACAAGACAAATATAGCACCAGCTAGCCTTGTCATACAGCACAAGAATACTCCTGCTGTTGCCAAGAGAGGAGAGAAAGATCCCATTTATTTAAAGAGCAAGTCCTCGGCACCAGGACTTAGTTCTTTTGGAGGAGGGAAAAAGATGAAGAATCTGTTATCTTTGAAAACTTTTTTTTGTCAACTGTGTTTCCTCAGAACAAATCCCAATTCTGTAAAAAAAAATGTATGTTCTTACAGAGGAGGGCTTTTAATTCCAGAGACTTCCAGCCACAGTAATTCATTGTTTGAGATATCACAGATGCCAAGCTTGTGAAGACTACAAATTTCAAAAGAAAAATGAGGTCTTGTAGATGGCTGGGAGCCAAGACATTCTGAAATAATGAACAGGCCTTCCATAGGCCAAAACATGAAGGAAATATGCAAGAGATTAAGTAATTTTTAGTTCAACATTAAGCAGCTCATCTCCTCTTTGTAACAGCTCAAACCTGTACGTTAAGAAAAATTTCAAAGACCTTTAGCCTACTCTACTGACAGTTAGAAAAGACTTAATATTCAGGTTTAATTGTTTCAATTATCAAAATTCAACAGCACCAACAACTAAAAGGCATTCTTTTAATAAATAGGATTAACTTGACTGGTTACTTCATGCAGAAACTTACACTTTCTACAAATTATTTCCACAGAGAGGAGTAAAGGAAGACATCAGTGTGGTTTGCTGAAGAATTAATCAAGAGTTCCAGTGTCTTGGAACATCACCCTTTTTAGCATATAGGGGATCAAACACCCAAAGATTCCACCATCCTGAACCACCTTCAAGCAGCTCACGGCAGTTATTCAGTAAATGCTTACCAACCAATTTTACAATCTTTAATCATATTAAACATCACCTTGACCTAATCTCAATAACTTTAACAGGGATTCCTGAGTCATACATATTACTATTATAATGGGTGTTTCAGAAAACAAAAGGTAAAACCAAAATTGCTACACACCCAATATACAGCCTGTCCACAAGAAATGGCAAATGAAATGCAGAAACCATACACATTTCTTTTGTCTGATATACCCATGTCTAGCTCACCTGCTTGGTCTGATGGGTACAGCTGCCACTATTTCCCTCTCTTTTCATGTCCACACAAATTTGAGAAGGAGAAAATACAAAGAATTGGACAGGCAAAGCTTCCTGAGATAGTTTGCGAGAATAAAAGTGGGACACCATTTCTCTTCTTGCAGGCAATCCTGAGTACAGGTGTTGAAGGCAAGCTGGCTCTAGCAACTGCAAAGGAGTTGGACAGCATCCCACTGCTCACTTCTCCTGGCCACATCCCTCTGCTGTCAACAACAGGAGCCTACAATTCCCACACAGTGCTCACTCTGACATAACGCAATTTCTGAGTAATCCTCAGCAGCAGTCCCCGGGTTTTCCCAGCTGCAGGGGATTAGGGTACCGCTCATGGACCCAAATGCCAGCAGGCAGGGTGTGGCAGGCTCCCCTGCACAGGGACAAGCCAGCACCGCTCAGCCCTCAGCATGAGAGCAGAGCAGTTCGTGGGGAGGGAAGTTGCACAGCTCCCGCCTGCTCTCCTGTCCCCAGGGGTGAGAAGATTACTGCCATTGTTTGGGAGCAGCTGTGGCCGTGCCAAAAGCCTGCTCACTGTTGCTGCCAATTCTAGACACAGCTAAAGAACACTTGACATAGAAAATGATAGGAAAGGAGAAGTCAAACCAAAGAAATGTCAAGAAGCAGATGACTGAGGCATCTTATAAATTTGTAGAACAGTGTCAGCTGAGAAGATTACAAGGGTGGAGGCCAATGAAAACTGCATATATTACTGAGGTATTTTCTCTTAGTCTGTTCCCAGAAGAACATGACATTGCCACACACTGACACAGTCATATTATTTTCTCTTTACGTTGCCTCCCAATTCTTTGATTCTGACCACTAAGAAGTTTCTGCATGAGAGGTTTTCAACCCTAGTATTTCTTCTCTAATCCTTGGTATTCATGATGTGAATAGAGATATGAACCAACAAAGACAAGTCTGCCTAAGTTATTTTCCAACCCTGGGAGTGCAAATGAAATGATAGTTAAAATAAGATCCACTTACTACATCCTTCAGATAGTCAGCATTCACATTCATTCCCAACATTTCTATCTCAAGCAGAAGCCATGACAGCAGTCCAGGACAATAAATCACACAGATATGGACCAAGTCTTAAGGGTCCATGATCTGGAACCCTTATGGGGAGTTAAAAAGCAATCTGCATGCAGTGTCCAGATACTGGGTTTGCTTCTTTTCATAATTGTCAGTATCTCAAATGGCTTCAAAATCATAAGATAAAACAAGTATTCAAAATAATAACTCTGTGTTATATCTTGATGAGAAATTTTTGCAACTATGAAGAATTAATTTTAGCACCACACTGGGATAAGTAATTTTCCCTTCACAGCCTGTAGTCACAAGTCAAATTTTTGTTTTGTGTTGATCTTGATTCACATTTGGAAACAGCCTTTCTTGCCAGATACAATTACTGAGCAGCTCCCCCAGCTTCATTAGTACAAAGTGTAATATAGAAGGATGGGTCCATCTTTTTTGTTTTGCTATTTTGAATTTTAAAAGATTCATAGCAGAAGCATATTACACTCCAGAGGAGTGCACGTAAGCTCTTGGCAGCCAAGACTTTGTTCCCTGTTCAGTTCTGTTCAGCCTGAAGAACAGCTGCTTGCAAGAGTTCTAGATAGGACTATAATTGCCCATCTCAAGATTTTAAAACAACCAACTCTGCCCCCTCAAAAAAAACCCCAAACAAACAAACCTCCCCACCCAAAAAAAGCCCACAACAAAAACCTGAACAAACCAACCAAAACAAAAGTGCTCAACTATTCAAACAAAAAAGCCTAACAAACACCCAAAGCACCCCACAGGTTTTATTTCTATTGTCCTCACCTCTACCTCATTGTCCCATGTGTTTCTAAGCGTATTGTAATAAGACTTTCTGCAAAAGCAGCTCAGAAAGTAACTTTTAAAATCTTGAAGGCAGTGTTTTTGTAGCCATCCTGACTTATCCCTGACCTGTTAATAACCTTCACTACTACTGTAGCATTCAGTAGCTACAGTCTGAGATATTTAAGTGATCAAACATGTTTGACATTGAAATGGTAACAATTCCACACTAATAACTGGAAGCTGTAGAGAGGAAGCCAAGAAATTTCAGAAGAACGGGATTTTTGAAGGGCAAGCTGCTAAAAGCTAATGAATTGAAATGTGAGGTAACAGGTTGTTACAGGGGAACCATGATGTAAAGCAGCTGAGAAGCTGTTTCACGTATGAAAAACAAACGGGTAACAGTCCTGGGATGTCAGTGTACCTGATCATCTAGCTTAAGAAGGTATCCCACAATGAGTGAATTGTTTAAACTTTATGCTTTGCCTGCCAGATTCTACAGTGGTATATTTTTGAAGTGGGGAAGCAAACACAGCACTGATATTACACTTCCACCTCCACAAGCTCCAGCAATTTTACTTAATTAAAGCTCAGTTTAACTCCATTTTATCCAGCTGACTGCTCAGCCCTGGTGTTCCCCCAGCAGGTTTGTATAGCTGAAACAGATATCTCAGCGTTGTGTATCATGGTAAAGCTCCAGTTCAGAATGATTTATAGTAAATATCTAACTGCATATAGATTACCATTTGAGTTTATATGTACATAATCTATATATATTTACACTACTTACCAGGGGTATGTAGCTGATATAAGCAGGTTTTAGGTTTGTAATGAATGGTCACGGGCTCTATAATGCTCACTTGAATGGCCCACTGAAATGGCAATAAACAGCATTTTAAACCTTTATAAACTGTTCAGAATCTATATAAATAAAACCTTCAAACAGGCCCATTTCAGTCCTATCATAACTTATTTTTCCCTTTATCAGACCTAGATCTAGCAACAACAGTAGCAGACACTTTTAAGCTGGCACTAATATAAATGGTGTCTAGAATGTTTGCAAAAAAATAACTCTAAATCATGCCACCTCTCACTGCAAGTTATTCCTTCATTAGCACTATGGAGATTTTTCTACTGTCTGCCTTTTTTTTAACTGAAAGTTTTTTTTCATTATGATGTCTTAGATACAGGCGAGAGACTGAAATCAATCCTTCCAGGAGGAGAGAGCTTAGGACATGAAAGAGAATGTAACCCTGTCTGTTCCTGATGAGGATTTCACTTCTTTATTAAGTGCCAGAGCATTGTCCTTTCCTGCTCAGTGACCACAAGCCGGGAGGGTAATGGCTCCCCTCCCACCATCAGAAAGGGGTTTCTTCAATCTGTATTTCAGAACATTCTGTATTTCTGCCACAATTGTGATGGCGAGAAATCTGTTTAAAACAAGAGCCCTGGCTCCTCAAAAGTTGCTTGATTATGCAGAAGGAAGCATTAAGACAGCATCTCTCTTGTTTAGAGGTACCAGTTTTATCATGAGCAACACTGGCCCTCCACACACTTTCCAGTATTTCTGCAGCTGCCTCATGGCTCTCTTGAAATTCCAGGGCCTCTCATCCTCCAATCTGGCCTCAATCCCCTCTCCCCTTTAATTACCCAAGCTTTATATGCCTTAGGAAAACAGGATGCAGCAAATCTACTGGGAAGCTGTTGTCTCTCCTGCCTTTCTCACTGCCTTTTGCTAAAAGATTTTGATTTGTTGCTATTTGTAGGCCTAAAGCCACTAGAGTTTTGAGTAAAAAAATGTATTTTGGCTACAAGAAATCCTAAAAGGAACTAGAGGGGAGCCCTAGGCAGAATTCTTCAATGGTCTGAGAAATCCCCCCCAAAAAGTTGAGGACACATGATATCTGTGATTATTTTGAACCTGCTGGCAATCCTGCAGTAGTGCTGACATTAATTCAGCATCTGAGAAGGCAGAAAAGCCCCCCTAACCTGCACAAGGGGGAGATGCACCGTAAGTAACTGGGCTTCTTGTGCTATTTGATGGACTGTTTCCATCTGGCTGGACTATTTCCCAGAACACTACTCTGAGCTTTGTAGCACTTTGCACTTACTCACAAATGCACAGGAGTATTTAAAACTGTTCCTTGCATGAGTTAATCATTGCTGGATGGCCATCCAACAAAGCCTCCACTGGGATGTAAAGAGCAGACATCTGCCTGCATGGAAGTGAAGGTGTGGCGTGTAAAATACCCGAGATGGTGCTAGTTAACTGGTGTGTGTGCCCAGAGGAGTAAAGCTCCAGACTCAGCTCAGGCTGTGCAAAATCCACTGAGAATTCAAGAAATCCACTGGAATTCATCTGGTAGCAGGCATGCATGCAGATACATCAGCAATATCAGCGGGTGAAAAGCCAGGATGAGCAGATCTCCACACAGTGTTCTGGGGAATGTGCAGCCTTTGTTTGCATTGAAGCAACATTCGCCTTTCAAGTAAGGGAAGAAACTGGCTGCCATGAAAGATGCGGGGCTGTCTCAGATGAAAGCCTCCATGAGTTTAAACCACGGTTTACCTAAATGCAGATGACCAAATCTGTAGTTTATGAGAACAGCAGAAACCACATAAGCCTCAAAAAGTCAAATTGGGAAAACTTTTGAGAGAAAACAAGCTTTTTTTAGCATATTCTGACACACGCTGCATGAGATTGGGTCAGCAATGTCCCAGGAATAGGAGTTCACTCTGTGCTTACACATTTGGTTCTTGTCCCAGCGAGTTTGGAGAGGTGAGAAAATGAAAACTGGCTGTGCTGTAAGTTAGCCAGGCTCCTCTGATCAAGGAAGTTCAGCTCGGGTTTCAACCAGCAGCTTGTGGTTTGGCATGAAAGAGACTATTCCAGCTCATGGCAGGATGTAAACACCCTGGGCCAGCATTACTCTTCTTTGGGAGACCTCTGGCCACCTGCTCAAGCATTCATCCTTAGTCTGAACTCATTACAAGTGCCCTGGGATTTGGTGTGGAGGAGTAGCAGTAAATACATGGTTTTTTCACTCTCTGAGATAGCTTTGAAATCATTGCTATACGTGCCAGGAGAGAGGGGGAAAGTGAGCACGTTTTCACACACGCCGCTGGGCCTCATGCCCTTTTACCTCAGGTCTCCCAGCCTCTCCCACCCCAAGCTACCCCACACAGCCCTCGTGCTCCAGCCAGAGCAGGGCCCTGAAATTTGCTGGCAGATCCCCAGGACCTCCAAAACACACGCTCTCACAGATGCTGCTGGCACGCGAGAGCCTTACCCCAGCCCAGCACTGTGCTCTCGTGGGGCATTCCAGAGCAATCCCCCACCCCACCCTCCTGAGGGGCTCCTGTGCAGCCTTCCAGAGGGGCTGTGGGGTGAACTCACTCCCCAGTGACGTCCTGGGAATCATCGTATTAAGTAAGTTGGAAAAGACCTCTGAGATCATTGAGTCCAACCTATGGCCCAACGCCACCTCGTAAACTCAACCTGGCACTGAGTGCCACATCCAGTCCTTCCTTAAACAACTTCAGGAGCAGTGGTTCCACAACCTCTCTGGGAAGTCCACTGCAAGGTCTAATCAGCCTTTCTGTGAAGAACTTCTTCCTAATGTTTAACCTAAACCTCCAGCACAGCTGAAGGCGATGTCCTCTCATCCTGCCCCTTGTTTGCTGAGAGCAGGGCTGGTCCCCACCTGGCACAACCTCCTGCCAGGGAGCTGTGCAGAGCCATAAGGTTCCCCCGAGCCTCCTTTTCTCCAGGCCAAGCACCCCCAGCTCCCTCAGCTGCTCCTCACAGGACTTGTGCTCCAGCCCCTTCCCCAGCTCCATTCCCCGCTCTGGACTGGTTCCAGCTCCTCAGTGTCCTTCCTGAATTGAGGGGCGCAGAATGGGACACAGCACTCGAGGTGTGCCCTCACCACTGCCCTGGTCCTGCTGGTCACACCACTGCTGACACAGGCCAGGTGCCACTGGCCTTCCCGGTGACCTGGCACACCTGGGCTCGTGTTCAGCCACTACTGACCAGCTGCCCCGCGGGGGACCCAGTTTCCTCTGGGCCGCTTTCCAGCCCCTCCATCCCCGACCCGGAGCGCCGCAGGGGGCTGTCGTGGCAATGTGCGCCATTGGCCGTCTTGTACCTCATGCTGTTGACCTCGGCCCATCGATCCAGCCCGTCCAGATCCTCCTTCAGAGCGCTCCTACCCTCCAGCAGTGGAAGAGCCGAGTCCTCTGCCCCGATGCTGCAGGGAGCTGCCTCCCCACAGCGCCGAGGGGGCGGCAGCGGCCCCGCCCGGCTGCGGCCCCCGCCGCTCTCGAGGAAGCAGGAGGTCGGCACCCCCAGGCTCCTTCCCAGCCCATCCTGCAGGAACACCAATCCCTCCTGCTTAGCGCCTCTCGGGGTTTGGGGGCTTCGTGGGGAGCAGCGTCCCACCGGGGAGTGCCGCGAGGGGAGGGCGGGCACAGGTGCGGTGTGGCGGCGGGGGACACAGGTGCGGTGAGGAGCAGAGGGCACAAGTGCCGTGAGGGGCGAGCGGGCGCAGGTGAGGTGAGGGAAGGCACAGGTGCGGTGAGGGACGGGCGGACACAGGCACCGTGAGGGGGGGAGGGCACAGGTGCGGTGGGGGGCAGGGGGCACCGGTTCCGAGCCGATAAATGCCCGTGGTGGAACAGAGCTGGGTAGTTTGGTTCAAGGCCCGTGTTGGCGGCCCCCGGATCCGGGGCTGCCTTGCAGGAGCAGCCCCTTGGGGAGGTGAGCGGTCGGGTGTGAGCCTTGCTCTCTACAGCTCGGCAGAGCCTCTCGAGTCGCCGTGTTCAGGTGAGCACTTCAGGCTTACCGGGAGCCGCGATAGAAGCTGGGACCTGGGGCACAAGCTGCTCAGCTGGAAACGGTTGGGGCTGTTTGTTTGCAGGAATTGTGTGACACAGGCTGAAGCTGTCCGTGTGTGATCGGCTGAGTGTGCCGTGGGCGGGAGTCACGCGTGTCGGAGAGCAGAGCATGGTCCTGCGGCGACAGGTGAGCGCTCCAGCCCCCTTGGCCTGTGCCAGCAGGTGTTCAGCCAGAGGGTGCCGGTGAGCACCGTGGGTTGTTATCTGGCGCACCCCACCCAGTGTGTGTTTCATGGTATTTTGCTAATTTCTGCAATTACGGCAACGTGCCTTTCTTTGTTCCGTGTGTGTTAAATAAGGTGCGTTATCAACTGAGTTGTGTTCCTTTCATTCTCATTCTCGTGCCTGTCATTACCTTCCTTATTGCTCAAGATGCACCTTCTAAGGGACCCCCAATAGGACTATGTGGGTTAGTACTTGCGTTTGTATGATTACTGTTGCATTTCAGATTGTGCCAGCTTTCATTGTATCGGTGTTCCATCATGGAAAAACTGGGCTCCTTCCTTCTCTTTCTGCAATTATCTGCTTAGGAGCATTAATGCAGGGTTACAATTATGCCAGCATTAAGCAAACTGTTAAAAGGAACTTGTACTTGAGTGACAGATGCTTATGACTGAATCAATTTAAATATTCAATATAAGACTATCAGGGATAAGATTACAGCATTTTGATCTTGATATTCTGATTCTCCCAGTGCTGATTGACTGATAAGGCAGGTTGTCCTACACAGAGGAGAAGAATTAGAGAAGAAGTGAATTTTGCCTCTATAAGCCTTTGATAAAGGCTGGGGATTTAAAGAAAATAAAATATTCAAAAGCAGTAGGAGGGTTTTTTTTCTGAATAAAGAATTTGCAGAACTGGAAAATAGCAATTCAATAATGTCATATAAAACAATAATGTGATATTGACTAGAGACCAAACAACATTGAATCCAAGTGACTTTAATATGTAATGTAGAATATGGTAACTAAAATATAATACATAAAGCATATATACATTAGATATGACATATATGAAAAATAGTTAACAAAATACATTAAACAGCATATAAATGCATGTATCTTAGTTATATAATAAACCATGTTTGTACTGAAGTTTTATTAATCTGCTACTCAGATTTTTAAAAGGTACCTGCTTCAGATTTCATCCCTATTCTTGAACTTAAGTTTGCACAAATCCTTTTTTTGAGTGTGTGCATACACACTTATTATTTTATATATATATATATATATATATACGTACCATGCATATACATTGTCAATCCGGGAGTTTTATTCTTTTCAGTAAGTAGAAGTCAGAATATGTTACGTTGTTCTCTCTTAAATATTCCCTCATTTTACCTGTAACTTTATTGTGCATCCTGTGCTTTTTTTTTGTAAAGTGTAAGCATTTCCAATATCCTGCCACCAGATGCTCCAACTTACTTAGAACAATGGAATACTGTGAGTGAAGCAAAGTGTTGCTCTGGGACTTGTGTCTAAGTTCCCATCTCCTACATCTGACTGGGATGCCTGACTGCTATTTTAATACTTTGCTTTTGGAAGGAACACTTACCTGACAATCCCTGTGGGCCTGATATTTCTGCCTACATTTTTTACAGACATTTTTACCACTATGAGATTATTTGCACTGCAGTATTTAAAGGAGTAAGTGCTCTCTCCACTCATAGCAGTACATGTGGGTTTATTAAGGGTACTCAGGTACCTGGTCTTTGTGCTGGGAGTTCCAAAAATGCCTCTGAAATTCCACTGAAGTCTGCATTAAAAGAAGGAATGTCAATAACTGATGTCTTAAGAATATAGGGTTTTTTAAAATAATTTTTTCCAGAACAATTTTTTTGCATTTTAAAGAACCATAAGATGAGGGGAGAGGGGAAATCCTTTTTTTCCTTTTTGGAGGTTGTCTTCAGCACAAAGGTATTGTTCTGATCTTTGTCTGGACACAACTAATCACTGCTTCCATACTTGCAAAAACAAGACAGAAAGTAGGTGAACAGTTTCATACAAGCTGCTCTGAAGTTTTGTATCCAGAAAAATCTGAAAAAGTCTTCATATTTTATCTTAATTTTTTGTTACATCCATTGAAAAGTTTAAAAAAATCCATCTAACACCAAAGTGGAATGACAGTATGTTAGACTGAATGCAGCCTGAAGAAAGCTGTTCTCACAGCTACATACTGCATGAGAAATTGAATAGTTACATGCAGTGAATATTGAGCATTCACATTAATTGCACCAGCATGTCTTCGTTTGTAAAAGAGGTGTTGCTTGGGAAATATAACAAGTTTAATTTAAAGATTCTCCTTTAAACTCATATACAGCCAATCTTAGTAAATGCTTTATTTAGTATGACCTTGAGGAGGGAAGTTTTCTGTTGGTTCTTTAAGTGGAGATTGATTGAGCCCCAAAGATTTTTGAGCTTTCCCCAACATTGCATCAGCAGCCATGCAACTCCACAGGGAGAACTAGAACAGACTGCCCACAAGCATTTTTTCTGTGGTATGTAATGCAGATCCACAGTTGGTTTTTTTTGGCAGCATGGATTGAACCCAGGAACTTTGAGGGTCAGAGTGCAAGTGTGAGGAGGCTGCACAGCAAGATCACTACCCTGGACTTCAGGAGAGCAGACTTTGGCCTCTTAAGGGATCTGCTTGGTAGAATATCATAAGGTAAAACCCTGGAGGGAAGAGGGAACCAAGAAAGCTGCTTGATACTCAAGGATCATCTCCAAGCTCAGGAGAAATGCATCCCAAAAAAGACGAAATGAGGTAAAAAATCCAGGAAGCCTGCACAGGTGAACAAGAAGCTCCTGAACAAACACACACACACACAAAAAAAAAAAAAAAAAAAAAAGAAAAAGGTCAATGAGGATGGAAGCAAGAGCAGGTAGTCTGGAGTCTGGTAAGAATACACGGAAATTGTCCTCACCAGCATTGTCCAAACAGACAGAGATTAGGAGAGGAAAGCTAAAGCCTGATAGAATTAAATCTGGTCAGGGACATCAAGGGTGCTAAGAATAGCTTCCATAGGTATGTTGGTGATAAAGGAAAGATTAGGGAAGTTATGAGCCCTGTCTGGAAGGAAACAGTAGACCTGGTTACTCAGGATACAGAGAAGGCTGAGTTACTCAGAGACTTTTTTATTTTAGTTTTCACCAACAAGTGCTCCAGCCGCACTGGCTGAGTCACAGGAGGCAAAGGCAGAAGGAAAACAAAGAGCTGTGCATTGTAGGAGAAGATGAGGTTCAAGTACATCTCGGCAACCTGAAGGTGCAAAGGTCCGTGGAATCTGATAAGATTCATCTGCAGGTCCTGAGGGAAGTAGTGGATGAAGTGGCTGAGAAGTCACAGCAGTCGAGTGAAGTTCCCAATGACTGTAAAAGGGGAAACATAACCCCCATCCTCAAAAAAAGGAAGACCTGGATTGCTACAAACCAGTCAGTCTCACCTCTGTGCCCAGCAAGGTCGTGGGACAGATCGTTGTGGATAATGTGCTAAGGCACATGGAAAACATTGGACAGCCAACATGGCTTCACTGGGGACAAACCATGCCTGGTAAATTTGTGGTGTTACAGCGTGAGTGGGCAAGGGGAGAGCAATTCACATCTACATGGACCTGTGCAAAGCATTTGACACCGTCCCACATGACATCCTCAGCTCCTGACTGGAAAATGGAAGGACCACTCAGTGGATAAGGAAGTAGCTGGATGGTCATGCTCAAAGTGTTGTGGCCAACAGCTCAATGTACAATTGGAGAGTGACAAGTGACTTTCCTCCAGGGCTGGCTTTGGGACTGGCCCTGTTTACATGGGCAGTGGCACCAAGTGCACCTCAGCAAGTTTGCCAGTGACACCAAGATATGTGGAGCAGTCCACATGCTGGAGGGAAGGGATGCTCCAGAGGGACCTGGACAGGCTATTTATGTCAATGCATAAGAGCAGTACAAGCCCCTCTTTCTTGTCTGCATTTGTTCCCTCTGACTTGCAGACAGCAGCAGGGATTGGTTAGCTGTTACTGATGAGCTGGGCTTAGAGGGAGAAGGGCAGCAGCGGCAGGAGAAAGACACCAGTTTGGGAGGTAAATGAAGGTAGACAAATCATTTGTTGCTCTGTGCCTGTGGGGTGGGAGAAATAACAGTCTCCTTTGAAATACTGTCTCCTTTGCTATGTGGGAGCAAGATGACTTTTTCTTTCCATTGCCTCTGTTTCCCTCCATGAAGTCAGTTACTCAGCCTGAAATCCAGGGAAGAGGTGTGCAGTGCACCACAAGGGTGAGAAATTCTGCCTCTGCTTCCTCGAGGTTCTGGGCTCTTCATTATAAGAGATGTTGGTGAGCTGAAGCCAGTGAAGGGGGCTACTGTGGTAATTGCAAAAGGAAAGGGAATACTTGTGTGAGGAACAACTAGTTTTTGTACAGACTGTCTGTTGCTGGAATATTAAGCCCTATGTTTATTATTATTTGGTTAGCTCAATTCTAATGTGTCACTTAGTATTTTAGGGGAGAATGCCTCTATGACAAACTCCTTGGCATTTCAGGGTTTTTGTAGGTTAAATGGCAACTTCGAAGCAGTCTTCAGAAATACCATTGTGTGCCATGAAAGAGGGTCTTAGACACTTATAATCTATATTTTCAGGAGATACTCGTGGTAAAATGACTGCATTCTCAAAGTTGATTTGTGCTGACAGTCTTGGGGTGTTGGAGAGAGAAGCTCTCCCCTTCAAAAGTCTTGAGTAATACTGAGAAAGCTCCATAGCTAGGGGAAGTGATTTCACTTTATACCTTCATAGTCCTGCTATTTCATGCATTTTAAAACCCAGATTCTGCAAAATGCAGACATCTCTTAAATACTGTGGTTATATATTCTTTACATTATTAATGATCAAAGGTAGAAATTAAGTTTTAACATCAAAATTCAGGCATGTAATCTAAGCTATTTTTCCCTTGCTGCAGTTCCCAGCCTCATGCCCTTCTTCTACTTTTCCCCATGACAACAAATCTCAGGGCAAAGATACTGCCCCTAAATACTGTCCAAGGCAGGATACTAATGAGGGGGTTGTAAAGATCTCTGCAAACATACCATGGCCACAAGGGACCATTTAATCACCAGGTTTCATCTACAAAGCATAGTCAGTTTTTTTCAATTTATTCTCAAAATATGAAAGCCAAGACCAGATTCAAACGAAGGTATGAAAATGACTGTTCTGTTAAACTAAAACCAAGAATACCACAAAAAAAAAGAAAACTGGGTTAACAGTGTATCTTATCTAGTACTTTGAGAACAGTTTTTCTCAATTAGAAATTAGAAAAGGAAGACTTTGTATAAGGTTAAGTGCAGCTGTTATCATGGATATTAAAAACGTGTTTTCTCTCATTTAAAATGGAATCAAATAATTTATCTTTTCAGTCGTGATTTTCACATATAATTCATTATTCTACTCACAATTTCTGCTACAATAAACACATGTCTTTGGACAATATAGGGCATACTATATTCTGCTTCCTGATATTTCTGTTAAAAATAATACCTTTTCCTAGGCACTAAATCTTGCCATATCAGCGTTATCTGCAGCCTAGAACCTTGTAGCTTGGTTGCCATAAAATATATAAAGCTTTTCTCTAAAATTAAAGAAAATTTAGTACAACAGAAAACAATTTTACCTCTTCATATCAGCGTCCCAAATGAAAACTCATTGTGCACATACCTGTGTTTTAAAAATATACTGATATTTTCAATTGTTGTGTGGCAGAATATGTTGATATGACAGAAATAGGCTATCACTTTTTTTCTTAAACCTTGTCATGGCATGAATTTTTTCAAAATTCTACTGAACTTGGGTTTGGTTTTGTTCTTAAAAAAGAGTATTAGTTACCAGCCGTCTGCAACTATGATTTCAGGGGTGTGTGGTTGTCCAGAACTCCTAACTGTGCCTGTCATTCCAACAGACTGGCATGATTTTCTCCTGTAACACTTGGGTGAGGTCCCCAGAGAGAAGTCCTTGTTGATTCTGCTCTTGATATAATGTCATGGAACTGTCATGCTATGCTGTGTTGGGAGCGCACCCATATCTACAAAAGGATTCTTCAGTGTTGCACCTGCAAAATAAGCAAAAATACCTTAAATGCTTGCATATTTGTTTCAGGTTTTTATTTTAAATATATTGGTGAGTGAATGAAGGAAAATAACTAAAACCAGAAATTAAAACTAGCTAGCACCAGAATGCAACCAGGGTCAGATTAGCTGTGACATAAGAATTCCCAGTTGTTTAGACAAGCTAGTCTAGAGTAACTTGTCAACTGTGTACCATATGCCATCTGCATCTCCCTGCAAGTGTTTTTTTAGCAGGAGTTTTGTCATTAGGCTTCTGAATTTTCATGAGATAAGTAAAGCAATCCCCAAAGCCTTCACTATTTCTAGAAATGTGGTTATAGTTTTTTGTGATTCTTTCCAGTGATGCAGTGCAATGGTTTCCCAGCCTTTTTTGCAGAGGAACCTCACCTAAAGAACAAAAGGTGGAAAGTTACAATCAGTTCTGCTTTGCTTTAATGTTCTCCTACCAGCTGCAGCCTTTCCATTGCCCCTCCTACCCAGCCCAGACCTCTCAGCTTTCCCTTTCTTTCTTGTTGTCCTGCTCCTTTCCTGTGACGTCTCTGTCTCTGCTGCTGTCACAGGCTGCAGTGGCACTAAAACAGAGCAAGTACATTTGGACAGATCAATCTGTTTCTGGTGTTATTTGTGTCCTCTTGCAGGCAGAATCCTTTTCTTTGGCTCATCTAAATGACTCTCTTCATGGGTTGGAAGGCACTGATCCACAGAAGTCCAGGTTGAATGAGGCTGTAGAGGAAAGAATATGCCTGCTCCCCCCCTGGATGGTTCTTGTTAAGCAACTGCCTAAAGAGCTCCTAAAAAATATTATCAGATCAGCTGAGACAGACCTCTCTGGTGCATCGGGACCAAGAGGCTCTCATGGATGCAGTTCAGAGAATGGCTCTGGCTGCACTCTTGATTCCCTTGTGCCAGTTGCAACCTTTGCCTATGGTGAGGAGCAGGCACCAGGACTGTGACTGGTCAGGCAGTGGAGGGCACCCTGCCTGATGTACACGGGGGACTTGGCCACCAAAGCCATCTCTGTGTCAGTGGGAGCTCACTTACCCAATTCTCAGCTCTGAAGCATGTAAAATAGGGCCAAGAAATTCAACTGATAAGAGTCACCCCAGAAATCAGAAAAAATTTAAAATGTGCTTAGAGGTGGCTGACTTAAGTAAAAAAATCAGTTATTGTCCCCTTTCTATCTCTACATTTCATGTAACTGGAAATATAAATATAAGACATCTTTTTATTCCTTCAGTGCTCAAGGTTGGTTGTTTGTTTTTGTTTGTTTTTTTACTCAGAAACTGGTGCTTAGGGTCTCCTGTACACAGTCAGCTTGTCAGTGTCCCCAGGCAGTAGCAGAAATGACTCTCCAGTTTGTGCCCGAGCTCCAGGTGCTGGGTATAGCTGCGTTCCTGCCTGCTCTGCTGACCCAGGTACCTTCCCAAGCACGGAGGAGGCCTAATCCTTTGAGAATCCCAAACGCAAATACTGCTGCGGTATTTGGCAGGCCAGCACAGGAATTTGGGATATTCATAAGCTTGCTACAGTTTGTTTTCCTTGACCTGGAGGCTGTTTTTCCAGGGGTTAGAAGGCACCGATGGAGCAGTTTCCCACTCCAGCGTGTGCGCTCCCGGCGCTGAGCGGGTTTTCCCTGCGGAGCCCCAGCGCAGCGCTGCCGGTGGAGCACTGACCCCTCGCGGCTGAGCTCCGGGCCCTGGGCACGTCCCCTCTGTGCGGCTCTGCCGCAGCATTTTTACATAATAGACGGGTTTTGTGATCGGGCTTTCCAGGGCAGGATTGACTGCAGTGAGGAGTTTATCAGGCTGACTCCCCAGCTGTGCAATTCCTACAAATTTTTGCTTAGACCACACCCAGGTCGTTCAGGATGCTTTACAAAAGCGAGGGGTTAGGCACCTGAAAGTCCCCATGTAACCTGAATGTCGGCAGCTCCTGAAAAAATCAAAGAGGTTCAGGATAAGTCTGGACAAATGATATGAAAATCTGCTAAATGCAAAGGCCCTCTTCAGCTGTTTGGATTGCTGTGCTTCATTCTGCTGAATGTACTCTGCAAAGCTCCAAGTGTGTGCCCTGTTGTCAGAAAGGTGTTTCTGCCAGTTTGTTAGAGCAATGTCGTTTGCAGATCTGTAAAACCCATCTGCTGTGAAAAATCGTGCCAAAGCTCTGTCACCCTGGTGAAATAAATAAGTGCCGTCTGTTTTACAGTGAAGTAAGTAAAAAACACGAGGTTGTCATGTGGTGATTCAAAATACTACACGTCAGCATCAAAGTTGGTAAAGGAGAGGGAAATTCTTAATGTGCGTTCCCTGTTCTGGGCCCTGGGACATGCTGCTCGACAGCCCAGAGGACAAGGACAGCGGACAATGCAATGGCTCTGGTAGCAACTGTGAGAAATATCCACCGTGCAGATCTTACCCAACGAGCTCAAAACTCTGCCTGCAATCACTGAAAGTCTGGAAACATCTGTGAGCATCTCTGCCGTCACCAGAATACAGACAGGATTTTGACAGTGCAGCGCTCCGTCTTCACCTGTCCTGTTTCCAGCTGTGTCACCGGGCACAGGCCACATTGCTCTGGTCTCAGAAAGGCCAGCACGAGGGACTTCAGTGATGTGCAGGTGTCCCTTTCCATGCAGCAGTGTCAGCTGGCGAGCACGAGGTGGCACAGCAGAACAGCAGTAAGGAGGAAGAGGAGAGGGCTGCAGCGGGGTCGTGGGTAGGTCTGGTAGCTGAATTTTCAGGTCCTCATTGTGTGTCTGGAAATTGCAGCCTGTAACTTCTGATATCATCATTCCTACTAAGTCCAATTCTCTCACAGAAAGCCTGATTTTTCAGTGTTTCCTAGGCACAGCACAGTCATTTCATCTGCAGATTCCCTAGAGTTCATGAGTGAATATCAGCTCAGTCCTTATTGGCATTATCAAATGACTCAGTTCCTGAGCTGGTCCCCTTTTATGATGAAGTCTTCACTACATCTCCAGTGCACCTGCAAATTAAAACTGTGTGATAGATCCAGCGATGTTTCAATTCTCAGTTCCTTCCTCCTGCAATCACATTTGATGATTTTTCTCTTTTTCTTTTCTGGTGTGACTTTTATCAGTTGAATTTATAAGCCTCGTTGTACCTACTTTGAACACTGGGCCTTTAAGGCCAGAAGGGATGTTTTGCAAGATCAATTGCTCATGTGCCTAAGGAAATCTGTTTAAAAAAATATTTGATGTAGCCTTTGCTGGAGAGAAGAGTGTCTTGGGAATTATTAATCTCATGAGCAAGTAAGAATGTAGGGCCACTGTCCCCCTAAGGGCTTGGGATGCAGAATCTTGCATGGTAGGATTTCTCCTTCTCTCATCTGGGACAAAGATATGCCTATTATATCAGCCTGAGAATCGAGAGTGATTGGATGAGTGAAGTTAAGCATGTAACTGATGGAAGATTGGACTAATATGGACTCTCCAAGCTGGAGAAAAGCCTGCTGATTGCAGTTGAAGAGGAGCAGGAAAAGCTGATTTTAAGTCAAGAAGTCTGAACTGGAAGCTTAATAACAGCATCAGTTAATAGATGAATAGAGACTTCAGTGCCCCCACCTCTGCCCCACCACCACCACCCTGAAAAAAAAATGCTGATTAACTTAAGTAGATATTGGGAATGGGAAATTGAGGCAGGCCCTTTGCAAGAGCTGTTTCTTCCATGAGGGAATGCCCTGAAGCATTCTTTGTCTAGCCTGGCCATTGAACTGCTGTAACCTTGATGCCAAGGTTATTTAATAGATCTGCTATCAGGCAGAGCTAATTGCTCTGGGTGAATTGACAGTTAGCTGGGAGTTTTACGATGGAATGATTTTCAGATGGGGAATATGTTGCTTTTCAAAAGTTTAAATATTATTTGTGAAAATTCGGTTTACTCAATGTCTTGGGCCAGGAAAATAAGAAAAACGCCTCACTACCTAGAAGATTTTACAGTAGAACAGGATTGATCAAAATCAGCATGCACAGAACAGGCATATATTCTGTCTTGCCATGGAGATATGCAAAAACTCCCTTTGCATAAAAAGGTATTGTTTTTAAAAACTATAATAATGAATTTTATTAAAATTCATTTTCTTAAATGATTTTTTTTTAATGGAAGGGCTTTATTTTCCAGTCAGTTCAGTTTCAGGGCATGTACCATTTCAGAATGGCACCTTGAGCACACTACTGCTCACTAACAAAAATAAGTACTGTGATTTCTATTCAAAAACACATTTGGTAGGAAATTCCCAATACTACTGGGTTGGATTTCAATCCTGCTGAAGACTGACCACCCACACAGAAATACTGCAGCCATGCTGGTGCCCTGTGAGCTCAGAGGATCTCTGTGCAAGGGCCAGAGGACCTTGATGCTGTAATATTATATCTCTGAACACTGTGCAGTTTTGTTTGCTTGTGGAACTCAAATTCTCTCTCTGTGTCAGGGAAAAAATCTACTTCGTATCCCCTGTCCTTTTCCAACCTTTATATGCCACTCCAGAGGTCCTAAGAAGTCAAAGCGGTGTTTTCTAGGTAGAAGCAGAGGTTCCCCCATGGCTCAAAGGCCAGGACTGTTGTACAGATTTTGTAATGGCAAAGTCACGCACAGCTCAGCACCTGGGGTGTGACCTGACAAATAGTTACATTGCCAGAAGTCACTTGTGCATAAAAACCAACCTGTCACTCCAAGGTAATCAAGAAGTTATACTGTAAAAACCTTTTTTTGCTATTATAAGCTGCATCTGCCTTGGAATGCTGTGCCAGCATAATATACTGCATAATATTATAATACATGATCCTGTGCTGACAAAGCATTCTGAGTGTGGACCTTGCCTAACCTGCTAGCTCCTTCCTTCCCTGAGCTACACCATAGAAAAGGCACAGAAGGAAAATAAAGACAGAGTCTCTTCAACTGCTTCTCTCTGGAGAAACAGTCCTGTAATAGTAATGTGGTCCTTGGCTGTTCTCTGGTTCTGAACAGTTTGTGTCTGGTCCCGTAACTCAGAGCAAATTTTAAACCACTCCAGCCACTCTTCCGTGTTTTTCTTAACTACATCACATGGTTTATCAGAAACCACTGCTTTTCTCTTCCTTCATGACTTCATTCTTTCTGTAAAACTTCACATTACTGCAGACCCATCATAAAAAATTTCAGAGCAGAAAATGAGTCAAATATTTTATGAGCGTGTGAACAAATGAAACTATCAGAATGTGATAAAATAACTGATGCATTGTATAGAAATTTCGCTTCATCTTTTCCTTCATCACAAGTGGCTTGAATAACATCTTTCTGAAATGCTGCCTCAGAGAAATAGTTTGCGAGTTGTTGTGCTTTCATAAACACCCAAAGATCCCTGCAAGTTAAAATATCATCACATGCTTACTGCACTTGATTATGGGGGCAGGGACAGGCCGTCAGAATTTGTCTGTAATCTCTAATTCCAAACCAAGTTTGCTGTTTTGCTGTCTGCAGCTTGTTCCTGTCCTCATTGTCTGCTTCACAGCTCGTGTTCAACCTCTGAGTCAAGGTCACAGTCAGTCTGAAAATCAATTTTCCATGCCTCCATTGCGCCTTCCTCAACCTTATTTCTTTTCTTATCTCTCTCACTGAAAGAGCTGCCTACACAGCTCAGGCTGAAGCATGGGAAGAGTTCACATGTGCAAAATCTTAGTCAAATAGGAAGCCTATAATGAAATAATCTGTAAATAATCTCTGCCCCTGCTATCACGAGCCTTTCAGATTATTTATATTGGGTAGTCATTTAAATCTCGTCAGTGCTGCATTGTGCTGCTGTTGATTGAAATGGTAATGAATGCAATACAGTCTCTCAAATGGTTCAGTTTTTTAAAAAATGCATCATTTACAGGCAGTTAGCAGTGTTCCAATTGCATCTGGCTCATTGATTGCCAAGTACAAGCTGGCTGTGTCTGCAGGGCAGTCTGGGTTGCAATGAACCCTGTGTCATCTTTGCGTTGCACATCTATGGTGCATTTGCTGGCTTGCTGAAGTTAGGGTCAGCAAACAAGCTCCCAGCCACCAAGAGTAAGTAGCAAACTGCTCCAAGTATGTTTGCAATTAATTTTCCTGAGCCAACTCTTTTTCTTTTGCTGGTACAGCCCACTATTGCAAGTCATTGCACTGCTCTTTGACTCAAAATTCTCTGTCTGTTCTCATATCCAGGTTGTGTCTGCATCTGTTTCATCCTGAGTATAAAATCCTTCTATCCATATGTCTAAGGCTGTAGCTGATGTTCTGTTTACATTACTTCTAAGGTATCAAAATTTGCCTTTCCTCTGGCCTTGATAAGCACAGTCTTGTTCACATCTACTCAGAATGCTGTCATTTGAAATCAGTATTTTTCTGTCTGATTATGCAAACCAAAATACATGCTGCTTTGTGTATTCTGCCTCATTTATCTTACTCTGTAAGATCCAGGATTTGGTGGTTGACACCCCTTCCAAGGCTTCTGAGGGCCAATTTGTCAGTTGTATCCTAGTCTACTTAAATACTTGCTGTTCTTTATGATTAGTCAACAATTAGAGTCTGCGCTGTCTCCTTATTATGCTTCCAATGAAGAATTGTAATTTTTTTTTTTTTCCATGGGGCTTCTTGTGTCTGGAAGTCCATTCCTAAAAGTATGGAACCCTTGATGACACTTCCATTTCTGAAGGACCAGCGAGTGCTCTTATTTTCCTTGTACTGTTTCATTTGTTTGTATCTATTTGTGGGTGTTTGTTTGGCACTGTCATTTCCAGACATCATTTCCAGCCCTTTGGAGTACAGTCCCAGAGCTTGATCCTGATTTATATGGCACTTACATGTGAGGAGAAGGAGGGTAAGGGGGCAGGAAAACAGACATCCAGGTCTGAAATATGTGGTCACGGCAGCAGCAGAAATAGTTACATGATCTTTATTCTTTGCTCCTGCGAATCTGAAATTGCAATTGACTTTTGCCTGAAGGTTTTCTGCGGTCAGCTTGGTGCTGGAGCTTAGAAAATGCTACTCATTTTTACCTCTTTAGTGTATTTATAAAGCTAATTGTGTGTTTTGGTAGTAAACAACCATTTCATAGGTCTGTGCAAGTTTTTGCTAAGCTCCACTGGAATAGAAATCTACATGAAGTAGTGATGTGACACACAGGACAAAAAGCACGATTTTCCATCTGGAACAACTCCAGATGTAAAATGAATGCTTCCACTCTCAGGAACAAATTAATATCACTTCCTCTTATTGAGGAAGGCTGGACAGAAATAAATGGAGCTAGAGAGAAATTGCCAAATGTTACATAAAAATTTACTGGCTTCATTTTGAGCCATGATAAAATAAGGCAAATCATTTACTTTTTCTGCCCTGAAACATGCTGGGTCATGCAGAGTTTAAACCTAAAGGGGTAAAAATAAAATGGACCCATTTCCAGTACAGAACTTCAGCTGGCTTGTTGACCCTTTGGCAGAGGAAAAACATTGACTGGGACTGCCTCTTATACTGGGGAAGGAATGTTTTACTCCAGAAACCTGTGAGCAGGGTTCAGTCTCCACCAGAATGCCTCAGTCTGACAGAATGGGAAGCCATGCAAATACCAGCAGCTTCTTGCTGCCAGGGTCACATGTACCACTTCTTGGGAGAAGTCTAAAAGTTCATCTGTCTCTCTAGTGTCAGTTCAAGAGATTTCTGTGCCACCCTTGAGAGGAGATGGTCCCTGCCTGTGCTCAGAGGTTGTGGAGTCCCCCTGAAGAGGCTTCTTGACGTGCTAATCTTTTCCAAAGAAGGCAACCGTACTGTCAGAGAAAATTACACTCTCAAGGCAAAAAAAGCCTTGCTAACTTTTTCTTGCAGGTGCTTGATTCATACATTGCAAAGAAAGGTAAACCAACTATGCCATCTGTGCCTCTGGGGCTTTCAAAACTGTTGTGGTGTTCAAGGAGCAATTATCTAAAAATGCCTCACTGGAAGTAAAGCTGAAGAGATCAGGAGGATTGGTTAGATGGTGAGATCTGGTCCAGGCAGCCCAGGTTTAAAATTCAATGGCAGGTATCCAAATTACAGCACCATCCAAACTGGTAAAAGTTTGGCTGTGAGGGAAATAACTGCTCTCATCAGAGCCTTGACCTCTGTCTGTGGTGCTCTGGGGACAGTGCCTGTCAAGCACGTGGATTTGGATCCAGATAGGGGAACAAACAGTACCTGAGGAGAGGCTGAACTGGGGCACATCCTGTATGACCCCATCAGACCAACCTGGCTGAAGTTTGTTCGGCTTCACTGGCACTGCTGAGAGCTCCTGGTTCTCTACCAGCCAGGGAAGCCTTGGCTTTTACTTTTTGGTCTTAAGCAGAGTCAGGCACTGAGGACCCTACTGTGCAGTTCTCCTTTACACTCCTGCCACTTTAATTTGTTCCACTTGCAATAGGAATATTTTCTTCAGTTGACCTTCCCTCACCTGGTAACTGTGTTTCTAACCACAATTCACATCTTCGACCTCCTAACAAAGAGCCAATGCATTAAAAATGCATGAGGCCCTTGTGAGGGGGGCAGCTGAATGGCTGCATTAGCCCCAAGGCTGAATTATTGATAGAAACGGTGACTTTTACTTTCCTTTTAGCTATTGAATAATAGATTAAAAGCTGCACAATAAGATTATTTTCATTTTACTCACATAAATTACTTGTTCAGTTAAGAAGAGCGAGGAGAACAAATGAAAAGTACCCTGGGGTGGCAAATACATTAGGCTTAAAATTTTTAAGTTCTAGAGTATTTATTAATTTTAGGTGCATTTTCAAATAAATGTTTTGATTTAACTCAAGTAATAAGGAATGTTTTTTAGTCTTTGGGACATAGAAATAGACATTTTTGTATTGTACTCTTGGTGAAACTTAAGAATAGAGAACAACCAATGTGCTCTGTATTAGCTGGTGCCCGTGCTAACCCAAGTAAGAAGTGTTATTTAACAGTTGAAATTACCACCTGCCCTTTAGAATTATGATGTTATTGAATCCCTCAGTTTTCCTATATGTGGTCTGCCACACTGAGCTGTCACCATCTTTGTAGTCCTAGAGAAACAACCACTTTGTTTGGTTTTGTTTTTCTGATTAAGTTTGGTGACGGTAAAAAACATTGCCCATTAAATCTTTTCAAGGATTAATAATCAATTTGACTTTCTTCACAGCCTTTGGCTCTCCTGGCTGGTTATTACTGTGGCCAGCAAGGATCCTGCTGCAGATTTCTGTAAGTCAGTCAATTCTTACAGAAGGTATTAGATGTCATGGTTGCCCCCAGTTTGGAATAGACAGTTGCTTTGGCATTTCCACTTGTGCTACCCTCCTGCAGGGCTGGAGGATGTTGGCTTTGAACTGGACAGCTCCTGGTCTACCAGCTTTGAAATAATTTCAGCACAGACTCAGCAAGTATCTGGTAGGCTGGCTGGACAGTTTTCTACTTATATCCCTGTGGCAACAATTCAAAAAAGAGGAAGAAAGAGACAATTTCCTTTAACTGACATAATGAAAAATAATTTGTTGCAGCCTCTAAGGAAAAGGGGGACTTTCAAAATAGTGCGTTTCAATTCTTCTGCAGGTATTTTCTTAGCCAAAGAACCAAAAGTAACACAGCCATCAGTATTGCTTCATATAAATACCACAAAATGTTATGGTTTAGTCATGCTAGCACTGATTTAGTACCCACTGTAATCACTGGAAAAATCACATGGATTTGTGACAGTCTCTGCAACTTCTGTTGATGGGAGGCATTCCATTAAATACAGATGACTGGATTTACGTGGAATTGCACCTGTTTGCAGCCACACAGGGCAGTTTCCTTACAAACCCCTAGGTGACAGAGGATGAGCAATTCCAGTGCACCTCTCAATGCAACCTCCCTGCATGACAGCCTCAATATCCAGCTCCAACCCCCACACATTTTCAGATCATGAGTTCTCTACAGGGATGGGAGGATTTGGTGAATTCTGTGATGCTGAAGACTGGTAAGAAGAGAAGGAAGGCAGTGGGAGTTCACTGTGAGTAGGCTACTGAGCGACTATCCAAGGGTAAAACAGAAATATGTACCACTGACCTACTTAGTGCTCAAAATCTCCATATTCCATTATTGATGAGCTGATCTACTTAATGCCCTCCTTGTTGCCTGCAGTTAGCTCAATAGCAGGATGGTCTTGACTATTTCTCCATTTCTTTTCTTCATGTAATTAGAATTTTCCTGGTTTATGACCTGATAGTCTGACCCAATGGAATACGTAGAGCTGAAATATATAAGCTGAGTCAGTATTTTGGATCTGCTTTTAAAAGCTAAATTTAGGCACACAAGACTGTGTACATTTTCATCTTCATGGTCTGATAAGGTCTATAAGAGAAAGCACTGAGGGTGTTTAAGTCTTGGAGTGCTTTAAACTTGCAGTTTAGAACTGATCCATTTTGGTGGGGTGTTTTTGAAAAGACAATTTCTGCAGGATTCTAAGGTATTGGCACTGTATTTTTGCCCTTTTTGTTGTTGTTGTTGTCGTTGTTGTATTGTTAGTCAAATTCCAGCAACAGATCAGGCTTTTCATTGTTAAAGAAACTCAGCTGCCTCTGACAGAATAAAAAGGCAAATATTCTAGGAATTTCTCACTTTTAGTATATATTTAAAACATCTATTTTCAAAACCTGCTTTTAGGTTCAGTATATGTCATACACATAAAGAGAGAGATGAATATAAATTACATCTTAACTAATGTAAGTGGCTCTCCTCACATTGCTGAAGGAGGTGATTTTAATTTTGGAAGATAACTTCTTTTTTTAACTGTGAGGCTGTGAATCTGACAAATGTAGCTGTCAGCCATGCGTGGGGTGGGGAGGAAGGGAAAAGGAAGTCTTCCTGTGCTATGTTTAGCAGTGTTCCTGACATAAATACAGCAATTGTCCCGGGCTGTAGTAAATTCTGTAAGTTTTATGATGCAGATATTTAGAACTGCCTGTATGGCTTTGTGAGGTTTATGCAATAGCAGTCTCTTAGAGAAAAAAAAAAAAAAAAGGAAGAAAAAGCAGTGAGTCAGTCTAGGATGTCCTTGGTAAACACCTCGGGGTAGGCAAAGTGCAAATGCCCAAATTACTTCCTTTGGGCTTTGTAACCTCTAGGTTCCTGCCAGATTTAATTGTTTGCATTGCCAGTGACGGGGTACAACAGATCACAAGGGCTGTGAACAGTGGGGCATATCTTTTCTGAGAGCCAAGCTCATTTCCCTTTCTCTTGAAGAGAAAGAAGTGCCTCCTTCAGACTCTGGTATTCTTGAGTGCCACAGAACTTGGGCCATCCTTGCCTTTCCTGCCAGGTGAAAACCTCATTTTAGATTAGTTATCTGCAAACCCTTCTGTAGCTTAGCATACTTCTCTTGGGACACCATCAGCTTTCTCCTAATGCTAAACATTAAACACACCATTTCTGTGGGAAGTCTGGCAGGTCTTTTTGTCAGCAGTTATTACCAGGAGTCTGGTATTGTAGCAACAGATCTTGGATCCAGGCAGACCTGCTTGGATAAAAATTAGGTGTTACTGGTTCTGCTCTAAAACCAGTCTCAGCCCAGAGGGAAATGAAAAGAGAGGAGCACAAGTGCAGCTGAGTTTTCTTCAGCAGCACTCTATGCCAAGAACTATGCCCAGCACTGAATGGAGAAGACAGTATTTCTGTGTCATCTTTGCGTTCCTCTTTTTCAGTCATCAGTGTAGGCTTCTCTGTGCTCTCTTGTTTCAGACCCCACGGAGCTGCTCTGCCAACTGGAAATTTGCCAATACGAATGTGTGACACAGAGATGTTGCCAGATTTTGATTATACTGCTGATGCTTTTTCCTAGCCACCCAAGTATTCCCTTGCCACACTGGCAGTCTTTGAGGAGAGGATCCAGTGAATTTATGGTCCTTAATCAATCCTAAGAATCTGAAACTTACTATCATCACCTTTACTGCCAGTTATGTTGCTCACCTAGTGCTTTGTAAGGAAATACTGAATCACTGACCCGTTTTCATCTGATAACCCAGCACAGGCTGTTTTGTAGCCCTTCCCCCCCCATCTCCAAAAATTAGGACACATTGTATTGTAAACTTGCATGTCCATTAAATGATGTGAATATAGAATGGATCGCAGTATCTGGGAAATTAGGTCCAAGGGTGCCCTGTTGCAGCACAGTCAGCTGCATATGGTGTTCTTCTTGCTCCTGACCTTCTGGGGAAGGGAACTCTATCTGATAAAGCAGAATACTTACACAGTCATAATTTGTGTTTTGTTAGCATTTGTATTCCTGCAGATGAAACAGCTAAAAGGCCCCTACAGTGTAAAAGCTATCTGTGCAGTATGCAACCATCCTGTTTTATTTAAAAGATGAAAAGTGGCCACTTAGACATCATAACTGAATCATGTGTCTTATTTCAAGTTTTCATTTGCATCCTCTTCAGAAAGTCACTTCAGAGGTTAAAAGGACACAGTAAGCAGGATTAAGTTTTCTATATTTTATGGCTAAAATTTCGAATGAAACCTTGGAAAAGAAAGAAGAGAAGGTGATATCATATGACACCTCAGTTCCACCAGTATGTAGCTTACTGCACTTCCTTCATAGGTCAGAAATAGTATGGCATCAGGATTGTCCCCATGTGCTGGGCACTGCTAAGGCCCCTCCAGTCCTGGGTTCAGTTTTGGACCTCTCACGACAGGAAAGACACCGAGGGGCTGGAGTGAGTCCAAAGAAGGGAATGGAGCTGGGGAAGTCTGATGAGGAGCAGCTGAGGGGGCTCAGCCAAGAGAAAAGGAGGGGTGGGGGACCTTCCTGCTCTCCACAACTCTCGGACAGGAGTCTGTTTCTATCTTATCTGTCTGATCAAAGCTCTCTCTCTTCCTCTCTCATTTATGAAAAGAGAATTATTCAGACCTATTCTTGAATTATGGAAGGTATGAGTTCAGCCTTGTGAATTACTAGGAAGAAATTCCAGAATCTTGTCATTTCTGGTTTTTGGGGGCTTTTTGGCTACAAATTGAGTCTAAGCCTTCATACTTTGCTATTCTTTGAAGCGAACCTCATTGATATGATAGATGTTTTCCAAACTTGGAACTATGATAAAAACACAAAGATTTTGGTTTTAGTTAGCTCCCATGGCATAAAACACCCAAGACTTTGAGAAATCAGTGAAGGGCTACATGCAGTGTGCTTCGTACTCAGGTATTTAGGTTCATGGAAATGCAGTTAAGAAATAATGCCAAGTTATAAACTGATTCACTTGCCACATTAAAAGTACTTGACAGCGGAGTGCAAACCAGAAATCAGTCCCATCAGTGACCCCTTCCCATCTTGAGAGACTGTGTTTGAAGAAAAGCCTGACCTTTAGGCAAAATCAGATCTGTTGTTAGCCAGCACTGATTGGTTTATGCTTCTCCCTAACATTGGGTTGACCTTCTGCACAGTTCAGTTGAAGGGAGTTTAGCCTATTAGCAACAACAATTTTAAATGTTCAGACTTTCAAGAAGAAAGATCAAACAGTGGTCACAGGAAAGTAGAACTGAGTTTTCCTAAAAAAGCAGCAGTAGCACCATTGCCCAAAAAATAACCCAATGGACAAATCTCTACTTCTCAGTTAAACCTGAGGAAATGACTAGTTCTGCCAATTAATGAAAGGGAAATTTGAAAGCATTGCTGAAATATTGGCAAATTGTTCTAATAATGAGACTCTACCCATTATTTTTTCAATATGCTAACATTGGAACTGCACAAGTGGAAATGTGAAGAAAAGCCATAAAGTTACAGGGATGAACTGTTCTGATTTTTTAGATGAATACACATTTTTTTATTCTCGCTGAGATGGATTTTTCAGGTATGCCTCAAAAACACAAAGAAATTTTCTGTGTCAATAACTTAGTTGAATTAGATTTTTCAGTTGAATTTGCTGCTTTGGATATTTATGTTACTGTAGACTAAGTAACTAGTTCCTCTAAAAAGTCAGGATCTCCTGTCAGAAAGCACAGTAAAACAAGGTTTTCGGTATTTGTGTCACTTATTTTGTTAATAGTTAGGTCTTAACTGACTCAAGGTTTTTCTTCCTGGGTGCCAGAGCAAGCTGCCTTCATGGTAGGGTTTTTTCTCACCTATGAAGTGGTTTGTACTGAGCCATTATTCATCACTCTATTGTGCCCACTTTAAATTTTTATGCCTTCAGTCATAGCACCCAGTGGGTTGCTGTGTGATACACTGAGTGATAAATTGCTGCTAGGGGAAGTTTATTGATCCCTATGCTGTGGATGATTGCCTTATGACGTTCTCATTCAGTAACAGAATATTTTCTATAGATTTCCTGAGCTGATTAAATAAAATCAGGATTGAGACAACAATGCCTCTGGTCAGGCTGAAGGTGAGACACTGTCTCTGCTTCAAGGCAAAGAGACACAGTAAAGAGAAGAGCAGCTGCACCACCAGCAGCAGAACATGGTCTGTGAGTCCCTTCCTGGAAGACCTTCCCGAAGTCTTGTGTCCATACAGCACACAAGCAAAGACAGAGGGAGGGGGACAATGAGCTGTTCTCTCTGCAGCCTCCTTCCTGGGGGCAGGAAAGAGACCTTCAGGTCTGCATCTCTTCCCCTCCCTGCAGAAAGTAACCAGGGCTAAGGAAACTGAAAGAGGAGGCAGAAGCAGGGCAGTAGCACAGGATTGTGAAGAGGTTGATGAATAGAAGGAAGAAAATTTGGCACCGTATCCTGATGGAGGATGCTCAGGGTCTAGAATTGCCTAAAGACAGGTTTTTGTAAAAAGACTTTATTCTGAACTGGTTTGTTACAGAGAGGAAGCCAGTCTAAAACATATTTAGGAATCTTGTCCCTTTCTTTTACTTAACAATAGTTTGGTGCCATAGAGGTGCAAATAAACTCAGCTATTCTAAATACATACTCTCCCAATTTCGGTTAATTTTAAGTATCTTTTTAATAGCATTTTTCAAAAGCTTCATAAGTAATAAGGGAAAATAATAAAAGAAGGTCTGTGGTAGTTTAATAACCCACTAATTTTTGTAACTCAACATTAGGAGATGGCAGTTCATTGCTAACAATGCTACTGTTGTCTCTGTCCTTCTAGGCAAAGAACCAGAAAACATTTCCCAGCTAATTGGAAGCTACATGCAGCATTCACTCTTCTAAGACACGGAGCATCCCATCAGAAATGCCAGTGGCTAACAGTGCACTTATTAATAGAAGCAGCCCCAGTGACCAAACAATTGGGCTGCTTGGAGCACTGGGGTTGCAGGGACAGAGTCTGTGCCCAGCCCATCCCACAGGCACGGACAGCACCAGCATGGCTGGGCACTGAAGCAGACTGTGAGCAGGGAGTGTGAAAGGCCAGTGCAGGGCCTGTGCTCTGTAGGGAACAATGCTTCCCAGCAAATCCCTGCCTGGAGTCAGAGGGGCCGGTGATGTGCAGTGACAGTTCCTGCTCCGTCACCCGTGGAGTGAGGATTGAGCAGACTGCACACGCAGGGCTGGCTGAGGTGCCTCACGATGCAAATCCGTGGGAATGTGCTGTGTCTGGTGTTCTGCTCTGCCAGAACGTTGGCTTGTGGTTCTCAGCTGCTCCAGCAGGCCAGGCCAGATGGAAGCTCTTTCACGCAAAACATGTTTGGTCCTACTGCAGTGCTCTCAAAAAAAACATGTATTTTCTTTGGTTTTTTCACTGTCCAGGTGTTCCCAGCCCACTGAAAAGCCCAAATCATGGAGAGTTGCCAGCACATGAAGAAATCTCTAGAACCTAAAACCAGATGTTTTGTTGGCTGAGGAGGACCAAGTGTCTTGTACACTGTGTGTGTCCTGGGCACATGCAGGAAAGAGGTATGTGACCTTGAGAAGTCTAACCAAGGAAGTGCCTGTGGCCAAATTGTGCTGCTTAGATTGCTGCCAGTGTTCCACTGGTACTTTTCCCAGCTACCAGTGCTTCACAAAAATCTTCACTGCCTTTTTTAATATTACACAGGTTGCAACCTTCCTTTAACTTCCTGCCTTAGCCAGCTCAGCTACAGTAACTGCAGCTCAGCACAGGTCTGGCCACCAGGTCCATTTCCAAATTCAGTCTGTGGCCTCCTGGTTTGCCAACAGGGCCAGCTGGTGTACAGCATGCATCCTGCCCAAGCCAAGGGGGGCTGGCTTGCAGGGACTGTGTCCTCCCTCTTCTGACTGCTCACTGCTGGCTTGCCTGGTGCTCAGCACAGGTGAAGAGAAGCCCAGCTGTGCTGTTCTGGTTCTCTCCTGCCCTAAATTCCCAAGCCTGTTCTGGGGGGCATCAGATACTTCTAGAAAAGTAACTGCTTTTTAAAAGCAGCTACTTCTACAGTGCAATTCTACAGGAGACTAGTTGTACCTTACAAGAATTTGTCTCCAAAGCTTGAAGTGTATGAAATGGGTAAATGTAATGATTTGTTATTCGCCGTTGACATTCAGCATAAAGATTTTTGTGTTTCCTAGATGAAAAATTGTAATTATGGTCTATGTGCAGCCAGATGGTTTTTGTACATTCACTCAAGTTCCCTCACTTTCCATTCCTTTTGATAGACTGTAAGGTATTACATTAGATAAAGGAATGGAGAAACTGGGGTGTGGGTTGTTTTGAGTGTTGTGGGGTTTGTTTGTTTGTTGTTTTTTGGGAGCTGTTTGGTGTTTTGCCTGTGTGGGCAGCTTGGAAGTTCAATTGTCTGTCTGTAGAGAATCCAAAACGCATCTGAGGTCACTTTGCTACTCAGGTTTAAGGCAATAACAGTATCCAATAACAGTTAATGCAATTACAGATTTTTTTCATTTTCTCTTTATCAAATCAAGGGAGACAGCACACCTCCTGACACAGGTCACATTTCAGTGTAGGGAACAATGCCACCCTGCTGACTGGGAAATAGAATACAGCGCAGCTCACGTGAGCATGTACATGATGGCAATAAGTGAAATTGATTTCTGGCAAAATCCCACAGGTATTGAGAGCAGTATCCTATCGGTTTCAATCAATAAAAATTGCTAATTGTGTTTACTGGTTGTTAGGCTAAAAATGAGATACAGGATTTGGCCTTACAAAAATACAGCTTCAGTACAGCACAGTTAAGGCACAGAGAGGAGCAGCAGGATGGGAACGGTGTTGTGGCAGACGGTGGTGGCTGACAAGGGGCAGAACCAAGCTAGAAAGAAGAATCCTTCACTGGAAGGGGATTAGAATGGGGGAACCTTTCTTTTCTGACCATGAAATCCAGAATTTTTGGAAGTACACTACAGAGCAGCAGTTTGCAGTTTGTGGTTCTGAGGTTAATACTGGTCTAGAAAATGTTAAACCATGGTGATAGTAAAGTATAAACAATCAATATTTAGACTTAATTTTATTTAATTACAGTTAAATTAAAGTTGCCTGGGCTCTGGACTTCTTTTCAAAGCCTGATTTGTATTTGGATTATTTTTTCATATTTAAGACTTTAATGGCCGTTTAATTGAGTAAGTCTGCAACATGCTGCAAGAGACACTGGTCTTACTTTAGAAACAGTAAGCTGCCCTAGCATTTTCTGTTTGCATGGGTGAAGGGCTATTTTATTGAACCACTGTGGGCTGAGAGCATTGCAGTTTCTAAAGAGACTGG
The DNA here is from genome assembly GCF_029207755.1 of Chamaea fasciata. Classification (NCBI taxonomy): domain Eukaryota; kingdom Metazoa; phylum Chordata; class Aves; order Passeriformes; family Sylviidae; genus Chamaea; species Chamaea fasciata. The sequence goes on along the minus strand of NW_027094096.1, from coordinate 3,281,628 downwards.
TGGGTACAATATATTTATCTCTAAGAATTTGGAATGTGAAGTTCAGAGGTCAAGGGAGCAATAGAGAGAAATCTTCCTTTTAAGTGTCTGTTCATATATTTATATCTATAAAATCTGATAAAACCTTCACATTTCTATCGCTCACATTATATGACCCTCAACAACAAATGTCATTTTTAAAATAACCTCATCCATTCTTAATTTACGTTTCAAGGATTGCATTTAATCATACAGTTTGGCTCTCATCACCTTTAATAAACACTAATGGGAAAACTAACATACCTTTTTCTAACGGAAAAATTATTAATTAGTTTTGGTGTGTGATTTTTAATGTAAAACATCTTTTGGATTGTGGAGAAAAAAATGCTGAGGGCATTTTTAAATTGTAAGTATTATTCAAAATTTTACAGATTACAGTTGAAGAACACTTTTGAGAGCTGAGATGATTCAAGTACTATCTTGTTATTGATTGAAGCTTTTAGAAATCTAGCCAAAAAAGTGCCTTGCATTGCAACCCTGCTGTTTCCTGGCATCCTTTTGATGTCTCAGTAGCAAACTGCTTCCAAAGACATTATCACTCTCGCAATCCCACCTAACCAACCTTACCCTGATCAGATGGACTCACTGTAAAAACACACAGTTGTTATTTGGGAAGCAACAAACCTGGGGGTTTTGCAGGGTGTGTTTTTTTGGGTGGTTAGACCACCATCTTAATTATAAATGGGTTTCAGGGAGTTGGTTGCTATAGCAACAGTCTACTTAGTGCTTTTTTCAGAGCAAAACCCTACTTGCCTGTATGTTCAAGGGAAGACAGAATGGCTAAGGAAGGGAAAAGGAGCTTTTATTTCTCCAAGAGCCATAAATTGCAGCATCCCCTATTCAAAGTACAAACACGGAAGAACTGCTCCTTTTCCTCAGTGTTTTTTCTGCTGCTGAAGAGCCCCATTCGATGTTTGTGTAAAATACACCCTTCCCTTATTTCAGAAATGCAACTGCACTAGGGTTAATTAGGGCTAACACCCAATCAGATTTTTCCTAAAAGTGCAGCTGAAAGCAGAAGGCACAATCTCTTTGAAAAGATGGAGCTGTGAAAATTTCTGATGTAGTCTTTTGCCTCATGTCTCCTGCTGTAAATCAGGGCCCCTCTCCATCCTACTGAAGTCGGATAGAATTTCTCTTGCCATCAATTTCTCTGTAAGCTCCCTGGTTGTGTATCAGAGACCCAAAGCCACCTTGACTTGATCTCTTCCCCCTCTGTTGGCTGTGTGGTGGAGAAACATAACAAAGGGGTTGGGGGGTGTCAAAATTCATTAATCCTGCCTGGCCATAGGTTGTGATCCTCCCATGTCCTTCAATGACTGTCTGCACCTGTGCAGTGTGAGCAAAGCACAGAACCCAAGTTTTGGGGAGTTAAGCAGAGCTTGGCTGGCATTTGCAGGATTTTCCTGAAAAGGAGTTTCCAGGCTCCTGAGGGTGGGGAGAATTGTCTGGTTGGGGTAATGAGCTGCTTCACAGGCATATGGGAAGGGGAAAAGGCTTTTGAAGTCGGTTCACTCTCCAAGAGGGAGCAGAAGGAATGTGAAGCATGTGATAGGGAAGAGTTGAGCCAGTCTGGAGCAAGTTAAATGGAAAGTTGTCTTGAAAGGAAAAAAAAATCAAATTGGAAAATATCGCAGTTGGAGAAGACCAGCGAAGGGAAGATGGAGAAAAACTCCTTCTTTGTTCTCTGTAAGACAAAGAGGACCTTCCTTTTTATGGTTCTCCAGTCATCTCTCCTGCATCTTGACCTGCAGACTGACAGTTTCCCCTTGGATAATATAATCACCCCAAAGTGGAGGAAAGCTGACTGTGGGAAGAGAGAAATCAATGGCTGTAGTATCTTGGCATCATTGGTGCAGTTGTCATCCCTGGCTGACACTATGATTAAGTGCCACAAAATCTTCTAAGCTTTCCCTGAGCAAGCCTGCCACATGCATGTAGAGAGAAGCTCAGAACTCAGAACTCAACAGGAAAACCCTAGTACAGCACTTTTTGTGTCTCTCTCTCCTGAGCTCTATTTGTGTCCAAGAACTGTATCTTTCTCACCTCCAAATGCAAAAGAGATGCAGTCCCCATGATTTGAGTGACAGAGAAAACTTGCCACACCAGTTGTACACAGTCTAATCTTTCTGGAAGAACTGACCAGTATGAGAGTTTGCTTTAAACAGGACAGTGTTCATTCCATTAGACTGATGGGGAACTGTGTTCATTTGGGGCATTTCATTAAAACACTGCAGGCTCCCAGTGCGCTGGTGCTGACAGTGGTCTTCTATGCCTTTCACTGGATGGTTAAGTTTTTTGCTCTTAATTTAGCCAGATTTAAAATTTTCTGTTTGGGTTTGAGGTTTGGGGGTTTCTTGTTGGTTTTGGGTTGGTTTGGGTTTTTGTTTGTTTGGTGGGGGTTTTTTTGAGAAATGCAGAAAATCTATTGATGCTGGGGAATTCTGTGCTTTCCATCTCTCTGAAATCTGTCTTCATTTACAGAGACCCCAGACCTACCTACTGAATGATGACTTCTGCCCTGAATCACAAAAGTCTGTAATCTCCCCAGTGTTGCTAGACCACAAAAGAGACAGTGCCTTTTTTAGGAACAAATAGATGTCAGAAAAGGAAAAAATTCAAAAGGAATATTTTTAAAGTTTTGCAAAGCAAAACTGATAAGTATAGCACAAATGCACAAGATTTTAAGAGGGGCCTTAAAGACATTAAACTATGAAAGGTTCATAACAGAAATTAAAAAGCTTTGAAGTTCTCATGCTTAAGGGTGTTTGGAAAAGGGAGCATTAAACCCAGACACCCAGGAGGAGCCAAGGTCTAGCTCAGAGAGTGCTGGTTGCCAGAAGATAGGAGATTGATTATTTCAGGTTTCTAAATTCTCAGTTTGTTCTGTTTCTGACACTCCTTTTCCAAACACCTACAGCAGCCCACTGGCAGAGGTAGAATGCAGTTTTCTGGGGCCTCTGTCTCTGCCCTTCTGCATTTTCTGATGGGGGAAATGGAATGATGTATTTTACACTTGAGATCCAAAAAGCTGAGGTTACCAGGCTCTTCATTTTTACTTGCTGGCTTGTGAGTATAAATGCCATCAGGGCCTTGCAGCCCATTCTCAAGGTGAGGATCTCCTTTGCATTCAGTTTCCCCAAGACTGTATTCCAGAGGGGGCCAGATTCTCTCCTGTATGAAAGAAGCAGCCTGCTCTGGATACAAGGCTCTCACTTTCCCCTTCTTCCCACTCTTATATCTTCCTGACCTGAAGTGAAGCAGGCTTTCTTCAGAATGGCAACAACTGATTCATTTGAACAAAAAGGCCCCAATTCCATAATTCCATAGCCAAATTTCTGTGACCCAAATCTGACTTGTATTTTTGCACTTCAATGTCAGACAAGACATGAAGCCTCTGAATGAGCAGTTAGTGTGTTTGCATTTTGCCTTGACTTCGCCCCACTTCTCACACAGAGGCACTGTGTGTTTCATATGTCCTGTCCCTCAGACCATGCTGCTGTTCTTTTTCTTTTTTCCCTCCATTGCTACCCCCTTGGAAATCTCAAATTCAAGGCTGAAGGAGACTGGGAGCCAACTTCTGCTCTCAGGGTTAAATCTGGGAATCATTGCCCTAGCTTCAAATTTATGCCAGTGCAGTGAAGATGAGAATTTAGCTTTCTGTACTGTTGTCAACAGGGGGAAAATAGAGTCCCTATAAGGCTGTATCCATGGAAACCATCCTGCTGCAGTAGCGGGTAAAGCAGCAAATCAATTTCTTCAGTTTTAAAATGAAACACATTATAGTGCATCTGGCATTTAAGAGATTATCCGTGCTGATAACTGTGTGGAAAAACCCTCCTCTAGCAAGTGCACTGGCAAGAGCATTTCTTCCTCCTGACAGAATTCTGATTTTGGGTAGAATGAGCATTGATGACAAAGTACCATGAAGACAGTGCAGTGAGACAGAGCCAAGTCCAGAAGCAACAACACTTAATGAAGGAGAAAATCGTTTAATTTAGCATTTAGCCCAAGTATGTGGGCACATGGTGACTAACATTCTGTTAGTATTAGCAGAGGCAGTGACCTGTCACCTCTGTCTCCCTGCTCTTTGCTTCTGTGGTACCATGTGTGACAAACAGAACGTTCGTACCTTGTGATGCATTTGTCTGAACAGGAGTGTGGGTGTGTGTGGCTGGTGGGCTGTCAGATGAGATTTCAATACCCACTGCAACATGGTCTGGGTAACTGACTTTATACAGGTGTGTATTTCAGAGCCAGAGGCATTTCCAGTGCAGAAAATGTGCTGGCTGTCTCTGTGCTGTATTCTTGTTACATTTCATCATGTGTAACTTGAGAGGCCATCCCTTTACTATGCCATGGAGAGAGCATGGAAAGAGGAGGATTTCTTACACCAGACTTCAAAAGCTACCATACGTTTTTCCTGCTGTGTGCACAGAGGTTCTGCCTTTATTTTTTCACCTGTTAAGGTATCTTTCTGACCACTTTGAGAAATAATACCCTACTTGGGTAGAAAACTGCCTATACGCAGATGAGATTTCATGCTGCTTTTCCTTTTTCATCAAATCCAGATATTGCAGTCTGCCTTCTTTATGCCTATCAGATAGAGAAATTGTCTGTCTGGGAGAAATACAACCTTATTTAAGAGAGGGGGAGTGAAGCTGAACCAGCAGGGAATAAAAAGCATTAGAGGAATTGCCCAGACCATGAGTAGCCCTTCAGTTGGCAAGGATCAGATACACATTCCTCTGTCACTTTGCAGTGCCTGGGCTGTATTTTATCTGCTTTTGAATCTCAATTCCTTGATAACACCAATCACATACGCAATACTGTCTTCTTTTATCTACAGCTGCCCCATCTATTATAGCAATCCCTGTTTGATTGACAGTTATGTATTTTTTTCTGACCTGAGGGCAAGCTTATTGCAATGCACTCCTTTCAGAGCTATCACTGAAACGCATCCAAAATCTTCAACTGGTGCATAATGTGGCAGTTCAGCATTTGAATGAAGTGAACACATATTGTTGGGGGCACAGGAGGTTTTGTTGCTCTACCACATCTACCAGTTAATGGAAGGTGCAGTTCAAACCCCATTAAGTGGTAGAAATGGCTCAGTGGTCTGAAATGCTGGTGTTTGCAGAGAGTGTTTTGTTCTACATGTGTCTAATTGCTATGGCATCCAGTGTTGTCTGTTTGGTCAGTTGCAGAGGTTTTAAGAGTCAGGAAAAGACCTCCCAATGCACTGCTTGGGGACTGTGCTTCCTTTTTGGAGATGGAGTTTCCTGATGAAAAACGTGGTTGAAGATCACAAACTTCTGCAGCCTGTTTTCTATGATCCATGAATGTACAGATCTAGGAATTCTCCCTGTATTCAGGGGTTGGGCTGCATTCACTGCCTAAGTCCTAACCTCTAGATACTGAAGAATGAAAACTTATGCTTTGCATTGCATTTTTTCTCCAAATTCCCAGTTTCTACATAAGCCTTCCGTATTCCCATGTGAGGATGCCTGGGGTTTCTGGTGAGCTCAGATACAAGGCATTTTCAGATTTCTCTCTAAAAGGCCAGGGAAGTGAGAAATGGAAGAGGAGCTGTGACTGGCATTTCTTGTACCATTCTTCATCACAGTCCTGTGTCTGTGCTCATCAGGGTAGCAAAGCCTGCACACCTTTTGGAGGAGAGAGGATGGGCTTGTTTGTTACTGTGAGTGCTGGGATATGTTGAGATGGGCTGACACAACCTGGAGATTTTAATGACCTTTGATAAGGGCTTTCCCTCTGCCCTGCAACAAATGGCAAGAAAGGTGACCTTCTTCCCACCTCCTGCAGGTCAGACCTGGGAGCCCATGGCAAGATCAGGGGCTGCATTTGTTCTGAGGGACAAAGCAGGAGGCACCTCTGGATGTGCCACTTGTCTCACAGCTCCCAGGGGTGGCATTTTAGAGCATTCTTTGTGTCTAAGCCCTCGCAGTTTGCACAGTCATGTCCAGCGTGGGAGTGTTTCTCAGTGCTGTCTGTCTCCATGGATTCGGAGGTGACACAGTGTTTGTACACTGCCTCTCTTGCACTACCACCCCCATGGCTGAACAAAGCTCCTGAGTCATCTTCACAAAGATGTAAAATTTCCGGCAAACCTGGAGGCCATCTGTTTATGTGGGCAGGCAAGAAAATGTGGGTAGGGAAACTCAGTCACACTCCAGTGTTTGTATCTGCCCCCACAGCCAGTTCTTTTAAATGACATTTTAACTATTGTCTAAAATCTTTTTCTGCAAAAAATTGTAACAAACAGCAACCTTGCTGTTAAATGATTCCTTAAAATGAGCCCAGTCCTCAAAGCCACTTTATGAATATGTAAATCTATATTCTATAATTCTAAATCTATATTCTAAAATTTCATTCATTTTACTGTTTGAGAAACCTTTATCAAAAATCAGCAGTTCCCTCTTGGGAAACAGCTTGAATTGTCTTTTCTCTGGGACTCAGGTGAAAGCATGACCTGGTCACATTCCTGCCATGGCAGGTATCGTCAGTGCTGGCACGTGGTGGCACGCAGCAGCTGTCACTTGACACAATGCAAAGAATGTGCCCCAAGTCCAGTAATGTCTACTTGTGTTATGTCTTGTTCAGTGTAAAGATACAGTCTGTTACCACTCCTGACAGCCACACAGCTCCCTTCTCTGCTCCTAGCATTCCACTCCTCAAAACTAGAATCCCTTTGCATTCCTAGCCTGCAAAGACAGGGATATTCCTAGCAGTAACCCTGTGGATTAATATTCACAGCAAAATAAAAATATCAGGCCAATGCATACATTGATCTGTTCTTCTAACCCAAGCTGCTGTGCCTAGTCCCGGTTCCATACATATACTAGCTGTAAGCACAAACCTTGCCTCATCTGTACTCAGTTTATCATTTCAGAAACATCTAAAAGAGATGAGTAGTTCTAAGGACTATGGTGTGTCCTTGGATGGCAAGTTCTGCGCAAAATTCTGGTGACACGAGAAGGTGAGTTGCTGATCAGCAGAACCACCACAAATGCAAAATTGTTTACAACAAAAATGGGGAAAAAAAAAAAGCCAGGATCACTTCTTTCAGTTGAGAAAGACCTAATTTACTGATGAACAGATTATAACTAAACAATGTGTTTATTAAGGGTGTGGAAGACTGAGTCGCTGGCCCTTGACTTCATGCAGACCCTGAAAAATATCCCTCTCTGCAATGGGAGACTTGTTAGTGGGCAAGGTCATTTTCACAATGACGTAAAGAGAAAAGCAGGTGGCTGAATCTACCCAGACTTGAAAACGGAAGGGTGTTCTTGCTTCACACAGAGAGGAACACTGTCCTTTCTTGTTTGTGCTGCTTGGGAAGCCTTTGGAGATGACCAGAAAGCGGTCACACCGCTGTGAGCAGCAAGAGCCAGAGAAATGTTGTGTTCCCTGTTTCCTTCTGTTCAATAGTGATCTGTTCCTTAATTCTGTGTCCTGGCCCTTGCTGCAGCCTCCTCTTTGTCTTCCACCACCTCCAAAGGGGCCGTCTCAGAGGCCAAGGCTGGGCAGAGTCCAGCCAATCTGTCAGATTTGGCAGGGCACATGACAGAGAATTTACCAAGTGACTTCTACGACAAATTCCTCTCAGCAGCTGGAGGCCAGAGGATTTCTCAGCTGGCACAGAGTTAGAACTCTCTGTACAGATAGTGCCCACTCTGGCCTAAAGCCTCGTGAGACAGGCAGGCCTGAACCAGCACAATCACCGTGTGCTTCCTCAGTTTCTGGTTTGCAGCAAAGGTGTTTCTTACCCTGTGTCACAGGGCAGATTCTGGCTCTCCCTAAGCTGTGTGAGTGTGGCTGAAGGATTTTCAAATGCTTGAGGTGCAGCACAGACTCTGTAATCCCTCTCTTGAGAAGCCTGTCAAGCCTTGCATGTGGAGAATGCCTCGGCTTCATTTCTTGCTCTGCCACAGCACGGTTTGGCCAGAGACCAAATGCACCCTCTGAAGGAACACTTCAGGTCTGGAAGAAGGAGGACCATCCTTTTGGTGAACTTAGGAGCACCAGCACAGCACTCTGGCCTTTCCCTTGTGCTTGAGAGCACACTGTATGTGTGCACCTGCAGGACAGGGCACATCTGCACTGTGATTCCACACTGCAGACCCCTGGCTTTCTCGTGTGACCCCCTGCAGAAATGACAGACCCTGCATCCCTCAGCCTCCACTGCTGTAAAGTGTCCCTCTGTGAAAAAGGAAACAGATTGAATTGTTTCACATTTAATTTCACCCTTCCCCTAAGCACTCACCTTCTCCATGCAGGTGTGTCACTGGTGGTTCCTGGCTGTCACTGCTGTATCCCGGGCCACTGCCTCTAGGAGAGGGGACAGAGCAGTCCCTGCAGCCAGGCCATGGCAGGGGCTCTCTGCACAGTTCCAGGGCTCTGGACTGCACTGCTTGGCCTCCTCAGGCTGCAGCGAGTCGGACAGACACACAGCCGTGCTGTGTGAGCCCTGTGAGAAGGTACCAGCGATGTCTGGGCACACAGAGTTAAAGAGAGGTAAAAATGTTGGTCTACTAAGAGATGTCTCAGGGCCAGAGTCACTTGGACTGAGACCAAAATCCTTTAAATAGGAGAGTGCTTGGTTATTCAGCTGGGCATATTCAAAATTGATCTTGCTTTGAGTAACCTCATCTAGGATTTTTGCTCTCCTTTTCTGATCTTCAGAGGAAATTTGCTCCCCATTTTGCTTCAAATGATACAGACTGCTAGACTGGAAACTTGTCTCATAGTTGTATTGGTTTGTGCTAGGAGTACTGGGATATTCTGGAATTTGAGCAATGCAGCTGCATTCATTTTGCAACAATAACTTGTTTTTGTACTGAGACATCTTATGAATTATACTGTTCATTTCATTCCCAATGTATTTGTTCTCCAGGCGCTTGTTTTCATAGCTGATTTTTAATGATGCCACCTGTGTTACACAGTGCTCTAAGAGCTGCACTATGTTAGTGCTGCTCTCTGTTGGTGTGGGGCTCATGTAGCTCTGGAAGTGATTGAGGGTTAGAGGCTGTGGTGGCTTGTCACAGGAAATAGAGAGAGAGTGATACATTGGTTTATTTCTGTCTTCCCTCTCAAGGGGATCTTGGAGTGAGGTCGCTGCAGTCTTGTAGGAGTAACATGATTCTACTTCGTGATTATCATCTAATGAAGGATTTTCAGGGCTCTGAGAGCCACTCTCTCTGTTCAGCTTTTCTGGCAGTGGGTTTTTATCTCTGGATGTCTCACATCCCAGAGAAATTGCCACCTTCTCAGTCTCAGTTGAAGGTGTCTGTAGATTGTCTCTGTTAGCCTGTGATTGTGGTGAATAACTTGATGATCTGGTGGTTTCCACAGTCCCAGGCACTGCAGATAAGTCCTTGTGGTGACTCCCTTCTCTTCCTTGGAAATCCAGATCAGATGTGCTCAGGCAGGAGGCCAGGCTGTGGTCTCTCCCAGCAATGTTCACTGAAGAGGCCTGGGTTGCCTGTTTGCTTTCCTCCAAAGGCGCACATAGGTGAAATGTATTAGCTTCACTCTTGCCTGGTGTCTCCTGCTGAGTTTCTGTGCTCCCTTTCTGCTCTGGACTGTGACTGGGAAGGATCAATGAATCATTGGACTTTTCTGGTTGTGATTGAGGACTCTGAAGAGAGTCAGGGGAGGAGATGAGTCCCGAGTGTTTTCGAAGCCAGTTTATTATCCCCATGGTCAGTGAAAGCTCAGTATCACAGAGCTTTAGCAAACATTCTTTGCCTTTCCATGTGCTGTGGAAGAAACCCTGGCTAATGATGTCTAGAGTTGGTTGGGAAGCCATGTTCTCCTCAGCTCCAACATGAAAGCTGTAAATGGACAAAGGGATTTCGATGGCTTGCTCTGACACACTTTCAGAGGCACACAAGTCATCATCAAGGATTGGGCTTACTTTGACTTCATTTGGGTCATAGAAGAGCTCATAAAGGGCATCTCCACTGTAGCTGTCTCTTGGAAATCTACCTGGGACACCAGGGGTCTGAGCTTCCTTCAGTTCATCATCTTGTCCAGGAGAGAAGGAATCATAGTAGCCTTCATCACTTGTGGATGTGGATTCCTGGTTTTCACTTTTCGGTGTTTCTGTTTCTGTGGAGCTGTCTTTGGAATTGTCACCCTCTTTATCGGGTGACACTTGGGGCTCTGTGACTGGTACAGCAGCCTGACTTCTATCCCTTTCTGTGTCAGAACCAGGCATCTTCAGTAACTTCTTTTCAAACAGAGCACTCTGATGCAGCCTTACTGATTTGTTGATGTTGTCCCAAAACTTTGCAAATTCCACTGTCTCGTTCTGGCCAGGAGAGGCCAGCTGCTCCACCCCTCCTTGGAAGGAGCCCATGGCAGGGCTGTCTTTGTGCTTGCTTCGCCTCAGCAGAAGCTCCTTGCTGTTCTCCAGCTCCAGGTGAGCAGAGCTCTCATCAGCAAAGATTTCCCCACAGCCAGTGAGGGAGTCAAAGCTCTTCAGGGAGGCAACATCTTCACACAGGGCGTTGCAGTAGTCGTAGGAGGAGTCAGACTGCAGTTCGTTGTCTGAGCAGTCCTGTGACAAGCAATCAGCTGCGCAAGTTTCTCCAGTTTTGAAGAGATACTTTGCAAGACGTCCAGACAACTCACTCTTGCAGCCTGGAGAGGCCAGGTTCTTGTCCTTCTCCACCAGAAATGAGAGGCTGTCTGGTTTATTTTTTCTTATATGAAATATATCTCTGAGCCCTTTCTTAGATCTCTTGAGGGAAATCCTCTTCCTGGGAATGGTTTTTGCGACAGCTGGTACAAAAGGCATCTGTGGCACAAAGTTCCTGTAATCAATCATCTGACTGCTGCATGCAGACTGGCTGGGGCTGACCACACACTCCTTCTTACTGCTGGAGCTGGACATCCCTGAAAAGCTGATGCTGTTGACAAGTCGACCCTTGCCCTTTCCAAAAAAGCCCTCCTCGCAAGCCCTGCTGCTGGGGCTGCAGTGCTCTGTTTTGTCTGCCTCAGCAACACATTCATGCGTTTTACTCTTCCTTACAAGCTTGTAGGTGGGGCCAGATGATTTTTCCAGGCTGTGACCACCAGGTGCACTCCTTGCTGCTCTGGTGGAGAATCTGTAGTTCTTGTGTGTGGCCAAACATGCCAGCTGGACCTCGTCCACACTTTGTTTTCCCTCCAGAGCTGCCTTTTTGTCTTTGCCCATCTCATCTTTGTTGGTAGTAGCTGGATGCACTGGTGGCACTTTCTCATGTTGCACACTGGATTTTATGAAGGTCTTTCCTCTCTTGAGCTCCATACTGCTTCCTCACATCTGTTTCTGTAAAAAAACCAGCAGAACACAACTATTGTGAGGTTGGTGGGTAGCACTTGTAAATTTTGAAAGCAACTGGAGAACAAAGGAAGGGACAATAAGCGTTATAAAATAGAGCTTCTCTGCCATCAGACATTTCCGTCATTGAGTCGTGGTACTGCATGAGAAACAGACTGAGTGAAACTGAAGGTGTGTTGGCTGGGAGATTCAACAAGGAGAAAACAGTGCACGTTGTGGATTGGGAGTTGAGGCTCAGAGAACGTTTTGTCTGTTAGAAATAAACAGATTTGCACTGAGGATTATGACTTCAAGATGGCTTTTAACACGGTAAAGGCCCTGTTCTGAACGTAGGAGAGGCATCAAAGAAAAGCAATGCCTGCAAAACTTCAACATGCAAATGTGTGCATCAGAGAGGCAGCAGTTCATACATCTGTACCTTAGAAGAAGACAAAAATCTCAAGTTTGGAAAGCTCCTGAGAAAACGGATCAAACTTTTGATACACAACGCTTGTTTTATATTAAAATAATCCTTGTCTGTGAATAGAAAATCCATAAACCTTGGTACTATCCTGGAAGCATGCAGAAACTGAATTACTGATTTTGTTTCTCCCTGAGCAGAATGTATCATTTTCTACACTGCTACTTTTGTTGTCAAAAATCAAACACTGAAAATCATTGTTAGTCATGACAAAAGCCTCATCTCCAATTTACAAAGACCAGTGTAGCGCACAGAGGCATTGCCACACTGAATTTGCACTGTGCATTGATTAGCTATTTCTAAAAATATTCTAGTACCTGTATCAATGCCAGTGCCAGGCTCTGCCTATATAGTTTACTATTAAACCTGTTTTATGTTTTCATAAATCTAATTAGTCATTAATTATTTTAGCCATGCCACTTTCAGTTTTCTGGCAGTTCTTTCATAGAAAGATCTGATCCTTTCCTGTCATGCATCAACTTTGAGTAAGTCATTGGAGTTCCATAAAGGTGGGTCAGGGATGAAGCAGGCACTACCTAAAAGCTGCTGGAGCAACCAGATTTATACCTGGAGGGAAACTACACAATAACTCCGAGATCTCTTCTTGAAAGGACGTGCTTGGATCTCTCCTGAATGAAACCTCATTTAATGATTTATCTTGTTTTGAATTGGTTAGACATAACTAAACAATTGGAGACACTGAACAGGAGATTTTAAATTCAGCACCAAGCCTAGGCTTTGTACTCCTGCAACAGAACTTAAAGCAGTCTTCAGTCTATTTTGAACTCTAACAGCTGTGTGTAGCCTCCAGAAGCTTTCCAGCTGCCAGGCCTTGCTGGAACAGCCACACTCTGACCTCACTAGATGCAGGACTGTGTGTTTGGGAGCACTTCTCCAGCAGGCAGGCCAGTGACAGCCCCTTTCTTACAGAAGCTGCAAACTAAGAGGCGATTAGCAATATTTACAAATAAATATGAATCAGTGACAAAAGGTAGAGAGCATAAAGGCAAAGTGTGAATATTTGACATGTGGTGAAAACACGGTGGGCAGTGATAGATGGGCGTCTATCAGTGTGATTGAGATGTTGGCACATTCACTTGCACTTGGCACTACATGTGAGTGTTACAGAACGTTCTTAATGAAAGGCAGTAAACATTTTACTACCCTGTCAGGTGTCTGGAGTGCACTGATGCTGCGGGAAACTTGTTTTGCATATTTAGAAATAGGTCACTGGGACACGATTACACTCCTCTTCTGAAAAGCAAGGTGTGATCGACAAGCAATTCAGCGTGCACAACTCCAGCAGGGTTGTGAGAACAATCAGAAACAGCTGATGCAAGACCAGCTATTAATATCCCAGAAATAAAGTGTCTGACATCTCAGTCCTTTGCAAGTGCAGAAATAGGTACTGTGTCCCTGTGTCCCTGATGCAGCAGAGGAGCTCCTCAGAGGTCTGTGACATTGGCAAGTGCCATCCTTACAGCAATGTTCTGTAGGACTCTTTGAAGTCCTGCAGCTGTTTCTGCCCATTCTGAGTATTAAGCAAAGGTCACTTTTGTAGGATATTGCATACTTGGGAACTTTCCTGCAGATGCATTAAAAAGGCTTTTAGGGATGGATTTATTTACTGTCAAGTATGAAACGTATTAAAGCTAAGAATTTAGGATGACATTAGATAATCTTTGGAATAAAGTGATGTTTTATCTGAATTGTGTCTCCTTGATACGAAACACAATGGATGACCAGTTTGATGACTGGATCAAGAAACTTCAAGGCTTGTTCTTCTGTCTTTTTGTTATAGATTAGATGAACAGTTCTATCTTGAAAGGCAAAATGGCCCAAGTAACATTTTTACTGAGAATATCTGTGGTATAATAATATAAGATACACTGGTGGTAGCTGATGTTGCCTTTTCAGTTTCTTCTGATGAGGAAAAAAGTGTTAGCTGTTGTTTCGGTTTTGTGCAGATTTTGTGGTTTGGTTTGTTGGGGTTTTTTTAATATCCACTATATATATATAATCACCAACTTTGTATTCTAATTATTTAATGTTACTATTTATTCCCATATATTCTAATTCTAATTCTCCCTCAGGATTCATGCCAGACTTAGTATCTAGTTCATCGTGTCATCCTGCTTATTCTAAGACTGTCATATCTTTGTAAAACTTCCCCATTAGAAATGTTATTTAAAATGAACAAAATGAAGGGAGGACCTCCTCAGTCAAGTCTTTGAGGGCTCCTCAGGGCAGACTACCAGAGTCTGCAGATTTTTTGAAACATCCATCTTAGATGCTGTTTTGTTACTTCCCATGCTCTGAGTTCCTCTTCATACTCATGTGATGTAAACTATCAATGAACTTCTTTTCAAAAATAGACCAGAAATATTTATGTGATGATTCTGTCTTTCTATATCTGTTAATACTTTTAGCCCTTTTCATTGTAATGGATTATACCATGATATCTTTTTTTTTGGGTCTCTGCAGGGACACAAGTCCTGTCTCTGACTCGAGGAGCTGTACCAGTAAAGTTAGAAACAGATTAAAGTGCTGTAAGGGAAAGTTACCCTCCAGTGGTTATGTAAAGCTAAATCAAAATTCTATGAAAAACTATTACAGGCATTTAAAACATAGAACATTTTTCTGGGCCTTCTTGACCCATGCACCCAGCTACACTAGTGCCTGTCTCTGTTCCTTTTCAATTATTCTTCCCTTGGACTTGCAGGATATCACTTCTTCCACAGTGATAAAAGATCTATGAGGGCCTGATTTCTACCTTTGCAAAGGAAATACAATTTGGACTTAAAAGTCACCGTGAAGAACAGAAACCTGTGGAAACTAGCAGTCAGTGTACTGAGAGTCTCAATATTTTCTTCATTAACAACAAAATGTTTTTTTACTATCTGCAAAATTGCTTACAGAATGTGTTTAAATAGAGGACATCCTCGAATCTTACACTGGGCTGCAGTTTAGTTGTCTTTTACAATAAGATTGGGTGTAGCAACAGCACTGAGGCTTCCCATCCACAGTAAACAGTACTTTTTATCCGGCTTGGTCACACCAGCTGCTCACTTTTAGGATTCACAGGTGTCTAAGGAGGCAGTCAGATCTGGATTTGAGGCTGATACTGTAATGGAAATAAGGTTTTCTTTTAAAATTGGATAATATTGCTCATAAAATGGAGAGGCAGTTCATGCTCAAACATACACCATCTGTGCAGGGTGTGTCACAGCCTTTTCATAAAACCAGGAGGTTTTACTGCGTCTGTGATTCATCTAAAAGTAAATCAAACTTTTAGAATGGAAAGATGAACACATTCCTGTGGGCTGAGGAGACTTGATTTTAGGACAATCAGAGCAATTGCTTCTGGATCTGGGTTATGAGGACCTGAGCAAGACTGAGTTAGGTAACTGTTCTGGTTAATAAGAGCCATATTCAGATGGCATAAATCCTCCCAAAGTCCAGGCCAACATACAAGGGCCAAAGAGGGGTGCAATGGAGACAGACATCCTTTAGTAAAATGGGTGGAGACGGGATTCAAACTGTCCAGATATTGCCTCTGTCACGTCAGTCAAAGACAGGGGTCACATTTGCCTCTGCCCATGGCCCCAACACTTTGTGCCAGCCATCTACAAGTTTCCCTCTGAGCTGGAATGTGAGAGAGCCTTGATTTGGGTTTTTGGCTGGGTCAGAGTTGTATCTTGCTAGCTTAGAACGCAGTAGAAAGGTTTGCTTAGGCTACCTTCAAAGAAAAGGTAAAACACCAGTCCTCTTGCATGTATTTCTAGGAACACCATCCTGCTGGGAAAGTAGAAGCATCCGTTTCAGCGAGGGTGCATGGATAGAAATAATACTATGACAATGAGGAAATTCAGATAAAGTCTCCAGCTTCGGCAAGTTTGGCTCAAAAATAATTTTGCTTAAGTAGGAAAAAATATACTTGAGGCTCATTTATTTCAAAATCTTATCAGCTATCCAGCTTGGACCTCTCTTATTTGCTTGTTTGATGTGTAATTTATATATAATCGTCTCTCTTGGAGATAGAAATAGGTAAAATTCAGAATATAGTGGCTTTGAAGGGGAGATAGGAGTGTTCTTTCTTTACATTTCTATCACGATTGGCAGGTTGTGGAGATGGTGCCTTGCTGTCTCTTGCTAAGCAGAGTTCTGCATGTCACTTGGCACCTGAATTTCACCTCCCTACAAGCATTTTCCTTTTATTAAATGAAAACGTTGATAAACACTGAATAGTCTTTTAGGCATTTTAATTCAAAAATAAGGAAAAGCCTCTCTTTGTACAGCTTTTATGTTTTTGGATATGAGTTTGGAGTGAGTCCAAAATCCCTTTTCCACAAGTGGCTTCATATCAATCCAACTTAAGATGCTGAGTATCAGAGGTACCTTTCAAAATGCTACCCTGCTTTTCCATCAGAAACTGTAGCATAATTAAATTCCCTAAAAACATCTCTCTGGTTTGGGTATATGGACATATCCATGCATTTTAAGATGAAAAGTTTTTAAAAATATTTCTTGATAAATTGTGTAATGGGAAAGGGAAAAAGGACAGAGCACTCTGAGAGGGTCTCCTGACTCTTAACCTCAGGAGGATTTTTATTGGTCACCAGTTGGAAGTCCTAAAACGCAAAAACAAGCCAAGAATGAGGTGGTGAAAGCCACAGCTACTTTTAAAGTCAGTGAACAACACTAATTTTTAATCTTTAGTATCTAATCAATTAGCAGGGCATAAGGAACAGCTGGTGCTCCCAGTAAAAGGGGCTGGGGGGGAAGGGGAGATTTTTGGAATAAGACTGTTTATTTACAGGCCAAAATATTAACTCTCTGTCTGAGAAGATGAAAGTTAATAATGGAAATACTAATAATCATGAACATCATTCTGTTCATTTGATTTTTCAGTTGCAAAGCAGAACACCGCTTCCTTGCCAGAGGGTAGTGATATTCTCACTGCAGTTATTGTAACACTGTTTCTAGCAAGCAAATAAACCTAACGGTTCTTCTGGTAAAAACCAAAGAGGATTTTAAAGCAGGGCTCATCTTCTCCCTTAAACTGATTACCCAGCTCCTATCTCATCTCCATTAGAAAGCAGAAAAGGACAGGGTGGAAAGGATGGAGGATGTAATCAGGGACAGCCGTGATTCAGGAAACAGCAGAATGTTTGTTTTCACAGGCGCCTGTGTGACACACAAACCTGCATTGAGATCATGCCTCTACTTAGGAGTACTCCTCTCATCATCCTTAGTGGCTGTATCTTATTATTCCCCTTAATCATTTGTCTCACTCAGGTAATCCAGGATGCCTAATTATTCGCGTTTACATTTAGGTCAGGCAATGGCTTTCACATGAAGAACCAGCAAAAAGCACATTTTGGTGTGTTTTTAATTCGACCCTCATTCCACTGAGCACATGAAGTAAAATCTCACACTCCCCAGCAGAATACTAGAAAGATGTGTAGTTAAATGCTTAATCTTATTAGCAATGTGCTATAGGGAAGTCTGAACCTTCCTTTAAGCCCTGACAACTGTTTTGTGGAGCTCGGGATTTTTCATAGTAAAATTAACCACATTTCTACTCCCAGCACGCTGTTCTGCTGCGTGCTGATGGGAGGGTGCAGCAGCAACCAGTGCTTCCCCCAGCCCCATGTGGGGCACCCACAGCATCCCCCAGCCCCATGTGGGGCACCCACAGCATCCCCCAGCCCCATGTGGGGCACCCACAGCATCCCCCAGCCCCATGTGGGGCACCCACAGCATCCCTCTGCCCCATTTGGGGCACCCACAGCATCCCTCTGCCCCATTTGGGGCACCCACAGCATCCCCCAGCCACATGAGGTGTGTGGCAGGGCAGAAAGAGGCTGAGCCCATGACAAAAGGAGGCTCCTTCACTGACAAATCCTCTGCACCCCTCACTCAGTTTTCTCCTATACCTGAGGCTGAAAGAAACGTAACTGGCTTGAAATGTTCCAATTACATCATGTGAAAGGGCAGCTTTAACTCCTGCGCAGGGAGCTTTCCAATCATCACTGTACTGCTGAGAAGGCAGCAGAGTAGAAATTTCCACTGCATACCTGAGAAGGAAAGGGGGCTTTTTTTCTTCTTGCCCTGACCAGCAGCCTGTTGGTACCAGACAGCAAAGTGTTAACACTGACAGCTTTGGCTGTCCTCAGTAATTTAGTGCTTTAAAAGGAGGTAGCATGTGCATTTTTATAAATACAGGCAGAGACTTGCCAGATGTATGGAAAAAGAAGTAAAAAGCAATGCTTCAAAAGCAAACAGTCATCCCAAAATAATACTCACAGACTCAGAGTGGCTGCGAGTGTCAGAGCAAAAGAAAAGCCATTGCACCAGAGCAAACGAGGCAGATCACAGAAATGCTACTCACCATGTTTTATCACTGAGCAGAAATCCTCTGTCTCCCAGCCTTGCTCCTGAAGCTGGTCTTTATCCAGAGGCTCCTGTGATGCTTTTCAGATTCTGAGGGGCTGGACCACTGCTGCTCTCCAGTGTTACTCTCCACCCCCCGTCTTTTCCTCCTCCTTCTTCCTTCATCCCCACCCCCTCATTCCTCCGGCTTGTAGCTTTTTCGTACCTTACATAGATTCTAAGCTTCCACATGGAGCTTGATATAGGAAAGATGCTTATTTCAGCCATCTGCTTGGATGCCATGGAAATGCCTTCTTTGCTTTAGGAATAAAAGAGGGGAGGTAAGCTCGGGAGTTTCTGAGCCAGCATTCTGGTTCCTCTCTATATGACTGCTTGTTAAATAGGGAGGAATGCATCCAAATTAATTGCATTTCTAGGTGTTGTTTTGTTTCAGACCAGGATTCAGGAAAAGTGATCTGAATGTGTTTTGGTAAGTGTGATGCTTCACTGGCAGTGTATGCAGGCTACTGGACTGTGCCACCCTTTGTAGATAGAGCTCGAGTAAAAGCTGAAGTTAGAAGGGATTTCGTGTGGAAGCAAAGCGGTGTGAGGGGAAAGAGGGACTATTTCAGCTGCCCAAGGCTGGAGTGCCTGGTGTTACCCTCATACTGCCTTCATCAAACATCATTTACCAGATTCTCCTTTCAGTCTAACTTCTGCTTCAGTGTGCAGCAAAGGCAACATCTGACGTTACAACATCATTCTTTGTTATACAGAGGAGTTTATTACCATCACAAACACCAGGGCTCTAATTTCACAGAAGTGTAAAGCTGGCATCCTTCCCCCAGCCCTCTCCCCTTGAAGGGCTCCCAATCTGATCGCATCTTGATTGTCCCACTGATTCCTAAGTCCTTTACATCAGCTTCTCAAGCCTCCTGCTTGTTGAAACACCTCTGCTGGGGGCATGACAGGAGCCTCTTAAAGGCCAGAGTGAAGCAGTGGCTTAATCCACTTCAGTGGCTCTCCTGTGAGTTTCGAGCTGCACTCAGGATAGGGCAGCAATTGTTTCAGACCGGTGTGTCTGCAGGGAAACTGCCCTCCTGATGTAGGGGCCACTTCACAGCTGCTCTAAGGCAGCAAACAGGCAGCTCCTGGACGGCTCAGACGGACAAATCCAATCCGTGGAGGCATTTAGAAAATCTCCAGCTCTTCATGGACAGAAAATGAGCATTCCCTCACAACTGGAGCAGGTGCAGCAGTCAGAGAGCTAATCTCTTCTGTCCCCACATCACAGCAGAAAGGGAACAAAAGCCTTAACCTGCTACCTGTTCTCATCTTCCTTTTCATCGTGTGCTTTTGCTGAATCTTGGAGACGGGAGGAAAGGAGCTTGAACTTTTGTGCTGTCTAAACTTCTAAAGCTGGAAAATCAGCCTGTTAACTTTAAAGCCTGCAGAACAGAGTGCTCCTGCTCTGAGTGTCAGGCAGTAAGCCATTCAGGTGTCCCTGATGGTACAGACTAGAAAATTACACCTTGGGGGAAAAGCCTGGGTTAAATCCAAGCTGCAACATGGAGAAAGCCTTTGTGTGACTTCACCAAGAGACTGGTGGGAGGAAAGAACAGGCTGTGCGTGAATCCTAGTAGTCCCGGCAAGTAGATGAAGAACACTCATGAGAAAAAATACATTAATTAGAAATGGATTTGATGGGTTTTATTCTGCATGAGATACTCATTTTAATATAGGAGGAAGCCTTTCTTCATGGGAGGTATACAAAGCCACCAAATTTTCAGGTAGTGCCTCCTTGCTCTGCAGTGATGTCACTTTTGAAAGCCTCCCCTTTGTTTTGGAAAGAGGAGGCCTGTAAAATGTTGCTCATAAAATTCTTTGCTCCAAGTAACACCAAGGTTTGTTAGAAGTGCTGATAGGCACGAGAATCAATCAGAGGTCACAGCTGTCACCTGTGCCCAGGTGGCCAAGAAGGCCAACAGCATCCTGGCTTTTATCAGCAGTAGTGTGGCCAGCAGGACCAGAGCAGTGACCATCCCCCTGTGCTGGGCACTGGTGAGGCCACACCTCTAGTACTGGTTTTGGGACCCTCACTTCAAGAAAAATGCTGAGGGGCTGGAGTGTGTCCAGAGAAGGGAATGGAGCTGAGGAAGGGGCTGGAGCAGGTCTGATGAGCAGATGAAGGAGCTGGGGGTGCTTAAGCTGGAGAAAAGGGGGCTCAGGGGGATCTTCTCGCTCTCTACAACTCCCTGAGAGGATGCTGCAGCCAGGTGGGGGCCCTGCTCCCACATAAAAAGGGATGGGACAGGACAGGAGGAAATGGGCTCAGGTTGTGCAGGGAAGGGTTCAGGTTAGATGCTAGGAAGAATTTCTTCACCAAAAGGGTTGTCAAGCATTGGAGCAGGCTGCCCAGGGCAGTGATGGAGGCCCCATCCCTGGAAGTGTTCAAAAAGCATGCAGATGTGGCACTTGGGGATGCAGTTTAGCCATGAGCGTCATGGTGGTGCTGGGTTATCGCTTGGTCTGGATGGTGTTACAGGCCTTCTCCAGCCTTGATGATTCTGTGATTCTGGTGCTGATTCCAGGCTGGTGTTGATGTTGTCTGAGCAAAACTAGGAGCTAAGAGTTTTCATTTGAAAGTTATTCATACATACAATTTCTGGGCTGAATCTCTGAACTCTGAAGTGTAGGCATTAAAGGTAAAGGCATCAGAAAAGATACACCCAAATACGCCATGTGAAGAAGGATGTAGGCAACAGAGAGCACTTAAAATTACATTTAAAGCCTACTTCATACTCAGATTGAGCTCAATAAAACAAAGATTTGGAGAAAATAATTTTTACTTCCTAAATAGTCCTCAACTTGCAGTTCCCTCAACTATCCTTTTCTGCTATCATTTCCTGCTTCATTTCAGGCTATTTCACCAAGGCTGTTGATCAGCTTGGCTCAAAATGTTGGCCACTGGAGAGCCCAATCATCCTCTCTGATAAATTCTGATTAATTCATTCCGTCCAGAATTGTTCAGGGCATCAGTGGGCATAAAAGGGAAGGGAAATCAAAAACCTGTAAACGAGGGGCACGTGGAACAGCTTCCATCTGTTTAGCACATGCACACAGCCCTTGGCCTGGTGAGGAGGAAGAGAGTTTTTGAGGGAAGAGGGGCTAAGGAATGCACAGTCCCTGCTGAGGGAAAAGTTGACTGGCAGGGATCCTTGGGGAGAGGAGGAGGAAAATCCTCATGGGGGGCAGGATGGAAACACAGGGAAGGAATTTTAGATGAGGCAAGCCCAGCCTCCCAGGACATGGAAGCCTGAGTCTCCTCATGGTGGGTAGGAAATATTTGCATCCAGTGATTAAAGACAACTATTAGCATAAGCAACTCACAAAAAGCAATCTATACATTTTTTTAATTTTCTGCTGTGGAAGAATGTAGCAGATCCTTTAACCCTGAAACTAAAGTGTTTGCTGAACTAGCTCTATTTGTTTCCAAGAAATTGCTTACAGAATGAATTTGATCCAGGCCATTTCCTGCCAGTGAACTAATGAAGAGCCTAACATCCCCAATCCAGTTTCTGCTAACATCAGGTTAAACTTAATTATTCATGGATTCTTATCAGTATTTCTTGAGTTTGCATGTTGAAGAGAATTGGTAATGGGATATGGAGCTTTTTCTGTCCCAGATTGCTAGCAGGAGGCTGCCCTAGGTTGTAGGGAGCAATCCTTGCTACTTATCTGTTTCCCAGAGCTTTCATTAAGTTAATTGCCACTCTCTTCTCAGTTGCTTGGTGAGCTGGTGTATGCTGCAAATTTTAGAATCATGAATTGCTGTTAATAACGTCAGTACTTAGCAAAGGAAATGAAAAGATTTTTATTCACAGATTTCTGCAAGGGCGCTCAGCCTCAACATCTCCTGCTTGCCTTCCCTGCGAGGCACTGACCTTGCCGTATTTGCAGCCCAGGGGATGATGAGGGGCAGCAGGTAGGGTCACAAGAGCAAATTATGGAATTAAAAAGCTTTGCTGTGCTGCCTCCCAGCACCAATAATGATGCCATCGGGGGCAGGAAGGAGTGCCCAGTGCCTCCAGAATGGGATTGATCACAGTCTCATTATTGCTGTCCTGGGGACTGTGGGTGACTGATTGTAAACTGCTTGTTGCCCCAAAGAATTTAAAGGGCTTTTGAGGAAAAAAAGAAAGTATTGAAGACATTTCTCCAGCTGCTTGTGTTGGAGTCATGACTGCCCTTAAACTTGCTGCTTTAAACAAAAAGCTCTTGAGTAATAAGTATTTGTCCATAAAATCAATGTGGAAAAATTATCTGCATTATATGCTAAGAAGAACTACATCAAAAGAATTGTTTCACCAAATCATGAAAAACTGCAAGGCTCTAGAGACCAGAGGCAACACCTGGGAGGGACAAGAAACCTCAGGGACCTGAGAACAGAAATGTTAAAATGTAATGCATGTTTTCAGAAGCTTTTTCCTTCCAGATATGCCTGTGTGTCATAGACATCTGTCCAGATTGGGACAAGAACACCTCCAGTTTACTGAACTGCATTAACAGGCACTGCTGTCTGAAAGGCAACATAAGTACTCAGCTTCAGCATGAGGATGGCAAAATGTACTGCCCCACAACCATCCCAGTGCAACCTATCAGCAAAATTTTCTCACCTCTGCTGAGGAAGATAGTGGTGTGATACCTTGAGGGAAAGTTATAGAAAACATTTTATTCCTGTTTTGTGTGACTTGGTTTCCATACTGAATTTTATATTGCTCTCTGCTTGAATACATCAAATACTCTGAAAACTTCGTTTAAAATTCAGTCAGGAAGCTGAAAAAAAAGATATCGTGTAAGTAGCCAGATACACAGCTTCAAATAATAGATACAGTCCATCAGGGAGGCAGCAAACCTTCCAGTAGCTCTCATGGGACAGCCTTTCAAATAATAAAGCTGGGATCAAAGGAGGCCTAAAAGCAAAACAGCTTAAATAAGAAAAGGGAGCAGTCAGGAAAAGCTGGTGAGGGTGAATGCAATAACACAGCAGGCTCAGGTCTAAATGCAGGGACAGTGGCACACCGAGCTGTGGGCACGACAGGCTGCTGCTCCCTTTCCCCACTCCCTTTCCCTGCTTTTATTTCACATCCCAGTGAAATAAATAATCATGTGTTGCACAGATGCTGGCTTGCTCACACTGCAGAAGATGTACCTTCACAGGGTCTTGTAAAGGAGTCCTCATGGCTGTTATGGAGGCCAGGAACCAAATCACAAATCCTGTTCTGAGGGAAGAAACCATCCTGGCTGAGTGCAGTTGGTTGGTCCCCGAGGAAAAGGAGCCCTACAGCCAGTTGTGAACTGTGAGGAGTAGCCCTATGCTGTGTGTAAAATCCCACTGGTCTGCCAGGCAATATTTAAATGCAGGCAAACAAAAGAACATTTGGAAGATGGATGAGGGGTGAAGCCTTTGAAATTGCCAGCAGTGCAGTTGGTAACAGTGTGGTTAGCAATGCTTCTGCTTGATTTACTCAGTGGAACATACATTTTGAAATAAATCTGTGTGTTTGATTTATGTTGTTGGTAGCAATGTCACAGCCAGATTTCATTTTGAAGTGGCAAGTTGTAAATCTTAGAAGAGAATAAAACACACAGCTTTAAATGCAGTTTGCTAGAGAGATAATTTTGGCAATGTTGGTTGCTCTTGTTCTCCTGCCTTCCACATCCTGGGTGGTAGTGGCCAACTCCAGAAGCTTCCTGCCTGCTGCTGCCTGAGCTGCCATCACAGCTGGAAGGTGAAAACTCTGACTGTGTTCCTCAAAATCATCAAATGTTGTTTGTGGTAGAGTATGGCGAAACAAGCAATGCTCTTATGCTAGTGAAATATGACCATGAATATATTTTTGCAGTAACAGTAAACAAAGCAGTAAAACTGAAAGGACTCAGCATCTGATGAAATGCTCCATTAAAGGATCATGAGTATTGACAATGCCAAGGTTATCATTGGTTTGCAGTTACACTAATTACCAACAGGTTTTAAAATATGGTATTTTATGTGTCTTGTAGCTGGCAGGCTATTTAGAGAGGGATGATTTGCAGAGTACTGCTCGTTGGGTTTATCCCATCACGGTTTTGGCTGCTGCCATCACTCTGCAACAAAACAGCCTCTCACAACAGTTTGCTTTTTCACAGAGGGGTAATTAATGTTCCTGAGCCAGCTGATAGGCCTAGGCAGGACTCAGGCAAATTAATCTGTTGGATGTTTCCCTAACAAGAGTGCAGAAGCCATTTCTGAGGCAGTAGAGTGCCAGTGCTGGGCTGGGAGATGGGAACAGTTGTTGGGAGGACACAGCCAGGAGCTGAGCCCGGTGGGGCCGTGCAAGTGGGGCTGTGTTAGTGTGGGGTGGATGCTCTGTTCTTTGTTACTGTGTGTTGAGGAGGGTGGTGAGCCTGTGAAACGGGACACTTTGATATGGGGAGAGGGATTCAGAAATGATTCCTGAGCTTTAAAACAGAGGTCATAGAATCATAGAACGGTTTGGGGTGGAAAGTACCTTAAAGATCATCTCATTCCAGCTTCCCTGCCGTGGTCAGGACATCTTTCACTAGACCAGACTGCTCAAAGCCCCACCCAGCCTGGTCTTGCAGAGGGCAATGTCTTGCACTAAAATGCACTTCCAGAAACTGCACCTTTGAAAAAGAGTAGCTTATTCTTAATACCTCTGTTTCTATGTACCTGGTTTGAAACACCTTACAGGGAGTCTAACTTGAAAATCAGACATTTTAAGGTGCTTCAAAGCCCTTGATAAGTTGGGATTTTGCTGAGAAAAAAAAATGCAGCAGGTGACTGATGAGTTTGCAGAGTTTGAGTGGGAGGTGTATGAGAGTGAAGTGGGGAGTGCTTATGGCTGCACAGTTATAGCTGTGAAGTCATTTGGAGCTTGGCAGTGTCTCAAAGAGCCTGGTTCTTTCAGAGCTGACGGAGTGGTATCCCAAAGTGGACAGAAGCCAGCTATGAAATGAATTAACTTCTTCCTCAGTTCATTAAATGAGTTGCCCAGTCAAGAATGGAGTCTGGGTTCACACGTAGGTACGTGTGCTGTCACAGAAATGGTATGAGGATGACAGAGCCTGATTTCCTCGTTTGTTGCTTTGGTGTGAAGTTCTGTACAAGGAATGTTGTTGCATCCTTCACTCACTGGGGAGGGGGTCTGCAAGCCAGTCGGCAGAGCTCCAGATGGGGCTGGAGGAGGCAGCTTTCCCTGCCTTTGGCTCTTTTACAGATGTTTTCCCTAATACTAGCATGGATCAAACCCAGGTTAGTCTGCTCCAGATTGGGAAGCATTGCCCCAGTAATTAGAAATTACCGAAAATAACAAGGTGCTGTAATTCCTAAGTAGTGGAAGAACCCAGGTAATTTACAGAGAAGGATGAGTCAGGGAGGAGGCCAGTTCTGAACTGCTGTGATCTTCCCACAGGTGCTGCAGCCTGTGGCAGTGAGGGGAGGAGAGGGCAGCCAGGAGGGCAGGAATCACCTGCTTTCCCTTCAGGTGACTCTGTGTGCCTGGCACCGCGCTGCCAAGACATTCTGATAAGGGCTTCTTCTTCTCTGACTAAAATATAGTTTCCTCCATCCCATAAAGATCTTTTTTCAACAACAGGTATTTGAAGTTGTGAATTTTTTTGCCTGATTTACCTGATGTGTGCTGCTGTTTCCAAGTGAAATGTCTGATGTA
This sequence comes from Chamaea fasciata, assembly GCF_029207755.1. Classification (NCBI taxonomy): domain Eukaryota; kingdom Metazoa; phylum Chordata; class Aves; order Passeriformes; family Sylviidae; genus Chamaea; species Chamaea fasciata. The sequence continues at coordinate 3,255,671 of NW_027094096.1, read as the reverse complement.
ATTCTGATTATTGAGGTGCTGGCCTGTCACATCCCTTCAGTGTCCAAGCTGAAGTAAAGGAGAAGTAAATATTCAATGTCAGCTTTCGTGGAATGAAATAATTGGTTGCACAGCATTAAAGAGTTTTCAACAGGAACATTTATCTTAATATTGTAGCTTCTTTTCAGCTTAATTTCCAGATCAGAAAGATTTATGAAATCTTCTTCTTTGTACCTGCCTACTTGCCCCTCCCTTCGAAGAACTTCTACACTCATTAGCCAGGTTTAGCCCAACTTGACATAATGAGAGAGGCCTCAGAAAATTTTATTTGCCTTTATTTAAAGGTTTCATGAAACTAGGTAGAGATAGGCTGTGTAATGGACTCCACGGTGGGAAAAAGGCTGGAAAAGAAACTCCAGTTTAATTGGAAATCAGAAAAGCTGCATTGCTGGCAGGTAAACATCCTAGCAAAAGCAGTTGATTAACAAGGTCCCAGAAAAGAAGGCTTTGTTACGGTGCTTGAACTATTACTTCATATGTAAATCAGAGGGGGGGGAAACCTGTTTGTTGAGCAGCAATGCTTTTATAAGCTTTAATGTAGTAGTAAATAAAACATGAGAAATGGTAAAAACTTAAATATGAGCGATTTTCCCATGCTTTTGGAAAACCTAGTTGTTTTCCAGATTTACAGTGGAATTTTTAGGTAACCCTGCAAGTGCTGTAGACCCCCAGTTCTCACCCTCCTCACTGCACAGATGGGGAAATTAATCTGAAGGGACACCAGTATTCCCTGGGTTATCACAGTCGTCCGACCAGAGAATCTGACTCAGAACATTCGATATTTCTGTGAAAAATTACTGAGTGCCAGCCAGCACCTCTATCTGATTAATTCAATCCAGCACCAGAGATGGAGTGTTACACATAAACCGATGCTTTCCGCTCCATCACACTGTGCTGCCTGAGAGTGCCACCGAGCCTTCTTTGCACTTGTATTAATGAGAACAAAAACTGAAACTCAGGGGTTGGGGGGAAGGGGTCTCTTGTTATTGTTTCCCTTTTTTGAGCAAACCTTCTCGAAGTCATTAGCCAAAAGAAATTAATTTTAGGAAATGCACACTTTTGTCGCACAGGATCCGGCAGTGAGACAGGCTCGATTGCCTGTTCCAGAGGCTCTCCTGGGGATGCTGTACTGTCTGAGCAGGGAAGCATTCCATCCGGAGAGAAAACCTCATAAAATGCATTTCGGAGATGTAACAGCCAAAGCTGTCTTTGTTCGGGCGGCTGTGAAACGCTGCCTGTGTTTGGGCTGTTGTTGCACAAAGAGACTTCCCACTAGATGGCCCTGCACATCCAGCATTGGAAATGTGTCCATGAGCGCACGGAAATAATTCCTTGGCTCTGAATTTCGCTGTTGTCAACAAACCCTCTTTTCCACAGTTCGCGTAGGGCAAACTCAAGTCATCTAAAGTCCTGAAACTGGGCAGCCCCCCTACATTAAAACACCTTGACTTCTTTTACTGTCAACCTGTACCCTGAATAGATATGCTTAAAATCCTGCCTTCCCCTATGTGGGAGCTATAAAAGTGACTGTTAAAGGTGCTTTTCATCCACATATAACAAATTGAGAGGTGAAACTTTCGGCTGGGAGACTCTCATGCGTGTCCATGAACAAAAGAGAGAGCAGTGACATTACATCCTGCTCAGCTGGCTTCTTGCACCTGGTCTGCTTAAAATATTTACATCTGGCAAGGATTCCTAAGGGTGGAAAAACACAGAACCACACTTTCAGAGGATGTAAAGTAGCATTTTGAACATTTAAAGAACTGCAATGAACAACCTCAGTGTTGATTCTGGTCAAGGAATTTTGCGAGAGATCCCTTCTGATTATTCAGTCTGTGACAGGCCCACAGGAGGCCGTTTTTGGAGGCTCCTTCCTTGGAGTGTGCCAGAGAACACTTCCTTGTGTTTGTTCCACCAAGACCCTGCTGTTTGTCCAGATTACACCTTCCCTGCATTTTGCTGATGCTGCCTGGTGTTAAATTGCTGGATGCTTGACACGAGTCTCATCTTCCTGCCATGAGCCCTGAGCAGCCTTTTCAGCACTCCTTATTCCCAGAGGTCAGCTCACAACCCATTAGGGGCACAGAACCACTGCAAAGCTGGGCACCTGAGCCTGAGGGGAGATGTGTAGCACAGAATGTCTAATTCTGCTGCAGTGCAAGTGCTTACAAAGGGAGTTTCACTAAGGAGCTGACCAGGAGTTCATGGGAAACAGATCCCTGGTGCTGACTTGGTGCTTTGTGCACAAATGGCAGCTCACAGCACCTGCAGCAATCACACAGCAATTTAGGAGATGAAAACAGGCCTGAGGAAGAGACAGAGGCTGAGGTGTTGCAGGTTTGGAAGGACATGAAAGCAAAAGCCTTCCTTCTCATTTGTGAGGTAACCCATGGACTTCAGGTCTTAAATGGCTGCAAAATATGAAATAGGTTCAGGACAATTTGAAGTAATGAGCTGCTTGGCAGGAAAATGGCAAACAGCAGTGTGGGGTACCACCAACTGCAGCAGGCAATGAGTAAATTAAAACTGCTCTTAATGAGGTACGTGTGGTTGGCATTCAAGCAGTGCTCAGAGGGGTTAAAAATTGAAATCAAGTGATCATGACTATCAAAAACAAAAGAAGAAAACATACCCTAAAGTGAGCTTTAGTGAGTAGGCAGAACTGGTGCATTTTCTGGGAAGGAAATGCAGCAGGTTAACAAGAATGAGACCAGGTATTGCTGTGGGCCCTGGTGAGGGCTCTGTGTTTCACTGCTTTGCCTTCAAGGGGCTGGAATCAGTTTTCCTTGCTGAGAAGGGTGGTGTTGCTAAATGGTGTTATGATAACATAATGAAAAATCAGAGCAGCTAAGTCT